>NC_083574.1:14689420-15022753 GCF_027579695.1 Neoarius graeffei
ACTGTATAGAAGCACAGCAGTCAACTGTAAACATTTCCATAGTTTACCCCAGGCCTCTGTATAAGTGAGTATCATCCCTAGAGTGTAAAGAACTTGTAGTGTAATCTATTGCTGATGAGCAGGGTGTGTTACACTATTACTACTACTACTATTACTACTACTACTTCTACTGGCACTGCTACTATTGGTACTGCAACTACTACTACTACTGCTGCTACTACTACTACTACTACTGGTACTGCAACTACTACTACTGCAACTACTACTGCTGCTGCTGCTACTACTTCTATAGCTGCTATTATTACTACTACTACTGCTCCTGCGACTACTGGTACTGCAACTACCTCTACTACTACTACTACTACTACTACTACTGGTACTACTACTACTGCAACTACTACTGCTGCTGCTGCTGCTACTATTTCTACAGCTGCTATTATTACTACTACTACTGCTGCTGCTACTACTGGTACTGCAACTACCTCTACTACTACTACTACTACTACTGGTACTGCTGCTACTACTACTACTGCTACTACTATTGCTGCTGCTGCTACTACTTCTACTGCTGTTATTACTACTACTACTACAGTGGCGGCTGGTAGTCTTTCAAACAGGGGAGGCTGGTCGGTGACGATATTTCCAGATTTTAAAAGAAAAAAGAAAAAACACATCAATTTTGCCCATACTCTTGCCTCTGATCTGGCTGATTGTTGGCAGGGTCACAAACTGTGAAATAACAGGTTCTTTTGGCCCATTAGCCTACTGTCCAATATACATGATGGTGGTGTTGGGGGGGTATATTTTAACATTTTATATTTTAAAATTGTGGCATGTTGTTTAAAAATTGATCATTATTGAAAGCAGCTCTTTGTCAGGAACCTCAGCAGTAACAGCAGAGTGTTCTGGAATAGACACAAGCACTGACCTTGGGGAGCCAAACATAGAGCTGGGTGCCACACATTTCATTCAATGACCCTTTCCATATATTTTACTTATTTTGACTGAGAGATGTTTTATTGACAATTTTGATAACCCTTCACTTTTAATCCAGGTCTGTAGTGTGAAATGTTCTCGGCTGTGTTTTTGTTTAAAAATGTTTTCCAAATTGTAGCTGTGTTTAATTCATATCCAGAGAAATATATATTCCAATATAATATACTCAGCATAAACATTTTAAATAGATTCTATATTTTTGGTCCATCCATGACATATTACTAAAGTAGCCTATTTACTGTTGTTGATGTGGGTCACTTGCTGTTAGCCAATTCACTTTCTTGTACCAGGAGAGCTGAAAGGAACGAGTATTATTCCCTACCTTTTTCACCAAGTCAATTTGAGGCGTTGGTCTACCCTGCTCTTTAATTTAAATTTTTTCCTTGAAAGGAAGACTGGCAAATGGCTTCGCCAAAATTAAATCAACAATGCTTGGCATCCGTGCGCAGCTTTCTTGCTAGCTGACTAGCCCCCTCAAGTTCAAGTTCAGTCACTGAAATAAACGAAATTTCTGGAACTAAGATAGCAAACTTGACAACACTATATTTACACTTTATTTACAATGAAAATATATACAAACTAAAAAAGCTGGTAGAAACTGTTTGTAATGAATGAAATCGAAATGTAAGCTGATCTCTTACAATACACCACAGCACTTGCGAATCCTCATGGGACTGAACTGAAATTCACCGCTGCCTGTCTATATTTGAAACGAGCTGTCAATCAAAGAAAATATCCGGCCGCTTTCACCAATCACCAGTCTCCTCGCGGAAAGCTTTGCCATGTCCCTCCCACTGTGAGGCTGGGAGTCCGGTGGGCGGGCGTTTTCGCAGTATTTGTCCAATAACCGTCTTGCATTTTGATATTGAAAAGCGCATAGCTCCCAAATGCCATTGAAGTCCACTGAGGCTGGGAGTCCGTGGGACTCCGTGGGCAGGTGTTTTCGCAGTGTTTGTCCAATAATCGTCTTTCATTTTGATATTGAAAAGCGCATAGCTCCCAAATGCCATTGAAGTCCATTGAGGCTGGGCTGCATCGCGTTGTCACGAGGAGGAAAAACTCACGCACACATTAGGCGAACTGGGGAAAGTTATAACAGAATGATTTTGCACTGTAGTTGGGTTGAGCACATATATTTCTATGATTCTGGATCTGAAATAGCAATGTTATAAGGTCGGCTATAACATAAGCCTAGAGCAATTCATCCTACACGATGTTTGTCATTTTTAGAGGAGGCTGAGCCTTCCTCGTTGTCTTAGAGCAATCGCCCGTGTACTACTACTACTACTGCTGCTGCTACTACTACAACTACTACTGCTGCTCTTACTACTATTTCTACTGGTACTACTACTCGTACTGCAACTACTACTACTGCTACTACTATTACTAATACTACTGCTACTACTACTACTGGTACTGCAACTACTACTTCTACTACTGCTACTACTGCTGCTGCTATTACTACTACTACTACTACTACTACTACTGGTACTGCAACTACTACTACTACTACTACTACTACTGCTGTTATCAGGGCCGTCGACAGGGGGGGACAACCGGGTATTTTGTCCCGGGCCCAGGCATGAGGGGGGGCCCAGAACTGGTCCCTCATGAAGATGCCATTAATCATTCTGTTTCATTTCAAAATGTGTTGATTTGGGGGAGAAAAATGTGCTATATTTGCATTCAATGAATGATTTCTGGTTCTTTTGCCTTTATTGTCTTCGAAAATAGATTCAAGAACCCACCTACCACCCCTAATGCAGAAATGGTTTGGTCTTTGATTAAGGCGCTAAATAACACGGCACTATTCCATCATAACGCTTCGACAATAAGCATGCGAGCCCGTTTGCCAACATGCACAAGTCAGGAGCAAAGAAAAGAGAAAAAGAGATGAAGAAGCCAAGAGCCTCAGGGGCTCACTGCATAGATATTTTAGAAAAGATTTAGATGATGCAGCAGGTGGTGAACGCAGTGGGGCAGCTGAGCCAGGTAAGACACAGATAACTTTTTTCCAGCCCCGTAATGTAACCCCAGCATGCACGCCGCGCCATTCATAATTATAAAGTAGGGGATAGCAGGGCACACTGAGTGAACACTGAAATGCACAGGGCATTGAATTATTTCATAAACATATCGGTTTAATAACACTGTGTTGCATATATCTTGTTCGCGCCGAATCTTTTTTCCCGCGAGTGCCGGCGTTAATTACTAATCCTTTTTTAACTTTTTTTCTATAAATAAATTTCCAGTATCGTCTTCATTTTTATTATACTGTCGCTTTCATTTTTGTACTTTTCACTTTCGCTTTCCTTTTTCCGGTTTTTTTTTTTCCGGTTTTTTCTCTTTCTTTTTTCGGAAGAACCCCGAGACCGGAAGCTTTCTTTTTTTCTCCTCCACAAGCGGAGGCCATCTGATCTGCTTTAATATCAACAGATCTTCATTTAAGGTACGTGAATCTTTTCATCATGGCACACCTTCAGCCTGTTCAGTGTGCTGAGTGCAGGATGTTTAGTCATTCTTCCTCCGTCACTAGCGATAGCTCTATTAGCTTTACTTGTGATAAGTGCAGATTAGTTAGCTCTCTGACGGAGAAGATTTCAGTGCTAGAAGCGCGTGTCCAGGCTTTAGAGCAGGTTAGTGAGCGTGAGAACAGTGTAGTTTCTGTTAGGGAAAGTCTGGACGCCCTAGGTGGAGTTAGCAATCCCCCAACTCCGGCATTAGAGCCCTTACAGCGGGGCGAATGGGTGACGGCTCGGCGGCATAAGCATAGAGCCAAAGCTACCGCTGAGGCTCGCCCACGGGAGCACCACTCCTCTCCGCGTCACGTGTCGAACAGGTTTGCTCTCCTTAGTGATGCACCCACTGAGAAACCTGAAAGAGCTCTGGTTATAGGGGACTCTATCATATGGCATGTGAAATTAGCTCAGCCTTTAGGGGCACCAGCAGCTTTAGTCAGGTGTATACCGGGAGCCAGGGCGCCGGACATAGCAGGTAATCTTAGGGTCCTAGGCAAGCATAGGTTCTCAAAGATAGTTATCCATGCAGGAGCTAATGATATACGCCTTCGTCAGTCTGAGGTTACTAAGAGTAACTTTGTAGAGGTGTTTAAATTAGCGAAGGCGATGTCCGATGCTGTAGTATGCTCTGGCCCCATCCCAATGCGGCGTGGCGATGTAGCTTACAGCAGGTTATGGTCGCTGAACTGCTGGCTGTCCAGGTGGTGCTCTGAAAACAGTGTGGGCTTTATAGATAATTGGGCTAATTTTGAGGGCACTGCTGGCCTGTTAGGGCGGGACGGTATCCATCCCACTCGGGAAGGTGCTGCTCTCATTTCCTGCAGCATAGGTCATAGTCTCAGAACAGGCCTAGTTAATTTCTGACAATCCAGAGCCAAGGCCAGGGAGCAGACGAACAGGCTAAACCGACTGTCTGCTAGCTGCACAGAGTCGTCACTCAGGGCCCACTACATCGAGACTGTGTCTGTTCCCCGAGCTCAACAAAAAGGTAGAAATTTTCAGAGAGTTTGTTCCAGTAACCTAATCAATATAAAATTAGATCAGACTGACTGTACAGCTGCTGCCAGCACCTTTGATCTAAAGGTGGGGCTATTAAATATTAGATCTCTTACATCTAAAGCGCTAATGGTTAATGAACTCATTACTGATCAGGAGTTTAATGTACTGTGTTTAACAGAAACATGGATTAAGCCAAATGAATATATAGCATTAAATGAAGCGAGTCCTCCTGGATACAGTTATATACACCAGCCTCGTCTAACTGGCAGAGGAGGAGGCGTCGCGGTTATTTATAACGATTATCTAGGTGTTGTTAGGGTTTTGCTGGGATTCGAACCTGGTTCGTTGGTGTGATGATCCAGCAAACCCCCACTAGGCCACCAGGGGGATGACTCAAATGCAGAGGCGTGAGGCGGAAGTAGAAAAAGAATCGAAAAGGTTTATTTAAACTATATACACTATATACAGGGCAAAACAAAAGACAAAAAAAAAAAAAAACCAAAGAGTATAATCCAAAAGAAAAGCAAAGTGCAAAAATACAAAAGCTAAGAAGATCAAAAAACACAGTACAAAGGAAACTGGAGATAAACATAACAGCACAAAGACTCCGTGACAAGAGGACTGAACTCAGGGGTATAAATAGACAAACTAATTAAGGACACAGGTGAAGATAATTAGGCAATTAACACAAACACAAAACACAGGAACAGTGGCGGCCTCTAGAGGCCAAAATAAACACGACATGAAAAGGAAATAACAGCGGCCTCTAGAGGCCAAAACAGTCCTAGTCCTAACAGGACCCCCCCCTCTAGGAGCGTCTCCTGACGTTCCCAGGGCGATCCGGATGGGCCGAATGGAAGTCCCGACATAGTTCTTTATCAAGGACATCCCGAGCAGGAACCCAGCAGCGCTCCTCAGGACCATAGCCCTCCCAGTCCACCAGATATTGCAACCCGCCGCGGACCCGGCGGGAGTCAAGCAGGCGATTCACAGTGAACACAGTCTGCCCCTGGAAGATGCGGGGGGGTGGGGGGTTCCTAGGGGCAGGGGCATACGTAGACGTCAGTACGGGCCGTAACAGGGAAACATGGAAAGTGGGGTTGATCCTCAGAGTCCGGGGCAACTGGAGCCGGTAGGAGACAGGGTTCACCCTGCGCACCACCTTGAAGGGGCCAATGTAGCGAGGAGCAAGCTTGCGGTTCTCCACCCGCAGTGGAAGGTCCTTAGTGGACAGCCAAACACGCTGCCCAGGGCGGAAAGCGTGTGCAGGTCTTCTATGGCGGTTGGCCTGAGTCTGGTTGGTTCTGGAGGTCTGTATGAGGGTCTTCCTGACCTTGCTCCAGGTCTTGCGACACCGTCTCACATATTGGTTGACCGAGGGCACCCCCGCGTCCTCCTCCTGGTCCGGGAACAGAGGTGGCTGGAACCCGAATTGGCACTGGAATGGCGACAGCTTGGTGGCCGATGACTGCAGGGTGTTGTGGGCGTACTCCGCCCATGGCAGCCAGGTGCTCCACGATGTCGGGTTATCCATAGCCAGGCCTCGCAGGGTGGTTTCCAGGTCCTGGTTGAGCCTCTCCGTCTGACCATTGGACTGTGGGTGAAACCCAGAGGAGAGGCTGGCAGTGGCTCCGATGACCTTGCAGAACCCGTGCCACACTCGGGAGGAGAACTGGGGCCCTCGGTCTGAGACGATGTCCTGTGGAAGACCAAAGACTCGGAAGACATGATTAAACAAAAGTTTCGCAGTTTCAAGAGCAGAGGGGAGTTTGCACAGTGGTATGAAGCGGCAGGCCTTGGAGAATCTGTCAACTAAGACCAAAATGACCGTGTTACCTTGTGACTCAGGGAGACCCGTGATAAAGTCGACTGCCACGTGGGACCAGGGACGCCGGGGAATGGTCAGAGGATGCAGGAGACCCTGGGGACGCTGTCGTGGGTTCTTGGTTCTGGTGCAAACCTCACAGGACAGGACAAATGACCTTACTTCCTTCTCCATGTTAGGCCACCAGAAGCGTCTTTTCAGGAAGTCCAGGGTCCTCCGAGCTCCCGGGTGGGCGGTGAGAGGGGAAGAGTGACCCCACTGGAGAACCTTGGCCCGGGCTTGATGTGGGACGTACAAGAGGCCTGGTGGCCCCGTCCCAGGACCGGGGTCCTGGCGTTGGGCTCGTCGGACAGCCTCCTCAATACCCCAGCGGACAGGGGCCACAATCCGGGACACAGGGATAATAGGCCCGACTTCATTCTCCCTGTTAGTGGCAGAGAACAGTCTGGACAGTGCGTCAGGTTTGGTGTTCTTGGAGCCGGGGCGGTATGAGAGGGTGAAGTCAAACCGACTGAAAAACAGGGCCCACCTAGCCTGTCGAGGGTTCAGTCTCTTGGCTTGCTGGAGGTACTCCAGGTTCTTGTGGTCAGTCCAAACCAGGAATGGATGTTGTGCTCCCTCCAGCCAGTGCCTCCACTCCTCAAGGGCCAGTTTGACCGCTAGCAGTTCTCGATCCCCCACATCGTACCGGGACTCAGCAGGACTCAGGCGGTGGGAGAAGTAAGCGCAGGGGTGCAGCTTTCCTTCCGAACGTTGAGAGAGCACCGCGCCGACACCACTGTCCGAGGCGTCCACCTCCACGATGAATGGTTGGGAGGTGTCCGGGAGAACCAGAATGGGTGCCGTGCAGAAGCGGTCCTTGAGGTCTTTGAACGCCTTTTCTGCCTGAGGAGACCAGCCATAAGATCCACCTGTCCCTTTGGTGAGGTCTGACATGGGTGCTGCCACAGAACTGAAGTTCCTGATGAACTTGCGGTAGAAGTTAGCGAATCCTAAGAACCGCTGAACCTCCTTAACGGACTTGGGAGTAGGCCAATCCCGGACGGCCAGGGTCTTGGCAGGGTCCATTTGGAGTTGGCCTGTCCGTACAATAAATCCCAGAAAGGAGACCTCGGGAACATGAAATTCGCATTTCTGGGCCTTGGCGAACAGATTGTTCTGTAGCAGCCTCTGGAGAACCTGGCGGACATGGTGGCGGTGCTCCTGCACGGTCTTGGAAAAGATAAGGATGTCGTCGAGGTAGACAAAAACGTATAGGTTAATCATGTCCCTTAAGACGTCGTTGATTAGGGCCTGAAAAACAGCTGGTGCGTTGGTGAGTCCGAAGGGCATCACCTGGTATTCGTAGTGCCCAGACGGGGTGTTAAAGGCAGTCTTCCACTCGTCTCCCTGTCGGATACGGATGAGGTGGTATGCGTTCCGTAGGTCCAACTTGGTGAAGACGGTGGCGCCTTGGAGCAGGTCGAAAGCTGTGGACATCAGCGGAAGGGGATATCGGTTGCGCACAGTGATCTTATTCAGGCCCCTGTAATCAATACATGGTCGGAGCCCCCCATCCTTTTTGCCGACAAAGAAGAAGCCGGCTCCAGCAGGTGAAGTGGAGGGTCGAATAAACCCAGAGACCAGGGCATCTTTGAGGTATTCCTCCATGGCCTTGCGTTCTGGCTGAGAGAGTGAAAACAGTCTGCCACGAGGAGGGGTAGTCCCAGGGAGCAAGTCGATGGCACAGTCGTAGGCCCGGTGCGGAGGAAGAACGGCGGCCCTGCTCTTGCTGAATACCTCCTTGAGATCCCAGTACTCTGTGGGAACTTGAGATAACTCGGTGAGATCAGGGGGCTCGGCAGGAGACACAGGAGAGCTAGAGAGCAGACAAGAGGCATGGCATGCAGGGCCCCATTCCACAACCTGGCTTGTTACCCAGTCTATGCGAGGGTTGTGGCGAGTAAGCCAAGGAAGGCCTAGAATAACTGGGAACTCAGGTGAAGGAATCAGGTGCAGGGATATTTCTTCCTTGTGACCTTGAGACTGGAGGAAAACTGGAGAAGTAACTTGGGTGACTCTTCCATCACCTAACGCTTGGCCATCGAGGGCAGACACAGACAGTGGGACTTCAAGAGGTGCAGTCGGAATATTGATGCTTTGGGCGAAGTGAATATCCATAAAGTTCCCAGCCGCCCCTGAGTCTATCAAAGCTTGACAAGAGTGGACAGACTCACCCCAGGAGATGGAGACCGGGATGTAGATTCCTTGGCCAGGGAGTCCGGGAGAGAGGGTAGGCCCCGTCACAACCCTCCCTCGGCTGGACGGGGCGGTCCTTTTCCCAAGAGTTCGGGACATGATGCTCGGAAGTGACCAGGCTTGCCACAGTAGATGCAGCACTTGTCCCTCCTTCTGCGCTCCCTCTCAGATGCGGAGAGGCGAGTACGACCCACTTGCATGGGTTCTGGACAGTCACTGAAGGAGGTAGACGGTCTCCAGGTAGAGGTAGGGAGGCTGGGGGGGCTCAAGGCTTGGTGGCGTTCTCTCATCCTGTTGTCCAGACGAATAGCATGTGAGATGAGGGTTTCGAGGTCACTTGGGCATCCAATAGAGGCCAGACCGTCCTTGATGGGGTCAGACAGACCATGGTGGAAGGCTGACACCAGGGCAGTCTCGTTCCATCCACTTACTGCTGCGAGTGTTCGGAACGAGATGGCGTAATCTGCGACGCTTCCTCCTTGCCGGATGGACAT
Source organism: Neoarius graeffei (assembly GCF_027579695.1). Taxonomy (NCBI): domain Eukaryota; kingdom Metazoa; phylum Chordata; class Actinopteri; order Siluriformes; family Ariidae; genus Neoarius; species Neoarius graeffei. The sequence continues at coordinate 14,698,492 of NC_083574.1, forward strand.
GAGCTTTCGGGCTGCGTCGGTACTGATGTCTGCCTGATCGAAGACCCGAAGCATCTCTTCAGAAAACAGCTGGAAATCAAAGCACTCAGGTCCCTGTCTTTGCCAGATAGCAGTAGCCCAGGCTCGCGCCTTACCAGCTAATAAGGTGATCACAAAGGCAATCTTGCGGCGATCCGTAGTGTAGGTGGTAGGCTGAAGCTCAAAGGTGAGTTGACACTGGGTAAGGAACTCTCGGCACTCACTGTGCTTGCCGTCATACCTCTGTGGTGCAGGAAGGCTGGGTTCACGAGGTGAAGAAGGCAGCATTGCAGGAGGCACTGGAGCAGGAGTGGGAGCTGGATCAGGAGCAGGAACTGGATCAGGAGCAGGAGATGCAGGCAGAGATGTCAGCTGTGCCAGGGTTTTCCCAATTTGCTGAAGCAGTTCCTCGTGGCGAGCGAGGGCCTCACGTTGGCTGGTGAGCGTACGTCCATGAGCGTCCATGGTCGCTCCGAAGCGTGTCAAAGCTGCCATAATTCCCTGAAGGTTGGCCGGGTAGACAGTTGAAGCAGCCTCTGCTGAGTCGGTCATGACGGAGTCTTTCTGTTAGGGTTTTGCTGGGATTCGAACCTGGTTCGTTGGTGTGATGATCCAGCAAACCCCCACTAGGCCACCAGGGGGATGACTCAAATGCAGAGGCGTGAGGCGGAAGTAGAAAAAGAATCAAAAAGGTTTATTTAAACTATATACACTATATACAGGGCAAAACAAAAGACAAAAAAAAAAAAAAACAAAGAGTATAATCCAAAAGAAAAGCAAAGTGCAAAAATACAAAAGCTAAGAAGATCAAAAAACACAGTACAAAGGAAACTGGAGATAAACATAACAGCACAAAGACTCCGTGACAAGAGGACTGAACTCAGGGGTATAAATAGACAAACTAATTAAGGACACAGGTGAAGATAATTAGGCAATTAACACAAACACAAAACACAGGAACAGTGGCGGCCTCTAGAGGCCAAAATAAACACGACATGAAAAGGAAATAACAGCGGCCTCTAGAGGCCAAAACAGTCCTAGTCCTAACAGGTGTAACACACAAACCTGGTTATAAATTTAATACATTTGAAGTTCTTCATACTCATATAATGTATGTAGCCTCAAAAAATAAGTCTACCCAGTTAATTCCATTGCTTATTATTTACAGGCCCCCGGGGCCATATTCTGAGTTTCTTTCTGAATTTGCAGATTTTATCTCAGATTTGGTTATTTCCTTAGACAAAGCTTTAGTTGTCGGAGATTTTAATATTCACTTTGATAACCCAGAAGACCCTTTAAAAACAGCGTTTGTGTCCATCTTAGATTCAGTCGGGATTAAGCAGAATGTCATAGGACCGACCCATAATGGTGGTCACACCCTTGATCTAATACTAACATTTAGATTAAACGTAGACAATATAGTCATACTTCCACAGTCTGAAGTTATCTCAGATCATTGTCTCATCTCATTCAAAATATGTCTGAGTAATAATATATGCACCTCACCACGCTACTGTATTAAACGTACTTTCACGTCAACTACTGCACAGAGCTTTATAAATGATCTCCCAGAGCTGTCAACTTTGATTGGGTCACTGTCAGCCCCTGCAGAACTCGATCAGGCAACTGAATGCTTAGAGTCAACATTCCGCCATACTTTAGATAATGTAGCTCCTCTAAAAAGGAAAATGGTCAGAGACAAAAAATTAGCACCCTGGTATAATGATGACACTCGCACATTAAAACAGACCACTCGAAAATTGGAACGTAAATGGCGTCAAACAAAATTGGTAGTGTTCAAATTGGCGTGGAAGGAGAGCTTCCTGAAGTATAAAAAAGCTCTTAGTGCTGCGAGATCAACATATCTCTCCTCCCTAATAGAAGATAACAAAAATAATCCTAGATTCCTATTTAATACTGTAGCAAAATTAACCAGGAATAAGTCCACTATAGACACATGCACACCTGCAGTATGTAGTAGCAACGACTTCATGAATTTTTTTTAATGACAAAATTGAGAATATCCGACAAAAAATTCAAACTACTAATTTAAGGTTAGACAATGAAAGTGAACTTGTAGTTAACAATATAACTGTATCAGATCATCAGTTAGAATGTTTTACTCCCCTAAAAGAAACTGAATTACTCTCATTAATCTCTACATCAAAAGCCTCAACTTGCGTACTAGATCCCTTACCGACACATCTATTCAAACAGATAATGCCTGGAGTAATTGAACCGCTTCTAAAAATAATAAATTCTTCTCTTATGATTGGCTATGTACCCAAATCCTTTAAACTAGCAGTTATCAAACCCCTGATTAAAAAACCTGACCTTGATCCCTGTCAGCTGTCCAATTATCGGCCAATATCAAACCTCCCCTTTATCTCCAAGATCCTTGAAAAAGCTGTGGCACAGCAGTTATGCTCATATTTACATAGGAATAACATCCATGAAATGTATCAGTCAGGATTTAGACCTCATCATAGCACAGAGACAGCACTGGTTAAAGTAGTAAACGACCTACTGTTGGCGTCTGATCAGGGCTGTGTCTCGCTACTTGTGTTGCTTGACCTTAGTGCAGCATTTGATACCATTGATCATTCCATTCTTCTGGATAGACTAGAAAATGTTGTGGGAGTTAAGGGAATGGCCCTCTCCTGGCTCAGGTCTTATCTAACTGATCGTTATCAGTATGTCGATATAAATGGTGATATTTCTAGACGTACCGAGGTAAAGTTTGGTGTTCCACAAGGTTCTGTCTTGGGTCCACTGCTTTTTTCTCTATATATGTTACCTTTGGGCGATATTATTCGTAAACATTGTATTAGTTTCCACTGTTATGCTGATGACACACAGTTGTATGTCTCTGCAAAACCTGATGAGAGACACCAGCTTAATAAAATTGAGGAATGTGTTAAGGACATTAGACACTGGATGCTTATAAATTTCCTTCTGCTTAACTCTGACAAGACTGAAGTACTTGTGCTAGGACCACATAAAGCTAGAAGTAAGTTTTCTGATTACACAGTAACTCTGGATGACATTTCTGTTTCTTCACGTGCAGCAGTAAAAGACCTCGGAGTGATTATTGACCCCAGTCTTTCATTCGAAACTCACATTGATAACATCACCCGGATAGCTTTCTTTCATCTCAGAAATATTGCAAAGATAAGAAATTTAATGTCATTGCATGATGCAGAAAAACTAGTCCATGCTTTCGTTACCTCCAGGTTGGATTATTGTAATGCCTTACTGTCTGGATGTTCCAATAAGTGCATAAACAAGCTCCAGTTAGTTCAAAATGCCGCAGCAAGAGTCCTTACTAGAACTAGAAAATATGACCACATCACGCCTGTCTTATCCACACTGCATTGGCTCCTAATCAAATTTCGTATTGATTATAAAATACTACTATTGACCTTTAAAGCACTAAATGGTCTCGCACCACAGTACCTGAGTGAACTTCTGCTCCTCTATGACCCGCCACGCCTACTTAGATCAAAAGGTGCAGGCTATCTGCTGGTACCTCGTATAGTGAAGGCTACATCAGGGGGCAGAGCCTTTTCTTACAAAGCCCCACTGTTATGGAACAGCCTTCCAAGTAATGTTCGGGAATCAGACACAGTCTCAGCATTTAAGTCTAGGCTGAAAACATATCTGTTTAGTCAAGCCTTTTGTTAATGGTGTTTATGAGGTAAAGGAGTAGATCTGGAGGGTCCTCAGACATAGAGTGTTTTGGTAAACTGGGATGTATGGATGCTGTCAGTCCCCACTCGCTTGCTCACTCGAGTTTGTTGACGGTGCAGTGGCTGGCTGCTTTATGTCCCGGGGCTCCCTCATGCCTGTGTTACCTTCTGGCTCTCTCCTTTTAGTTATGCTGTCATAGTTAGTTGCCGGAGTCCCTGCTTGTACTCGGTGCAATATGTATACTGTTCCTACTTATTCAGGTGACATTGGGCATACCTAACCACCTGTGTTTTCTTTCTCTTCCCCCCCCCCCACCCACCCCAAATCTGTCCCTCTGAGTTACATGGAGTCAACAGGAAATCTTTTGGTGGAGACGGTGGGGACCTCGACTGGCTATCGTAGCCTGCAGGGAATCGGCCGTCAGACGTTCTGTCGCATGTCCCAGACCCGGTGAAATGTAACTGAATTGTCTTGGCCAGGCCTAAGGGTCCCATCTGCATCTCATCATTGCTGAGGAGTGTGCTCCCATCACCCAATCAAGCATTCAGCCAGAGCAGGTCATGATATATTTTTTACCATATTAACATGCCATTGTGCGTCATGCCTGATGTAAAGACTCTCGTTTCTGCGAGCCTACCACACAGATTTAATACTTGTCATTTTTAGGGCATACCTAACAACGTGTTTTCTTTCTCTCCCCCCCCATCTGTCCCTCTGAGTTACATGTTGATCCTGGGATTGAGATGCTGGCCTCTTCTGCCCCTCGGACCTGCTTGATCCATCCTGGTGCCCTGTGTCTGGTCGGAGTTTTATCGCCCCACTCCTGTGAAGGACGGCCCCATGAGGACAGTTGAGGGTTATACCTGTTAAAACTGTTAATATTATAGTCAGGCTGTCTGTTGTTGCCCAAATGAGGATGGGTTCCCTTTTGAGTCTGGTTCCTCTCGAGGTTTCTTCCTCATGTCGTCTGAGGGAGTTTTTCCTTGCCACCGTCGCCACAGGCTTGCTCATTGGGGATAGATTAGGGATAAAATTAGCTCATGTTTTAAGTCGTTCAAATTCTGTAAAGCTGCTTTGCGACAATGTTTATTGTTAAAAGCGCTGTACAAATAAACTTGATTTTGATTTTTTTTTTTTTTTGATATATCTCAATGAAGCAAAGAATAGCACATTGGCCCGCAATCATATCCAAATGTTTTAGGCATAGTTCGAATTACGTGGGAGCCAATGGGAGCTGAGCTCCCATTCCCTCAGGCTCCCATGAAAGAAGCAAACTTAATTTTCTGTGGAAGTCTCTCAAATACGTCATATATCACCATAATAAGCTTGAATAGCCTATATCACCATATAAATATAAATAAAACTCGTTTCATTTCCGATCACCATGCAGCCATAACTTTGTATTGAACGCGTTATTAAACTGCAACATGTACGGCTGTACTTCACCACCACACCACTATGCGCGCAAACTGAAATTTGCAGCCTGCGATATCGAATGTGAAGTTAAGTCCGAAGAAGACTTGTCCTCTATCTCACAACGATCTTCCTTTGTTTAACAATATATATAATTATATATATATATATATATATATATATATATATATATATATATATATACACAATATATATAATTTGTTTAACAATATATATATATATATATATATATATATATATATGCAACACCGTGTGTGCGTGCCTGCATGCGCACGCCTGTGTGTGAAAGCTGTGCACTGCAGTGCGCAAAAGTGCGCTGGTCCAGGAGAACGAGTATGCATTGCTTTTTTTTTTTTTAAATAGAGACCCCCATAGGGTCAAATTTATAATTCGAACCCTGGTTTTAGGCACGCTTGCTGAGCTGCGCTGAGCTGGACTCCGGTTAGCTGAAAGCCCGTGGAACGCTGCCTCTTGTTAATTAAACCTCATTTTGTTGGAAATCATCCCGTGTAGATACGATGGCATGTGAAATTGCCAGCTAGATAGAGTTTAATGTAACGAATGGGCTATAAATGGGGTGTTTTGAGGTTAGTCTGTTGCAAAACATTAAACTTTCGCTTAGACTGGATACTCTTCAAACAATTCCCTTGCTCAAGTGAAAAATGATAGGCCTGTATGAAAAGCGCAATTAATGAAAGTAGCCTAATAAGCCCTAAATGAATAAAACAACCTCTGTTTTATTGTTGTTGCTTACACGTTAAGATTTTGAAATCTTCTCGGTTCAGTTCTATATCCAGGGAACGTTGTAATCCTTTTGGTTTATCCGTAATAAACGTGTCAGCCCCCAGGTCAGATAGGCTAATGTTACGTGGTTGGGAGGGTGTCAATTTTTTTTTGTAACATTCTAAATCGAGTACGGAAAGGATGTTTATGAAAAACAAGACAAAAAAATACACTGAAAAACTCACTGTATACATCACTAGTGGTGATGCTTCTATGTTCAGATTTTGGGAAAGCCATAACTCTGTTCTCATTGAGGCCCAGTTCCATCCCGTAAACAATCATTTTGGTTTATCAACTACCTGCGCTCAAACATGTCACAGGAGAGGCTCAATGGGCTGGCTATGCTCTCTATAGAGCGCGAACTTGCAAAGAAGCTGGACTTCAATGACCTTATTGACGATTTTGCCACAGCAAAAGTCTGGCGCATTGCATTTCGCACCTGAATAGTTGCAGACTAAGGAAATGTTCAAACTGTAAATATGTTGAAATAAAATGGTTGACTGTTATAATGGGCTTGGAATACCTGTTATTTAAGGGTTGGAGTGAATGGAGACTGTGAAAAGAGGGGTTGGGTGTGGGTGGTTGCTGTGTGGCGATGTGCGTGCGCGCGTATGTGTGTGTGTGGGGGGGGGGGGGGGCACTCAGATTATTTGGGGGGGGGCCCACTCAGATTATTTTGTCCCGGGCCCAGCCAAAGCTGTCAACGGCCCTGGCTGCTATTACTACTACTACTATTGCTTCTACTACTGGTACTGCAACTACTACTACTACTACTACTACTACTGCTATTACTACTACTGGTACTGCAACTACTACTACTACTACTGCTATTACTACTGCTACTACTACTGGTACTGCAACTACTACTGCTACTGCTACTACTACTACTACTACTGCAACTACTACTACTACTACTACTACTGCTGCTATTACTACTACTGGTACTGCTACTACTACTACTGCTACTACTATTACTACTGGTACTGCAACTACTACTACTCCTACTACTATTACTGGTACTGCTACTACTACTACTGCTACTACTATTACTACTGGTACTGCAACTACTACTACTACTATTACTGGTACTGCTACTACTACTGGTACTGCAACTACTAGTACTACTACTACTACCACCACTACTGCTACTGCTACTACTACTTCTAATAATAATAATATAGGTAAAAATCAAATAAAAAGAGCAATAATGTAGCATGTTTCATAAATTAAAATTTAGCTCAAATTTCTTTAAAAGAACAAGGCTACAATGCAAAATAGTGGTGATACTACTACTACTACTACTACTAATAATAATAATCACCATCATCATCATCATCATCATCCCCGTGACCTGGAAATACTGGGTTGACATCTGGCAGGGTATAGTTGTGTCCCATGGGCAGGAGGGGCTCTTGAGTCTTGGGTGACAGCCTTCCTAGAGATGGTTTCTCAATGAAAATACCGGTGGTGGTAGCACCTAAAAACACCGTCATCTTAAGTGAGTGCAAACATCAAGTGATAATTAACCAGAAAATGGCATGAATGGGGCTAGAGCTATAACAAGTGAAGATGCCTCACCTGGGAGGTATTCCTCGGACCAGCAGTGAAGACCCGGTCATAATCCAGGTACTGCTAGAATGAAGTGGAATAATGTAGTAAATCGAGTTGTGATGGAATGCTACTATTGAAGTAGACCACTTGATGAAAATGGGAAGATGATCAGAGGTTACAGGCAATGAATGCATATGGAATGGCAAGAAAGAGGCATGTTTGAAAACTGCTTGGAACAGCAAGGATACTGAGAAGAGTGCTTGAAACCTGATCGTGGAGAAAAAATGAACGCCCAGGACCCTGATCATCTGTTATGACCTGCTCCTTGGCGAAAACCGGCAAAGATCAGCTTGCGAAGAGGAAATAATAATAATAATAATAATAATAATACATTTAGTAATTAATTATGCTAAAGTAATAATAGTAAAAAAAAATAGCTAAAGAAGGGAATGCTTTAGAAAAGAGCCTAGAAAAAAATATTTATTACAAAAATAATATAAATGAAATAAATAAAACTTGGTAAAAGCAATTTCAACTGTATTTTAATGTTTGGTAGTTGCTGTATGAATAGTATTTATTATTATTATTATTATTATTATTATTATTATTATTATTGCACAGGTTTGGAGAAAATTTGAAGTCATTCAATTTGAAAATGTGTCATTTAGAACTGAGTAAAATAGGGTGAAATGCATTTGAAAAGAAACAAACTTAAGGCCTGTTTTTGTAACTGCAAGCTGAGGACTTCGACAGTCCGGGAGTATAAACACTAAAAGCAGCTTCACCATTTCTTTTGTGTTTTGTTCTTTGAACAGAAAGTAATCCTGAGATTTGATCATCTTAAACATTATTGTGGATTATTCAAAAATGAAACATGATGTGTTTGGTTCAGATTCTGTTTGGAACATGATTAAAAGAATCATTTTTAATCCTTAAATGTGTTTTGTCGCTTTTAAATGATATATGAGTCCATGCGTAGAGGTCGTATGGTAGACCTTTTTTCTCCTGTAGTATTTGGAAGAGAGTGAATTACCTTACATAAATTACAGCTGCTAAACACATTGTAGTGCTTTTGCTGTTCTAGCCAGCTGATATTGTCCAACTTTCCAGCTTGTTATTTTCCAGGTTTCACATTACTGGCCAAAACTGATTGAAAAAAACCCAAAACAAAACAAAAACAACTACCTCAGCCTCTGTTTTGGCAGCTTTTAGCCGTTCAGACTAAACTAGATTTTTCAGCACGGGTAACAGCACAAGTCATTGTGGAGATAATTTTTAAACAGCTACAGTTCAAATTTATATCAGAACAGAGCCCCATACTTAAGAGAATGTGTTAACGCATCGACCTGATTTTTGATGGCTTGACCATACAACATCCATACATACAACATAAGTGTACCACCACAGGTAACCCAATCGTAAGTGCAAGGCAATGTATCTGAAACACCTGGTCACCAGACAATGAAATTTGATTCTTTATTTGCATAAGATAGATGGGTTTTTATCCAGGGCTTATTTTTAATTTGCTTTTGAAAAAATAACGTGGAGTTATTTACTCAGACATTTTCCGGAAAATATTCAAGACAGTTTCATATAAAACTAGTTAAAACAGTTTTATTAGCCAACTAGCTTGTTGTACAATTAAGTTTCTGTCATGTAAAGGCAACAGATGGATGTAAGTCCAGGAAGAGTTTTATCAAAAGCATGTTAGTAGACAGATCCTAAACGTAGACAAAGGCAGAGTAAAAAAACAGGCAGTGTTTGAGTGAGGCACCGACCAGATATCAGTCCAAAAACACAAACAGGGTCAAAACCAGAAAAGTGATATGAAATACAAGGCTTTCAAAAAGTCCCTGTGTTACTGAGAGTCCTTATACTGTATGTATGTGCTGTGATTGAGCTCTAATTAGGAACAAGTGCATGGTAAGTAGTCCTAATGTAAACAATGACATGCCGTTTTTTAAAAGGAGTTGTCATTGTATTGTGTAATGTATCAAATTAAAGAGTGTGAAGATACGAATTGAAAACTTGTTTAAGTTTGTAAATATGTAAAAAAAACCCCAAAGTTATGAGCATTTGAAAATCCAGTGTTTTATAAAAATTTCCATTTCTGTCCATTGCCTGGTTTTTGGCCATTGGTTTAATTTTCCATTCATGAGAAAAACAAAAAACAAAAAAACTCAATCAGAAATTAATAGACCAAAAAGCCCAAAATAAAGAGATTTAGAATTTTGAGTATCAGGGTAAGAATTACAGATAAAGGCTTCTTCTTGTAGATCACAATTATGCACCTAAAAGGCTTAAAAGTAATAAATCAATGAAACTGGTACATCCTTTGTGTTTATATATAAAAGCCAGAATTTAGTGGGTATGTTCACTTTAAATTGTGGACACCAAGCATGACTAATGATGGTGGTGCTTGAATGCGCTGTATATAAGATGGTCAAACTTTTGTTCATTCTTTTCAAAACAGGATTATTGATATTTTCCCCCTTCTCATTTTTTCTCCATGAAAAAAAATTAGAAAATCATTGATATTTAGGAAGGATACAAAATTTTCCTCAGTGATCTGATCTTTCGCAGGCACTAGACAACAAAGCGTTCAGCTGATTTTATCGGAAAAATCAAGTCAACATGAGAGATTCGACCACTAAGTGGGAATCATTAGTTTCAAGCTGATTGTGAACCAACAGTGAGCGAGCTGGAAGCAACAACAACACTAAAACACACGGACAGGTGACGAATATCACTAAAAAACCCAAGATGGCGGCGCCCGTGAATTTGGTGTGTTGCATTACCCAACATGAAAAAAATTCTTAAAGTAAAAGCTCATCACAACAGCGCACAAAATTAATAATATATTCCGTAAATGTTACTTATTCTTGAATGGACACTAGTTTTATGTAAACACTTTTAAATGTCTTTAAAGACCAAATGAAAAAATGCTGTTATCCCATATGGGAGGTTCATCAGCACAGCGGCACGCTGTCAAGCCGACTAATGGTGTGTGTACACTTTGCAGTCTGCGGCTGCGCGCTCCAAGCTCCAAAGTGTGTGGACGTAAAAGATGGAACCAGACAACCATTTGATATATCAAGTTTGATCAATCAAAGTCCATCCCATGCCACATGGCGCATAGGGCGGTGCCAATCTCCATTTCCGTAGCCCTCGACCTCTCGCCTATTACATAGCTAGGGTTACAGTGGGGGGCTAGTCTTCTAGTAACCGCAAGAGTTTGACTCCCCACTCGCATCTGTATTGCAGCGTGCCTTGCCAGATGACAGTAGATACCATTTTTATGATGGTCTTTGGTATGACCCGACCATGAGTAGAACTCGTGATCTCCCGATCGAGAGGCGGACACGCTAACCACTAGACCAACTCACGGTAACAAGTTTGATATTCAATCATAACTATACAGCGATGATATAAAATGGAAGCGCTGGTTCACTGCTGTCCACCAGGCACCCAGCAGAGTCACACCATAATAAATGTCATAGTATTGTTTCTGGCGCATGGCATGCAGTGTCAAAGAAAGGAATAAATCTGTATTCGTACTGTAACTATGATGCATATCTCATTATTGATGTCACTGTCACAAGACAATGCAGCAATTTATTGCTATGGAATACTCTACAAGACACAATTCAGTGGTTCGTATGCTATAATATTATGATTCTATTCAGGTTGATTTTGTGCCCTTGTACATTTTGAGGGTATTTTGCTCATCCACTCATCAGGAGCTCTACTTTTAAGCAGTGCCAAAATATCTATATTATGTAACTATAGCCATTGTAGAAAGTCTTTTTGTCCTTGTGTACTGAAGACCACTGGGAAATAATGTACACTCCTAGGCTAAACCTAGATGTTGGTCTTTGGTAGGTTCTTCTTAGGAAGCTCTTAAAATTTCTGTGTAGAATCCAAGTCGAGGCCATTTAGAAAGCTTGGAATAGTTAACTATCCAAAGAACCCTTGATTAACATTTTGTAATGTTTGTAGCAAGTGAACTGTCCCCCAATTACATTTGAACTTTGCATATGTCAAGGGGTGTAAAAAGTGCACATCAGTAAAAGTACAAGTACTATGTTAAAACCCAAGAATGAAAGCAAATTCTGTTTGAGTGAAAGTCAAGTGATAACATGTTTAGATTTATACGTATATCACTACGTTCACACTGCAAGGGTTAATGCTCAATTCCGATTTTTTTGTGAAATCCGATTTTTTTGTGAGGTCGTTCACATTAACAAATATATGCGACTTGTATGTGATCCTCAGTATGAACGAAAAGCGACCTAAAAGTGTTCCGCATGTGCATTGCAGGATACGACGACGTCACACGCAGTGAGCATGGCCAGTGTTTACGGAAGTAACCTAAAGTTTCCTGTGTATGACAGTAGCCAGCATGGAGTACCTGGCGATGATGCAGTTGTTGTTGCGACGGAGCCAGAACATGCACAATAGCCTGATGTTAAGGAGGAGGTTGAGAAGGAAGAGGGCAAGGGTTTTGGCTCAGGCGTTCTGCAGGGTAGTGACTGCAACCTCCGTTCAAAGGAACGTGTGGGTGCGGAGTCGCATTGATGTCATGCGCCATGTTGTTGTAACTTTTTTTGAGAGACCTGCCGCCTACTTCAGCGCAGAATAGTGATGTTTGTGGCTTGTTGATGACGTGTAAGTCGGATGAATGCGACCTGGCGGTTCAGACTGAAGTCGCGTATGAAAAGATCGGATAGGAATCGGAATTAGGACCACATATCCAAACGGCCTGGGTCGGATTTGAAAAAATCGGATCTGTGTCATTCATATTGTCAATAAAAGATCGGATACAGGTCACATATGGGCGAAAAAATCGGATTTGAGTCACTTCAGCCTGCAGTGTGAACGTAGTCCTAGTGTCACAAAGTAAATACGCTGACTGTAGTTCATCATGCCTGACCCGACATGACAACACTCACTGGTCACTTTATTAGGAACACCCATCCACTTGCTGTTTTATGCCTTTATCTAATCAGCCGATCCCTTGGCAGCAGCACAAGGCATCAAATCATGCAGATACAAATCAAGAGCTTCAGTTCATGTTCACTTCAAATATCAGAATGGGAAAAATTGTGATCTCTCAAATTTGACTTTGTAGTATGGGTGTTGGTTCGAGCCAGATGGACTGGTTTAAATATTTCACAAACTGCTGATCTCCTGGGGTTTTCACACACAACAGTCTCTAGAGTTTACACAGAATGGTGCGAAAAAAAAAACATTGACAGTTCTGTGGATGGAAATGCCTTGTTGATAAGAGAGGTCAGAGGAAAATGGACAGATTGGTTTGAGCTGCCTGGAAGAATATAGCAACTCATAGCAACTCTTTACAACCGTGGTGAGCAGAAAAGCATCTCAGCATGCAACAGCAGAAGATCACACTGGGTTCCACTCCTGCAGCCAAGAACAGGGATCTTAGAATCAAGAACAAGTTCCTATTAAAGTGGCTGGTGAGTGTATTGATAGTTCATTTCACAATCAGTCATCATTATATCTTGCTGGAAAACTAATGTTTAATAACCTTACTTGGTTCATAAATGCTAAGTCATGAAACTTCACTAACGAGCAAATTGAACAGGTAGCTAATTTTAGGAGTGAATTGACAAAAGTTAACTGGCTAATTCACCAAATGTCAAGTTAGCATACTTGTTTAGCTTTGATGGTGAATTTTAAAGACTGATATTTCAGAGTTACGTGCATGGGAAGCAAATGAGACATCGGAGTGTTGGTAAATTAATCATTAACTCCAACAAAAGACAACATCTTTGTAAGAAAGAAAGAAAGAAAGAAAGAAAGAAATATATTTTTCAGTTTATTTTTTTAGTGCTTAACTATAGCATAGGTAATCCTAGCAGTATAATAATAAAAAAACATATAAATTTACAAGCAGAATGTTAGCAATAGTACAAAATACTCATGAAATATATTACTTCATTAGTATAACAAGAAAGAAAGAAAGAAAGAAAGAAAGAAAGAAAGAAAGAAAGATCTCATGCCATTTCCGATTTCAATTAAAACAAACTTTGAGGTCAGGATGAAAATGTAATGATTAAAAATTACTTTTTTTCTTCCAAAATAGTACTTAAGTACAGTAACAAAGCACAGTTTCTGAAGTATTTTCCACCCCTGCAATATGTCACCAAAGTGTGGATTTGTTTGAGGACTTCAGGGTTTAAGACACCATTTGGAGCCACTATCAGCAGTCATCTCTTGCTATCCTATAACACCCGTAACCATAGTGACAACCTTGGAGAAACACTTAAATGTCTTATTTGCTTTCAAAATAGAATAAATCCTTTGTAGCCTGCCTGGGTTCTTTTTCCTACTGGTACCTGCCTTTCTCACTTGATCACAATCTTCTATAAGGGAAAAGCCTGGTGGGTAAGAAGGAACTAATAGTGTATTAAATGAGTACAAGACTCTAAAACTGTCATGTGAATGCAACAATTTTCACTCCTGAGCTTGGTGATTCATTTTATAGAAAGAATAACATTATCAAAGTTAATGAAATGATAAAAAAGAGTGGCATATTTTCTTATTTCTTTGGTAAAGAGTTCAGCAGCATGACCCATTTGCACACCACCGCTCCATCCTAAACCCACAGCACAATCCAACCTACACATCTGGTGCTAGATACATTGGTGTTACCAAATGAATGAAAGCTTGTTTATATGAAGAAGCCCATTTTATATGAAGGATAATGCTATCAGAGGGAGTGAAATGTTTCCAGGGAGTGACGTATATGGCATAACCTACATGTCCAGCATGTATACATTGCCATCAGACATAGCATTAAACACTGACAGGTGAAGTGAATAACATTGATTATCTTGTTACAGTGGCACCTGTCAAGGAGTGGGATATATTTGGCAGCAAGAGAACAGTCAGTTCTTGAAGTTGATGTGTTGGAAGCAGGAAAAATGGGTAAGCGTAAGGATCTGAGTGACTTTGACAAAGGCCAACTTTTGGCTGGATGCCTCGGTCTGAGCATCTCCAAAACTGCAGGTCTTGTGGGGTATTGCTGGTATACAGTGGTTAGTTCCTACCAAAAGTGGTCCAAGGAAGGATAACCGGTGATCCAGGGACAGGGTCATGGGCACCCAAGGCACTGATATGCATAGGGAGCTAAAGCTATCCCATCTGGTCCGATCCCACAGAAGAGCTACTGTAGCACACATTGCTGAAAAAGTTAATAAAAAGTCAGAAGAGACAGTGCATCACAGCTTGCTGCACATTGGGCTGCATCAGAGTGTCCATGCTGACCCCTATCCACTGCATCAGAACTGAACCATGGAGCAGTGGAAGACAGTGGCCTGTTCTGATGAATCATGTTTTCTTCATGTGAATGGCCAGGTGCAGGTGTGTTGCTTATTTGGGGAAGAGATACAACAAGGATACACTATAGGATTAAGGCAAGCCAGCAAAGGCACTGTGATGCTCTGGGCAATGCTCTGCTGGGAAACATTGGATCCTGGCAACTTTGACCAACTACTTAAACATTATCACAGACCAAGTACACCTCTTCATGTCAACAGTGTGCTCAAATGGCAATGGCCTCTTTCAGCAAGATAATGGGACTTGCAACAATTGTTCAGGAATGGTTTGAAGAACATGACAAAGACTTTAAGGTGGTGACTTGGCCAGCAAATTCCCAGATCTCAATCCTATGAATAATCTATGGGATGTGCTGGACAAACAATTCTGGGGTGGGTTTCCCAAAAGCCTCTTAATGCTAAGAGCATCTTAACTAGGAGAGAGAGTGTTCATTGTGCTGCTCATGCTACCATTTAACCATTATCTTTGTGCTGCGATGCTCTTAGTAAACTCAGGCCTGATCCATGGAGGCTCCACCTTGCAACTTACAGCACTTAAAGAATTTGCTACTAATGTCTTAGGCCCTGTCCACACGGCAACGGATTCAGGTGAATCTGATAAAATTGTTTATCGTTTTGGCCTGGCGTCCACACGGCACCGGCGTTTTGGGTGCCCCAAAACGAAATCTTTTGAGAACGGGTTCCAGAGTGGAAAAATCTGGCAACGGCGCAGTTGTGAAGTCGTCTGGATGAGTAGAACGGATTTGTTTACGATGACGTCACAACCACATGACTAGAACAAGCAGCACTCTCGCGCATCATTCGTAACAACAGAAATTGAAATTGTTTACACATTAACCTGACTGACCTGCCAGACAGACAATTTGCACCTGCTTTGATGAACAGAAAGTACAGCCTTCCACACAAAGCAACAGTTACCTGACTATAATGGAGGCAGAGGGGAAAAGGGTCAGAAGACCCTTCAACAGACTGTTTTGTATGAACCACTGCATTGCATTCACTTTTGTATACAGCTTTCTTTTAAATAAACAAGTAACTGAACCATTTCTTGAATTTCTTTTTTTATTGGATAAGACTGCTTTTCAAAATGTTCACACACATTGGCGCTTACATTTCCAAAATGAACTGAAAGAGGCCAGCGCCTCGTTCCCATAACTACCTGCGCTCTTAAAGGGCCAGCACAGAATTTCCCCACGGAAACACTTGGTCATCAATTACACACAATGGCAAGTGGAAAAAAATAAACCCGTTACATGCGCATGCGTCCTACTTCTTCTTCTATTGTTCTGGTGTCTCCGATGGGACCGTCTTACAGCGCACGTAGTGGTGTGGCATGTGTATTGCATCGTTTTCAGCAAGCGTTGCGTTGCCATATGGACCTGATATTTTACTGATCCATTGCCCATGTGGACGCGATATTTAAAAAAAAAAAAAATCTCGTTGCCGTTGTTGTGTGGATGTAGCCTTAGTGCCAGATACCACAGCACACCTTCAGGAGGTCTTGTTGGAGTCCATGCTTTGATGGATCATATATATCCATCCATTTTCTGCTGCTTATCCAGGTCCGGGTCGCAGGGGTAGCAGCCTAAGCAGAGCAGCGCCCAGACTTCCCTCTTCCCGGCCACCTCCACCAGCTCTTCCGGGGGAATACTGAGGCATTCCCAGGCCAGCCGAGAAATCTCTCCAGCATGTCCTGGGTCTGCCCCGGGGTATGCCCAGAGAACCTTCCCTGGGAGGCATCCAGGGGGCATCCTAACAAGGTGCTCGAACCACCTCAACTGAGTCCTTTCGATGTGAAGCAGCAGCGGTTTTACTTTGAGTCTTTCCCAAATGACCAAGCTTCTCACCCTGTCTCTAAGGGAGAGCCCAGCCACCCTGCGGAGAAAACTCATTTCGACCACTTGTATCCGCGATCTCATTCTTTTGGTCACTACCCACAACTCGTGACCATAGGTGAGGGTGGGAACGTAGATGGACCAGTAAATTGAGAGCTTTGCCTTTTGGCTCAGCTCTCTCTTCACCACAAAAGACCGGTTTAGTGTCCTCATCACTGCTGATGCTGCCCCGATCTGTCTGTCCAACTCCCTGCTCCTCCCTACCCTCACTCATGAACAAGACCCTGAGATACTTAAACTCCTCCACTTGAGGTAGCAACTCCCCCCTGACCCGAAGTAGGCACTCCACCCGTTTCCGGCCGAGCGCCATGGCCACGGACTTGGAGGTGCTGATCCTCATCCCAGCCGCTTCACACTCAGCTGCAAAATGTCCCAGCGCATGCTGTAGGTCACAAATTGATGAAGCCAACAGGACCACATCATCCTCAAAAAGCAGAGGCGCGATCCTGATGCCACCAAAACGGACCACCTCTGCCCCTTGGCTGTGCCTAGTAATTTTGTTCATAAAAGTTATGAACAGAACCAGTGACAAAGGGCAGCCCTTTGTATATACAGTGGTGCTTGAAAGTTTGTGAACCCTTTAGAATTTTCTATATTTCTGCATAAATATGACCTAAAACATCATTAGATTTTCACACAAGTCCTAAAAGTAGATAAAGAGAACCCAGTTAAACAAATGAGACAAAAAATATTATACTTGGTCATTTATTTATTGAGGAAAATGATCCAATATTACATATCTGTGAGTGGCAAAAGTATGTGAACCTCTAGGATTAGCAGTTAATTTGAAGGTGAAATTAGAGTCAGGCAGTGTTGTGCATGAACGTGTTCAAAAGAACGCGTTCACTGAACACGCTCGTTTTTCCATGAACTTTGAACTGAACGCAACAACTTTGTAATGAAAGAACTTGAACGTGAATTCGTTCAAATTATGCGACATGAACGACAAACATGAAGATGAACGAAACATGAAACCTGATGAATCGAGTGGCACGTCTACTTGCAAGATATTTTACGTTCTACTACTTCACTGTCAGTCTGATGTTGTTGTCACTCACTGCCCTGAGGTGCCACGTGTGTGCAATGCATCATGGATAACGTAGTGTGAAGCCGGAGATAGTGGATGGCTCTATGATTTGGCTCCATACTACGTTACCCATGATGCAGCAGAGCAGAGTAGGCTTAACCCAGCGTTCCCTAGCTACAGGCAGCAGACAGCGCGCACACCACAGCCGGCGCACACTCACAGCAACATGGCCAGTGAAAGTTCAAGTAGCGGCACGGAGAACACAGATGAGTACAATGCCAAATAATTTTAGAAATTTGATTGTTGTGTGCATACACAGATGTGTACTGAAGAATGAGGCTATCTGAAGTTTTCCTGTTTTGTATTTTGAGAAATAAAAAGCCCTTGAGCATGCATCCCTCTGTCTGATCAATATGGTTGATATGGTCAGTGCTGTTGATATGGATCTTAAAATAGCACTCCTTCAGTGTATATACATATTGGCAGTCATCTTTTTAGAAACACACACATTTATGAGGAAGTCTAGTTGTCGTTTATTAGAAGTTACTGTTAGTTGAAACTGAAAGCATTTGTTTGAAGTCACGTGTAATGTTTTGGTAGCAGTGGTTGAGTCAGTGAAGAAATCAAAATATTTTGTCCTTTTTTCCATATATAGTATGTACAATAACTTCCATTTTGTGTGATAGAATATAATATCTATAATATGTGAGTAGTTTTGAGCTAGAATGTAGCATATGATTTTAGTCTTTATTTTCATATCCCACCTAAAAGTAAAATGAACTGAACTTTGAACTAGTTCAGAATTAAAACTGTGAACTATGAACATGAACAGTTCACTTTTAACATGTTTGAACTGAACTTGAGCTAGTTCAAAAAAAGTGTGAACTTGCACAAAACTGGAGTCAGGTGTTTTCAATCAATGGGATGATGATCAGGTGTGAGGGGGCACCCTGTTTTATTTAAAGAACAGGGATCTATCAAAGTCTGATCTTCACAACACATGTTTGTGGAAGTGCATCATGGCACGAACAAAGGAGATTTCTGAGGACCTCAGAAAAAGCATTGTTGATGCTCATCAGGCTGGAAAAGGTTACAAAACCATCTCTAAAGAGTTTGGACTCCACCAATCCACAGTCAGACAGATTGTGTACAAATGGAGGAAATTCAAGATCATTGTTACCCTCCCCAGGAGTGGTCGACCAACAAAGATCACTCCAAGAGCAAGGCGTGTAATAGTCGGCGAGGTCACAAAGGACCCCAGGGTAACTTCTAAGCAACTGAAGGCCTCTCTCACATTGGCTAATGTTAATGTTCATGAGTCCACCATCAGGAAAACACTGAACAACAATGGTGTGCATGGCAGGGTTGCAAGGAGAAAGGCACTGCTCTCCAAAAACAACATTGCTGCTCATCTGCAGTTTGCCAAAGATCACGTGGACAAGCCAGATGGCTATTGGAAAAATGTTTTGTGGACGGATGAGACCAAAATAGAACTTTTTGGTTTAAATGAGAAGCATTATGTTTGGAGAAAGGAAAACACTGCATTCCAGCATAAGAACCTTATCCCATCTGTGAAACATGGTGGTGGTAGTATCATGGTTTGGGCCTGTTTTGCTGCATCTGGGCCAGGACGGCTTGCCATCATTGATGGAACAATGAATTCTGATTTACCAGTGAATTCTAAAGGAAAATGTCAGGACATCTGTCCATGACCCCTCCTAGAACTGCCACCTTATTGTGGTGGAGGGGTTTGTGTGCTTGAATGATCCTAGGAGCTATGTTGTCGGGGGCATTATGCCCCTGTTAGGGTTTCCCAAGGCAGACAGGTCCTAGGTGACAGGCCAGACCAAGAGCAGTTCACCAAAAAACCCCTATGGAGAAAAAATCCAGGACCGTGACGTCGCCCGGTAGGACACAGCCGGGGCCCCACCCTGGAGCCAGGCCCGGGGTTGGGGCTCGTATGCGAGCGCTTGGTGGCCGGGCCTTTGCCCATGGGGCCCGGCCGGGCTCAGCCCGAAGAGGTGACGTGGGCCCGACCTCCTGTGGGTTCACCACCCACAGAGGTAGCAGTAGGGGTTTGGTGCAGTGTGGATTGGGTGGCAGTCAAAGGCAGGGGCCTCGACGACCTGATCCCCGGACACAGCGGCTGGCTGTTGGGACATGGAATGTCACTTCGCTGGGGGGGAAGGAGCCTGAGCTTGTGCGGGAGGTTGAGAGGTACCGGCTAGAGATAGTCGGGCTCACCTCCACGCACAGCTTGGGCTCTGGAACCCAGCTCCTCGAGAGGGGCTGGACTTTCCACTTCTCTGGAGTCGCCCGTGGTGAGCGGCGGCGGGCTGGTGTGGGCTTCCTTATAGCTCCCCAGCTCAGCCGCCATGTGTTGGAGTTTACCCCAGTGAACAAGAGGGTCGCCTCTCTGCGCCTTCGGATTGGGGAGAGGGCTCTTGCTGTTGTTTGTGCCTACGGGCCAAATAGCAGTATAGAGTATCCAGCCTTCTTGGAGTCCCTGGGAGAGGTACTGAGGGGTGCTCAGACTGGGGACTCCATTGTGCTACTGGGGGACTTCAATGCTCACGTGGGCGATGACAGTGACACCTGGAGGGGCGTGGTTGGGAGGAACGGCCTCCCCGATCTGAACCCGAGTGGTGTTTTGTTATTGGACTTCTGTGCTAGTCACAGTTTGTCCATAACGAACACCATGTTCGAGCATAGGGGTGTCCATAAGTGCACGTGGCACCAGGACACCTTAGGTCGGAGGTCGATGATCGACTTTGTAGTCGTGTCATCTGATCTCCGACCCTATGTCTTGGACACTCGGGTGAAGAGAGGGGCTGAGTTGTCAACTGATCACCACCTGGTGGTGAGTTGGATCCGCTGGCGGAGGAGGAAGCTGGACAGACCTGGCAGGCCCAAACGTATGGTGAGGGTCTGCTGGGAACGTCTGGCTGAGCACTCTGTTGGGGAGGTCTTTAACTCCCACCTCCGGGAGAGCTTTTCCCAGCTTCCGAGGGAGGCGGGGGACATTGAGTCTGAGTGGACCATGTTCTCTACCTCCATTGTGGATGCAGCTGTTCGGAGCTGTGGCCGCAAGGTCTCCGGTGCCTGTCGTGGCGGCAATCCCCGAACCCGGTGGTGGACACCAGAAGTAAGGGATGCCGTCAAGCTGAAGAAGGAGTCCTATCGGGCCATGTTGACCTCCAGGACTCCTGAGGCAGCCGACAGGTATCGGCAGGCCAGGCGTGCTGCAGCTCGGGCAGTTGCGGAGGCAAAAACTCGGAACTGGGAGGAGTTCGGGGAGGCCATGGAGAAGGACTGTCGGTCGGCCTCGAAGAAATTCTGGCAAACCGTCCGGCGCCTCAGGAGGGGGAAGCAGTACTCTGCCAACACTGTTTACAGTGCGGGTGGGGAGCTGTTGACCTCGACTGGGGACATTGTCGGGCGGTGGAAGGAATACTTTGAGGATCTCCTCAATCCCACCGTCATGTCTTCCACTGAGGAGACTGAGGCTGATGACTCAGAGGTGGACTCGTCCATTACCCAAGCCGAAGTCACTGAGGTGGTTTGCAAGCTCCTCGGTGGCAAGGCACCGGGGGTGGATGAGATCCGCCCTGAGTATCTCAAGTCTCTGGATGTTGTGGGGCTGTCTTGGTTGACACGCCTCTGCAACATCGCGTGGCGGTCGGGGACAGTGCCTCTGGAGTGGCAGACTGGGGTGGTGGTCCCTCTTTTTAAGAAAGGGGACCGGAGAGTGTGCTCCAATTATAGGGGAATCACACTTCTCAGCCTCCCAGGGAAAGTTTACTCCAGGGTACTGGAGAGGAGAATTCGACCAATAGTCGAACCTCGGATCCAGGAGGAACAATGCGGTTTTCGTCCTGGTCGCGGAACACTGGACCAGCTCTATACCCTTCATAGGGTGCTCGAGGGTTCATGGGAGTTTGCCCAACCAGTCTACATGTGCTTTGTGGATCTGGAGAAGGCATTCGACCGTGTCCCCCGTGGTATTCTGTGGGGGGTGCTTCGGGAGTATGGGGTTCGGGGCTCTTTGCTAAGGGCTGTCCGGTCCCTGTACGAACGGAGCAGGAGTCTGGTTTGCATTGCCGGCAGTAAGTCAGACCTGTTCCCAGTGCATGTTGGACTCCGTCAGGGCTGCCCTTTGTCACCGGTTCTGTTCATAATTTTTATGGACAGAATTTCTAGGCGCAGCCAGGGGCCGGAAGGAATCCTGTTTGGGAACCACAGGATTTCATCTCTGCTTTTTGCGGATGATGTTGTCCTGTTGGCTTCTTCAAACCAGGACCTTCAGCATGCACTGGGGCGGTTTGCAGTCGAGTGTGAAGCGGCTGGGATGAGAATCAGCACCTACAAGTCCGAGGCCATGGTTCTCGACCGGAAAAGGGTGGCTTGCCCTCTCCAGGTTGGTGGAGAAGTCCTGCCTCAAGTGGAGGAGTTTAAGTATCTCGGGATCTTGTTCACGAGTGAGGGAAGGATGGAGCGTGAGATCGACAGGCGGATCGGTGCAGCCTCCGCAGTGATGCGGTCGCTTTACCGGTCCGTCGTGGTGAAGAAGGAGCTGAGCCAAAAGGCGAAGCTCTCAATTTACCGGTCGATCTACGTTCCGACTCTCACCTATGGTCATGAGCTTTGGGTAATGACAGAAAGAACAAGATCGCGGATACAAGTGGCTGAAATGAGTTTCCTTCGCAGGGTGGCTGGGCGCTCCCTTAGAGATAGGGTGAGAAGCACAGTCACTCGGGAGGAGCTCGGAGTAGAGCCGCTGCTCCTCCACATCGAGAGGAACCAGCTGAGGTGGCTCGGGCATCTTTTTCGGATGCCTCCTGGACGCCTCCCTGGGGAGGTGTTCCAGGCATGTCCCCCCGGGAGGAGGCCCCGGGGAAGACCCAGGACACGCTGGAGGGACGATGTCTCTCGGCTGGCCTGGGAACGCCTCGGTGTTCTTCCCGAGGAGCTGGCCGAGGTGTCTGGGGAAAGGGAAGTTTGGGCTTCCATGCTTAGACTGCTGCCTCCGCGACCCGGTCCTGGATAAGCGGAAGAAGACGAGACGAGACGAGATCTGTCCATGAACTGAATCTCAAGAGAAGGTGGGTCATGCAGCAAGACAACGACCCTAAGCACACAAGTCGTTCTACCAAAGAATGGTTAAAGAAGAATAAAGCTAATGTTTTGGAATGGCCAAGTCAAAGTCCTGACCTTAATCCAATGGAAATGTTGTGGAAGGACCTGAAGCGAGCAGTTCATGTGAGGAAACCCACCAACATCCCAGAGTTGAAGCTGTTCTGTATGGAGGAACGGGCTAAAATTCCTCCAAGCTGGTGTGCAGGACTGATCAACAGTTACCGCAAACGTTTAGCTGCAGTTATTGCTGCACAAGGGGTCACACCAGATACTGAAAGCAAAGGTTCACATACTTTTGCCACTCACAGATATGTAATATTGGATCATTTTCTTCAATAAATAAATTACCAAGTATAATATTTTTGTCTCATTTGTTTAACTGGGTTCTCTTTATCTACTTTTAGGACTTGTGTGAAAATCTGATGATGTTTTAGGTCATATTTATGCAGAAATATAGAAAATTCTAAAGGGTTCACAAACTTTCAAGCACCACTGTATATTATGGAGTTAGATTTACAAACATTAGTTTTACAACACAAAATTGAATGCTAAAAGAAAATATTTGGCTGTCAGTGAAGAAAGCTACAGAAGCCAAGAATGGCCATGCTTGCAATAATAAGAAAATTATTTTGTAATCTTGAGATAACAACGCTTGTTTTTTTCTGATGAATTATTTATTTATTAATTATCATGAATTGCTTCTTAATCATTTTTTTAAATTTAATCAGTATTCATTCTGTTTTATGTGGCTTAGTTATTTATGTTTTTTATTTCTTCATTAATTCATTTTTTAATTCATTCATGAATGGTATTTTTATTTTTAGACATTGAATACAAATTCTATTCATTATTAATCATAATATATCTGTCTCAGGGGCGGCATGGTGGTGTAGTGTTTAGCGCTGTCACCTCACAGCAAGAAGGTCCGGGTTCGAGGCCTGTGGCCGACGAGGGCCTTTCTGTGCGGAGTTTGCATGTTCTCCCCGTGTACACGTGGGTTTCCTCCGGGTGCTCCGGTTTCCCCCACAGTCCAAAGACATGCAGGTTAGGTTAACTGGTGACTCTAAATTGACTGTAAGTGTGAATGGTTGTCTGTGTCTATGTGTCAGCCCTGCGATGACCTGGCGACTTGTCCAGGGTGTACCCTGCCTTTCGCCCATAGTCAGCTGGGATAGGCTCCAGCTTGCCTGCAACCCTGTAGGACAGGATAAAGCAGCTAGAGATAATGAGATGAGATGAGCTATCTGTCTCATTATATTGTATATTACTTATTTTATATTAGTTAGATTATATATTTTACAAATTTAATAATGTAGACACAGATTATTCGCACAAGTTTATACACATCTCCAATGGAAACCAGCATCAGCTGAGTGGATCTTGTGCTTAATAAAGTTATTATTATTATTATTAATAATAATAATAATAATAGGGCGGCACGGTGGTGTAGTGGTTAGCGCTGTCGCCTCACAGCAAGAAGGTCCTGGGTTCGAACCCCGGGTCCGGCGAGGGCCTTTCTGTGTGGAGTTTGCATGTTCTCCCCGTGTCCGCGTGGGTTTCCTCCGGGTGCTCTGGTTTCCCCCACAGTCCAAAGACATGCAGGTTAGGTTAACTGGTGACTCTAAATTGACCGTAGGTGTGAGTGTGAATGGTTGTCTGTGTCTATGTGTCAGCCCTGTGATGACCTGGCGACTTGTCCAGGGTGTACCCCGCCTTTTGCCCGTAGTCAGCTGGGATAGGCTCCAGCTTGCCTTCGACCCTGTAGAAGGATAAAGCGGCTAGAGATAATGAGATGAGATGAGATAATAATAATAATAATAATAGTAGTCGTGACAGGCAGTGTGCTCAACAGCCAGGGACAGAATCTTATGACCTTCCAGGGAATTCATTCTCATTCATGGGGAATAATTGCAGTCCTCAGTCCCAATCATGAATGGGTTCAGCAGATATCCTGCACCTCTCAGGATATATTAGGCACACGCTGATCCGACCATTACGGAGCATGCACAGCTCTGGACATCTAAGGGCATCACACATGATTTCACATTCATTTGGCCTGTCAATAATATCTATATTAATTAATCAGATATTTATATGCTTGGCAGTGTGGCAGGGTTCAGTTCAGTTCAGTTTAAATTTATTGTCCCAAAGGGAAACTTGTCTTACAGTCAGGTACAGATACACATAAACAGCACACAGATACACAAAGACACAAAAAGGAAAACTGACACAAACTAATATAAATAGACAAACTAATATAAAGAAACTGTCTTACCTATCTATATTTCTGACGCATGGTCATCAGACTCATTTGTGTGCAATAAAGCAAAATTGTGCAAATTAAGCAGACGTATTGCACTAGGGATAAAAGAGTGTCTTGTCCTATTAGACTTATAAAAGGGGACTCTTAGTCTTCGGCCTGAGGGGAGAGCTTCAAATGAACAATGAAGAGGGTGATCTTTACAGTCCAATATTGACCCTGCCTTCTGGATGATCTGTTTCTCATAAATTGACAGCAGGGATAACTGTGGACAGCCAATCAGCTTCCCAGCCACCTTTACAATATGGCTGAGATTGTTTTTTATCCCTAACACTGATGCCCCCATACCAGGCAATAAAAGAAAAGGTGAGAACAGATTCTATAAAAGATTTGTAAAATAAAAGCAACATAACCTTATCAAGCGGCACGGTGGTGTAGTGGTTAGCGCTGTCGCCTCACAGCAAGAAGGTCCTGGGTTCGAGCCCCGTGGCCGGCGAGGGCCTTTCTGTGCGGAGTTTGCATGTCCTCCCCGTGTCCGCGTGGGTTTCCTCCGGGTGCTCCGGTTTCCCCCACAGTCCAAAGACATGCAGGTTAGGTTAACTGGTGACTCTAAATTGACCATAGGTGTGAATGTGAGTGTGAATGGTTGTCTGTGTCTATTGGCCCTTTTCCACTACCCTTTTTCAGCTCACTTCAGCTCGCTTCAGCTCACTTCAGCCCGACACGGCTCGCGTTTCGACTACCAAAAAACAGCACGACTCGGCTCGCTTCAGCCCTGCTTAGCCCCTAAAACTCGCACGGTTTTGGAGTGGGGCTGAAGCGAGCCAAACCGTGCCGAGTGAGGCTGGGGGCGTGAGCAGACACTCCCCTGTGCACTGATTGGTGAGGAGGAGTGTCCTCACATGCCCACACATGCCCCGCGAGCACGCTGGGATCTGTAAACACCGCAAACCCGGAAGAATAATAATTACGAATTACGAGAATTTCTGAAGCCTTATGCGCCTCGCCTCATCTATACGCTCTTGCCAGTATATGTTGGCGTTGTTGGTGACAACAAGCCACAGCACCAAGACCAGCAACACTAACGACTCCATGTCCTCCATGTTTATTGTTTACTATTCGGGTCGTGAGACTACCGCTTAAAAGCTCACTGATGTCACTGTTTGTGCTGCTTAACGACATCATGTGACGTCCACCCACTTTTGCTAACTCCACCCAATGTGTCCACCCACTTCCAGCCAGCACGGTTCAGCACGGTTGTAGTCGAAATGCAACTCCAACAGCCCCGCTCAGCTCGACTCAGCTCGACTTGGCTCGGCACGGCACGGCTCAGCCGCGTTTGTAGTGGAAAAGCGGCATATGTGTCAGCCCTGTGATGACCTGGCGACTTGTCCAGGGTGTACCGCGCCTTTCGCCCGTAGTCAGCTGGGATGGGCTCCAGCTTGCCTGCGACCCTGTAGAAGGATAAAGCGGCTAGAGATGATGAGATGAGATGAGATAACCTTATCAACACCAAACACATTGAGCTTCCTAAGGAAGTACAAACGTTGTTGCCCCTTCTTGCATATGACCTCAGTGCATTATCGTATTGAAAAAGGCCACTGCCATTCGGGAATACCGCTGCCATGAAGGTGTGTACTTGGTATACTTGTTTAGATAAGTGGTATGTGTCCAAGTAACATCCATGTGACTGCCAGGACCCAAGGTTACCAAGCATCACACTGCCTCTTCTGGCTTGCCTTCTTCCCATAGTGCATCCTGGTGCCAACTCTTCCCCAGGTAAGTGATGCACATACACCCATCCATCCACATGATGCAAAAGTGATTCATCAGACCAGGCCACTTTCTTCCATTACTCCATGGTCCAGTTCTGAGGCTCATGTGCCCATTGTAGGTGCTTTTGGCAGTGGACTGGAGTCAGCATGGGCACTCTGACTAACCATCACTGTTTATTTTGGTATTAGACCATGTAGCATTCATTTCTGAGGATGTGAACAAATGACAATGCAGCAGCCGGAATGACCAGGAACCATGCTGTGTCTGCATATGTGTAATTAAAAGCAAGTACTGTATATCCCGGTCACGGTATTGAAATAATGGAAATTCTGACATTCTACCAAAGGAAAACCCACATAAACCTCCAAAAGTTTCCCTTTGAGTGTGAATTTTTGACACTTTCTCACAGCCCTGATTTCCAACCACAGCTTTCATTTTCATCATGGCTGTGATATGAAAATGACTTCTGTCCAAGAAAATAAAAATCATAAAGCTCTCAATAATTAGTTGTACTACCTAGTTCAGGTTGATTAAAGGGTAGGTAGAAGAATGCTAAGATTGAACACAAATAAAGATATACAGTATGTTAATTCTAGAACTAGAGCTGTAGGTTGGTACAATTGACTATGTTCACCAATTTTTAACTGGAAGATTTTTATATTCTCATATGTTGGATGTGGCATTTTGGAAAATGCTTGTGTATACTATACTGTAGTGCACAAACTGATGTAAAAGTTACTATACTAAGAAAACACTGAAAATGAAATGATCCACAAAACCAAATTTGATATATGGGTCATTCTAGAATTCGGGGTACATTTCACATCTCTGAGATAAACGTTTTGTTATTTTCCACAAAAGAAATCTTTACTGAATCAGTTTTGAACAATAATGCAAATGATGACCAACTTTCACCAATAGCAATGCTTGATGTACATTTTAGACCCAATTTATCCATAAAAGGTTAACTCAAATGACTCCTACCACAGCCCCCCCCCCCCCCCCCCACACACACACACACATATTATTGGCTGTCTTCGACTCCTAATTCATACATTAAACTTGAATAAACAGGAAGTGATTCAGTCTAACAATCTGTTTTTTTGGGGGGTTTATTCTCTTAAGTGTTATAAAATCAATTGCACAGAAAGTCTGTTTTCTGTATAATGTAAAATTTCAGTAATAATAATAAAAAAATTTCCACCTCAATGTTATTGTCAACTCTGTTAACTCTGGTATAAAACCGCATAAAATCCGCAAATACTTTTAACAATACATGTGCCACCTGCACCGAGAGATTTCACTTCCTCTGGTGGGAAACTTCAGAAAGGCAGTGAGGTATGTTATGTTTCTTCTCTCATTAATTTGAACAAAATGTTGAGGATACACCAACAGTAGATTAATTATTCATCAAATCTGTTATTGTGATATTGGCGTGAATCTCTCACTCATTTTTTAAAAACAATAATATGATTAAAATTCATAAAATTCTGTTTTTATATATGCCATGTGGTAGCTAGGTTGATGTTAGCGTGTGGAGTTAAGACACAAAATGGTGGGAGATGTCAACTCTGTTATCGTCAAGTCTATTAATGGATTGCCCAGTTTAATGATAACAGAGTTGACAATGACTAACAGAGTCAACACCTGAAATGTACCTGCAATTATCGAATGGGCTATATATTGTTTGTTTGTGCTCATTTGTAATTCTTTACTCCAGGCATTGGACCTTGGTTAAAACTCAAGATATGTTAAGAATCCCTGATAGTAAAATCAACAGTTGTGCAGTTTTACTTACATGTTTTTCACAAAGTCAAACAGAGACAAAGGAGAAGTCTTCAAATATTATATTATTGCTCATTACCAGAATGAAACTGATACAATAAGTTAAAACAACAATGCATGAAACATTAAATACTCCATTGAAATTTATGTAATTTTTATATATTTATATATGTACATATGCAAGTACTTCTGGATACACATAAAGCTTTGTACTGCTAGGATGCAGCTTGTCTGTCTGTTGGTAGCCAGTCATTTCTGAGCATGCCCAGTGCATAGTAATACAGCTGAGCGTTCATCTCCGCTCAACACATGCGTCTACTTTCACAAACTAATATTAAAATCACAGAGGCAGTTGGTAACACCACTGACGACATTAAAGGCCATTTACCAACAGAGCCTAAATATAATACAGCAAATATTTTACCTCAACCTTGTTCTCGGTCATAAATGATCCAGCGCTATGTAAACAGCTCATTCATTTTTATTTTTAATCACCATGCTGCAACATAAATAGTCCATACTATGTATCCTTCAAATGAAGGGCACCTCAGACACATTTACTCTTTGGTGTACATATGGCTTATATCATCCATCATCTCTATCATAACAGTAGGGTGAGCTCAGGCCATCAAGTCTCCTGTCCTTTGGAGAACATAACGCATGAGCTAATGTAAGCATGCAAGTATGCATGCAGCATGTCCTTTCTGAGATTCATCTCCAAACATTGACCTCTCTGTACAGGTTTTTACAAATACATCTCTGTAATAAATTATCTGTCCTCTTTCTCAATCTCTTAAACAAGAGATGCTTTAAAATGTCGACTGCAAGTTCAGGCTCTGTGTCATAACACCTGAATGACCTCCATACTGCCTGAAAAGCTAGATTGCTTCCCGAGCTTTCCAAAGTCCTCACTACTTCTTGTTGTGCCGATGCTCTCCTCAAACTCCATCTGGCAGCTTCTCCGTTTGAACTGTGTTTCCACTTGCATCACACCGGCGCTGGGAGTGCTTCCAAACCTCACAGAGCTCCCAGAACCTGACCCTGCTGAGTCCAGATCTGAGTTAAAGAACCATGGGTGGTCTTCAGTAGGTGTGCCTGGCGTTGTGGCTTGAGCCACTCCTCTGTGCTTGGTCCAAACGGAAGATGTAGTCAGGGGCAAGCTGAGGAATGAAGATGACTTGACTTTGGGGTTATGAACAGGATCCTGAACAACTGGAACTTGCCGATTCAGGTTGAGGTTGAGGGACAGAGTTGTGGTTGACAACCTCTCAAAGGTGCCACGGTCTTTCTGTGTAGATTCTGTTACCGACGATCGCCATAACTCTGGCTTAAGGCTCCTTTTTGGGCTTTCTTGGGATGGAGAATACGAACACATGTTGCTGGAGCTTTTTGGACTGTCGAGTTTGAAAAGCTTGGGCATGGTTTCTGAGTCTGATTGCAGGGCATTTGGGCTGGTTCGGAGATGCTGGTTGGATGAGTAGACAGACTTGATGTCGAGGTGGAAGGAACATTTGATCTGGTTGTTGTGGAGGATTTGGTCTGCGGAGAGATGAAGGCTGCTGAGTTCTTTTTGGAGTGAGGTAGGTGATGGTGGCTTGACATTTAAAACCATAGTTTCCTGCATTCGATGATGAGAATGAATTTTCTCTTTGCTCTGTTCTACAGGCTCTATGTTGACCTCTGTCACATCGGGGTGGTGAGTTGTTGACCTTAGAGGGTTGCAGGTTAAGGGTGTCTTGAGCTTTAAGTCTCGTTCAAACTCCAGGAGCTGCCCAAGGAAGTTGAAGTTAGGAGATATCGAAGGCCGGCGATCTTTCACAAATCTAGGGGAAGTAAAGAAAACATGATTTGTGGCTTGTATTTCCTTTCAAGTCAGTGGTTCCTATGAGTCCTATACATCTCCGTGTTTGCTTAATGAGTTTATCTGCTCGAAAATGCCTGGTCCAACTCACTGGCTCATAAGCCAGTCTTTCATGAGGTCAAACTTTTTCACCAAAAACAGTCTGGAGAAGTCAAATATGCTTAGCATTAATCACAATTCTGATGTTTGTATTTCAGTTATACATATATTGAGGTCTTGCCTCCAAATATTGGATAGTTTTGGTCTGTGATTTGGTATGTATGCGCTAAACAAACATGAAACATGACATACTGTAAGTGACACAACTGGCATAACCAGCCATTACATCATCTTATTTACCTGTAAGCATCATCCGATGATAACCCCATGGTTTTCATGATGTAAGCAATAGCAATGGTTGCAGATCGAGAAATTCCAGCCAGACAGTGGACGATGACTCTACAGTTCGACACTTTGGCTTTGTCTGGACAAGAAAGAAAAACAAAAGGTAAGGAAAACCAGTCAAAACCAGAAATGCTACGACAGCACTAGCTTTATGGTTTCAGCCCAGCTCAAGTGCTGACATCAGTCAGATCTCCCATAAAGTGCTGCTTGAATTGGTCTACCATAATCTTAACCTTTGTCATGACTGTAAGCAGAAATGATGAGCTATTTTGGGTTGACATAGTCAAGCTTGACCCTCTGTGCAGCATCAGCAAACCATTTGGTAATATCCTGGGGAGAGCATTCTTACCAATGAACTCATTGGTTTTCTCCAGCCAGGGCAGCAGCTTTTCACAGTAGCTGTCGTTGACAGGAATGCGCAGGAAGTGATTCTCGCTGATGAAATCTGGCTTTGGACAGGTGTTGCTGGCATTCAGGACGTATGTAATCCCATTCTGTGCCATCAGTTCCTGTTTAAACAACCAGATCCAGACATCAGTTCTACAAAGCAGCATATTTCCTGAGGGGAAAAATGCAAGTCTGAATGGAAAATCAGAACTGGCAAGATTATCTTGGATCATACAAACATCCCTTATCTCTTTCACTGTATGATATGATAGACAGTGATGGAATGCCAAGACAAAATACTTTGCCTGAGATGTCAGCTAAAAACAATTGTTTTTATGGTTGCTGGTATTTCCTGGTATTTCACCACAAGTCAAATTCATGCTCATGTTTCTTACCCAAGATGACAACAGAATATTCGCAATACGGACATGACTTACTGATGAGCAGAAATGCCCTTGAGCGCAAATGCCAATATGTCAAATACGTCTTTGATATTTGATATTTGGTTTTGAGATCTGCAGATAAAACAGCTTTAAACAGAAGTCGAAGAATCACAACAAAAGACAACTGGGAAAATTATTAGAGAAGCCATTTATAGCCAGGTTGGAATCGGAAATGCTCGAGAGTTTATTTGTGTACATGTGTGAGAATGGATGTTAAGTCAGGGTTTATTGGAGGATTTACCATTAGTGTGCAGATTTCTGGGGCAGTTGAATTATAAATATTCAAGATGCAGAATGTCTAATTTCTAGCCAGTTGACGATGCTGAGTGCTTGATTTTTATTTGAGCTAGGTTACTTGATGCAGTGTAGCAGTATATTATGATTAGCAACTGAAATATGAATGGATTCCAACAATAGACAGTAAAAACTGAAAAACAGGAAAACTGGAAAACAAGTGCAAATAAACAGGAAGTAGAAAGAAACAGGAAGAAGAAAATACTTGACAGGCATACAGGGGTATAGTAAAGCTCCTAATTGGAGGACAAACTGAGTTGTGGGTGGAGTATGAGATGGTACAGGGTAAAAAAATTTTTTTTTTGGTGTTGTTTCAACGTGACCGTCTTCTAATAATAGGCATGCTATGATGCTAGGCAATGCATGATAAACTGAAATCTGTTGCTTGCTAACCAAGCAGAGGCCACATCTTACCTTATTAAGGACATCTTTCTGTGAGCCCAGGTAGAGGTGAGGCAGTATTCGAGTTGGGCCCAGGTTAGCGACAGGTAGGCATGGCTGAGACAGACTCAGGGGAAGATAAGGTGGTGGCTTACTCTCACAGACATCTGGGAAGCATGAAGAGAAGGCTGCGAAGCCTCCTGAAAAAAGACAAAGAGAGAGAAAATGTGGCTTGAAATAAAGTGAAAAACAAAGCTACATCATCTATTGCCATGATTATAAAATCCAGTATTCAGCTTAGGTACATGTAGGTCAAAGTAGATACTGCATTATTGTTGTCCCGTAACAATGCAGGGGCTTTCCTAACATCCGAACACACAAAATCGAACGAGAGCTCAACATCAGTTACACACACACACGAACTTCCGCATCCTGCCAGTTCAAGGGGACGCTAAATGGACTAACAGACCCAGATTTAGCGAACATGAACCTCCGTGGAGAACGAAAGACTGCATTCTTTTTTGTAAACTTGGCTCTTGGACCAAGTGCTAGAATGTCAACATCCAAACTTTCACAATAATTAAAAAATAACTTTATAGTCAGTAATAGATTGTACTTTGAGAAATGGCACGAGCATTTTTTCACACTGTCGAAGAGGCATGAGAAACCCAGTAGGACTGGTGAAATTGGAGGTCTGGCCCTTTAAGAGACCAAATACGGTGTCAGTGTCTGGTTCTGTGCTCTATTGCTCTCTTGCTTCCTGCATGACCTCATCTCCTCTCAGAGTCCAGCATCACATTGTGGGAATGAAGTGGACCACAAGAACAAACCACTCAACCATGGGCCAAGGGCATGCTCCCCTAACACACACGCATACACACACAAACACTTTTATTCACATAAATGCCCATGCTTCAAAATCTAGTCTGATGTTTATCTCAAAGCAATGACGTTAATAACTTTAAATACACCAAATACAAAAGTCCATGTGTGGACTGCACTTGGACACCAATGATCCGCCTAGAGCCAGTCAATTTCACAACCTACAATGGTGTATTTTTGGATCTTGCAGCACTAATAAAGCCTGTTCGGCCTCCACGCTTTCTTAAGCGATGCATTACATCACATCTAAACACAGCACCAAATTAGCCCTGAGCTAATGTGCACGTTCAAATCTCCAATGTCCTTATTTAGTGTGTAAGGAAACAAGAACGATAAGTGGATGAAAAACATGAAGATGTTAACATAACTGCTTAATTATCAATGCTGTTTTGGAATCCTGCAAAATCTGGAAAGTGTTTGGTGAATTTCCAAGGAAGGCTGGCAAGTGAGGCCAGTGACATCATCACGTCAGGTTAAGAGCTTCAGCCTGGCTCTTGATCGTTCATCTCACACTTGCAGGCATACGGTATGTACAAGCACAAACACACACCCACGCCAAACAAGCCCACACAGATACATGCTGATGAGTAGAGCTGGGTAGGAAGGTGTTTGAACAGTGACTGGATTATGAAACAAAGGTAGAAAAGAAAGAGAAAGATGGATACAGTAGAACAAGGGAGCAATTAAGCATGAAAGAAAAGATGAGCTCATGTGTATGAGGTAAGGTTTAGTAAGCAGATACATGTGACTGGGGGAGAAAACAAGAACAAGCTGAAGCCTGATATCACGCCTCACATTTTCATTCACTGCTTTCTTCAGCGATTCAGCATACATATCAATGCTTATGCTTTTTTTTCCGATTAAAGGGAACTACTGTAATTATTTTCAGTTCACTTTGCTGGTAGCGATGTCTCACATGACATCACTCAGCAAGGCCATCCTCAAATTATATATATATCAAATAGGTTTCAAAATGCGTAATCAGCCTCATGGCTGTGACTCAGAAAAGCCATCATGACAGGTCCTGTCACAGAGCACCTGAGTATTACGCAAACCTCAGTCACCACAAACCAAGCTGCTCCCTTTTCAGCAACGGGTTCACAAGCTGCTGCAAAAAACCTCAAGCTGGTGCAAAGGTGAAAAGTGTTTGAAAAAGGACTGTCCTTTGATAATGGAAGCACGTTTTCCACAACTCCAGGGAAGCCATGGCCTAATGGTTAGAGAAACAGCTTTGGGAGCAAAAGGTTGCTGGTTTAAATCCCTGGACCAGCAGGAATGGCTGAAGTGCCCTTAAGCAAGGCACCTAACCAAACCCAAGTTATTCTGGGTATGTTGCTCTGAATAAGAGTGTCATAACAAACCTCTGGAAGACCAGGGGCTTTAAAAAAATAAACAAGTCAATATTTGATTGATTGAACTCAAATATATACATGACCTTACAAAAAATGATCCTTCTTGTTAAACTATTAAAAGAAGAAAGTTTCTTCTTAAATTCTGCCTTCATCTATTCATCATCATCGTCATTGTTACACTTTGAGGCTTGACCTCATGAGTCCGAGGACTTTGACCACCCATAGCAGCCACGAATCCATTATTTGAATTCAGAGCATTCCTTCATCAGAATAAGAAACTGCCCCTTGTTCCATTGTTCTTTCAATCCTTGTCCATCTGTCCAGCTGTCATCTCTTCCCGTTGCTTGCTGTAGGAACCATGAACAACATCTGTTTTTGTAGTGTTGAGTTGTCCATTCATAAACAATGGCCTAGCCACTCTAGATGTTGTCTTTCTTGGTACTCATGGTCTGTTGTTGTGTCGTGCCACCTCTCTGAGCTTCAGACATGCCTATGGGTGGTGCGTTGTGTTGTATCGCTTGAAGCCTTTTCATACTATTTTCCATAGCAGCCATACCCACTCAACCTCTAGCATGTCCATTATGCCAGTATTCAAATCCCATGTGGCTGCGTTGTACATCAACCTTGATCTCATGAAGGCGACCATGTACTTCCTTCTCGTCTCGAGCTTCACTTGGTGGTCTGTGAGAAGTTTTTTGAGTTCCACAAATTTTCTTATGGCTGACGCGATGTGATGTTGAACAAATTTCTTGGGGTCAAAACTGGACAATATGATACCAAGGTATTTAAACTCAGTGGCGTTAGTGATGTCAAGCTTGAACAAGCTTAACCAAAATTTAGTGATAATTCAATTAATGAAATTTCAACACAAACAAGCATCGGATGTGTTGAAGGTTCAAATCGCTTTGCATCAAACCAACAATTTATGATTAGTGTATTTTCCTGTATAGTTAGGTTTTTAGTGAAAAGGGAATCTGTAGTGCTCCACAGTTTCTCACTGGAAATGATGAAGCCATGTGGACGAGTGTGAAACATCTTCACAAATCACCTAGTAACAGACAGGATGCCTGGAAGGAAGTATGTAAATTGAGGTAAGGTGGAAGAGTTTTGGCCTATTATTCCAGCTGCGTGTCTAGCCCTTTAAAAGCTCGGCTCAAGGCCTGTCTGTTACTGACTATTAAAAGCAACTGCCAAGTAGTATGACATCATTGCTCAACACATGGGTGGCCAGCAGGCTGTTTCTGAGTTGCTGTGCACAACATACACACACAAAAATTAATTGCACCCCACCAGTTTTGCCTAACACCTGGGTTTACCATTGCAGGACTAGCTTGCTAGCTTTATGTTGTGATTTCCCAGGGCTCGAGGCTTACTGACTGGGAGACACACAGACAGAGATGGAGTGCAGAAATAAACTGTAACTCGATTAGAGTCAACATGGCTGCATATTGTAGATGTCAGCGCATAACAAAACAGCAGAACAGAAGGAGAAGAAGCAGAACTCCCCCAGGTTGCTTTCATCACAGTTTAGACAATATTCCATAAGATAATGCATCATCATTTGCAAGTAATCAAGAGCCTCTGTTTTTCCTTGACATGCTGCCCAAGATGCATTTCGTCCCATTTGTGGTGTGTGAGCACCCACTTAGAAAACTCTGAACACATGATCAGAGCTATTTATCTTGGCTGTAAGTGTGTCACATTTTATCAGCCAGTGTCAGTCATGGAGTTGCTGCAGGTGTGCCCTTCTTTTTCATCTCTAATTTTATACACTGGCCTACAAGTTTTACAGCCAGACTTTTTTCCTCAATATTTCGATCACATTTTGACTTTATGTGAAATTTTCATCCATGGAACTATTCAAAATATGCACTTGGCAACGATGTCTTTCGTGTTTTTCCTCCCATAAAATAGCACATTTGTTATTTGTACTTATGAAATGCACACAGTTCCAAGAGTAAGTGATAAATTATACCTGTTACTGTTTATTTTAGGTTTCTGTTAAATTTAGAGTAATAGTTGCATTTGGCTTCAAGAATGCTACTGTTACTGTGAATACCATCATCTCCAACATGTTATGTGCAGTTACTTTGACATTTTGTTTTTCAGGACAATGACAATAAACTCATGAATTGTGAACGTCATCCTTTTTTAAAAACTGAAACTCTCGTTTTTTTAATTTTTATTTTTTTAATGTATATTTTTCCTATTTATTGCTTATCTTATACTCCATGTTATGATGTTATAAAAATAGTGGCATGCTTTTGGCAGAGTAAAGCACACTGCAAATATAAATAAATAAATAAATAAATAAATAAAATTATTATTGTTTTTTTCTACTCATGTTCCTTATACTATGACTACTACTACTACTACTACTAATAATAATAATGATGATGATGATGATGATATTATTGTTTTTCTACTCATCCACCTCCGCTTAATAACAACAACATCATCAAGAACAACAACAACTCCAGTACTACTACTACTACTACTACTACTAATTATTATTATTACTATTATTAGATAATTATATAAAGCATATTTATCAAAAATATACAAGTTTACCTACAAGCATTGTAAGTGAAAACAAGTGATGTATAAATTATTATTATTATTATTATTATTATTATTATTATTATTATTATTATTATTATTATTAATGCTTTTCCAGTCCAAGAAATCCACATATATTTAATTATATATTACCTTTCCATGTTTTTATATGTCTAAAGACTTAATATGGAGTTTATTTTGGTATCCATTTTTTAAAAATTCTAAAATAAATAAAATAATTAATTTAAAAAAAACACCCACAGTAGTAGTAGTATGCTATTCTGACCTTAAACACACTCCCTACTTTACCTGTTATTGTATTTAACTCTTTCTGTATTGCTATTAAATGTTTTTAAAGGTGATTTCCCATAATAAAGATCTGAATTGAACTGAGTTAGTGAGATGTCCTCGGAGTCCCTGACATAGGCTAAGTTGCTCTTTGCTCTTTATAAGTATTTGCAGTGTGTTTAAATTCAAAATTCCTGTTTCAGAAATTCTAACACCTTTTTTTCACAACATGCATCTTTTTTTAAAATTCAATATCAGATAGAGTTGCAAACGAAGAGGGTGTGAGAGTGTGTGTGTGGGGGGAGGGGGGTGTATGGGGTGATGGGGGTAAGGGGATGTCCATAGATATGGAAATGGAAAAGGATTTACAATATTTAATGCACTTGCCCTTCTGGTCCTGACTTTGTATATTGTGTGTGTGTGTGTGTGTGTGTGTGTGTGTGTGTGTGTGTGTGTGTGTGTGTGTGTGGTGTACTGGGCAGTTGAGGGCAAGGGGAGGGGGTTGTTAAATACAGAGCAGTTGTATTTACATCTTTGCTTAGCAGCTAATGTGCACGCTTACAACAGCCCTGAGCTAAATATGTTCATGGTGGTTGGGGTGACATGCCAGCTCAGGCAAGTAAAGACACATTCGCGAGTGATAGAATGGCACCAGGATAGTCGTGCCATGTCAGGAATCACCAGCCTTCCACTAAGTCAACCATTATGTCTAATTAACCACTCCTTTCGTTCATTAATTCACATCCTAATAGATGTTGTGTATACATTAAGGACAGAGAAGAACAAACACTAACAGACGCCTCACACTGTAGCCGAGCCTAAGTTCTGTCTGAAGCTTTACGTCAGCATCTGAGACGGCACTAGCGCACTTTAAGCACCAGAGACACCATTTCTGTAATCAATTACATGAATTAGCTGTGCATTTGTGTCAAGGCTGCTGACATTTAATCCAAATAATGGGCTTATTATAGTCAAAGTAGCAGAGTGCAGGTTATTATGTGATGCCTCACGTTCAGATAGCTAATGTGAGCAGGCGCTGCATGTGGAGATAAGTGTAGGCCTACATACGCACTGGATTAAGGCTGTGCTAGCTTAGCGTCAGTATTAGCAGGTTAATCCCTCTTGTACACTTGTTAGTGTGAAGAGAGACTAAGAGGCTTCCACTCGCTTGTTCAAGTGGGAGTGAATGTGACACATAGACACAAACTGTTTTTTTAGATGTTCGTTGTTTAGTAGTAGCATTATTATTATTTTTTTGTGTGTGTGTGTGTAATAAGCGTGCACATAATGAATGCTCTTTGCAGGTTGCAGAAGTGCACATCAGGGATGAATTGAGTGGCAACAACACTACAGTAGCTGCTCTTTCACTCACTCACTTACTCAGTAACTATACTTATTGACTCATCCACTTGCTTACTTGAATACTAGCTCCCTTTCTTCCTCAGTCACCCACCAGTCAACTGCTCACTCACTCACTGACTCACTCACTTTAATTTGCTCACTCACTTCCTTATTACTCACTCACTCACTCACTCACTCACTCACTCACTCACTCACTCACTCACTCTAACGTCCTCACTCACTCACTCACTCACTCACTCACTCACTCACTCACACTTCCATATTCACTCAGTCACTCAGTTTAACTTCCTGCTTAACTTCCTTATTCACTCACTCACTTTAACTTCCTTATTCACTCATTCACTCACTTTAACTTCCTGCCTAACTTCCCTATTCACTCATTCATTCACTCACTCACTTTAACTTCCTTATTCACTCACTCATTTTAACTTCCTGCCTAACTTATTCACTCACTCGAACTGCCTCACTCACTCACTCACTCACTCACTCACTCACTCACTCACTCACTCACTCTTCCTTATTCACTCACTCAGTTTAACTTCCTGCTTAACTTCCTTATTCACTCATTCATCCACTCACTCACTCACT
Organism: Neoarius graeffei; assembly: GCF_027579695.1. Taxonomy (NCBI): domain Eukaryota; kingdom Metazoa; phylum Chordata; class Actinopteri; order Siluriformes; family Ariidae; genus Neoarius; species Neoarius graeffei. The sequence continues at coordinate 14,737,992 of NC_083574.1, forward strand.
CACTCACTCACTCACTCACTCATTTTAACTTCCTTATTCACTCACTCACTCACTGTAACTTCCTGCCTAACTTCCTTATTTACTCAGTCACTCACTCGCTCATTAACTTCCTCACTCATTTCCTTATTCACTCACTCATGCACTGACTCATGAACTCTCTGAATCATTAACTCCCATTTCCATATTCACTCACTCAGACACATTAACTTCCTCACTGACTTTCTTATTCATTCACTCACCCACTTGCTCACTAGCTCTTGCACAATCACCCACTTATTTGCTCGATCAATCACCCTATCACTCACTCACTCACTTAATTTCAATCCCATCACACACTTCTTGCTTCACCCCCTCACTCCCTCTCTCTCGCCCATGCTCTCACTCACCTCGGAGGTCGCGTCCATCCTTGATGCGCCGGACTCGCATCTTCAGCTTCATCTCGCTCTCGTGCATGTCTGTCCACAGCGGAGGAGGGATCACCACGTCCACCGGCATCCAGGCACTGAGCTGCACAGCAGTGCACTCACTTCCACTCAGCACTAGAAAGCCTAAACCTCTGCTGGACCTCCTCTCAGTCCACTGTGGTGCAGATGAAACCTCAATGTTTTCCTGCTGAAGACAGATGAGTGTGTGTTCAGTAAGTGTATGATGGAGCTGCACTGCTCACTATCTGTTCCAAAATGAGTTGAACTGAAAGTGCGCTCCGTCTATTGTTGAACCGCCTCCTCCCTCTCTCTCTCTCTCTCTCTCTCCCTATCCTTCCCTCTCTCTCCCTCCCTCCCTCTCTCTGAATGAGCTCACAGGCTGTGTGCTCCACTGAGACCAGTGTTCAGTAATAGCTCATGTGTAAGGCATGTAACCACATTCCTTACTCACCACACAAATATGCGGCTGCCACTGCACTCACAGGCTAAAGAGATCCTACGCTGGACAGACGGCTGCGTTTGGGTGTGTGTTTGTGTGTTTGTAGAAGGACAGGGTGTAGTTGTTCTACAGGATCAACAAAGGAGCTGTGCTATGTGTGTGTGTTTGCTTGTGTGTTTTATGTTGTGTGTGTATATTGTGTGTGACACGCTTTGCTGCTGCAGAAATCCAGGTCTACTTATATAATTAATGCACTTACTGCATGCTCCAACTGACTGTGGTTGGGATGGAATCTCTGGCATGACTCACTTACCCAAGTACACAACATGGCTTTTGGTCAGCCTTCGATGAGTGTACAGAATTTTCATCAATAAACTTGTGGCATTGACCTTTCAGGTCTTAAAAACATACATTATGATAATGAGTTACATTGAAATGTAAAATGCTATAAATTACAAGATACATAAATGGTATAGGATGTATTTCAACTGACAGTCAAAAGTTGCCAAACACCCAAAATGCACCGTTTTAGCATTTTTGTTGAAATGACTTCAAAATAATTCATTTGAAATTTTGAAAATCCAGCCAAGGACTAGAAGTAGAAGTGAATCAAGAAATGTTTGTCTTTAGATGTTTTGCGATTGAAAAAACATTATCTATCCAGCCATCCTTCTGTCCATCTATTCAACCATCCAACCTTCCATCAACTCATCCATCCATCGAGCAATACATCCTTCCATCCATCAACTCATCCATCCATCGATCAATACATCCTTCCATCCATCCACCCATTCATCCAACCTTCCATCAACTCATCCATCCATCCCTTCCATCCAACCTTCCATCCTTCCATCCAACCGTCCACCCATTCATCCAACCTTCCATCAATTCATCCATCCTTCCATCCGTCCAACTTTCCATCAACTCATCCATCCATCCATTCTGCTTATCCACTGCAAGTTGCACGTGAGCTTGAGTCAATTCCAGGTGATATTGGGCAAGAGGCAGGGTACACCCTGGGGAGGTCTTTTAAATACTTTTGAAGAATTGAAGAAACATTATCTATTCATCCACCCTTCCATCCATCTATTCAACCATCCAACCTTCCATCAACTCATCCATCCATCTATCCATCCATCCTCCCTTCCAACCATCCATCCACTCATCCATCCATCTGTCCATTGATCCATCCATCTATCCTTCCATCCATCCATTATCTATGCTGCTTATCCACTGCGGGTTGCATATGAGCTTGAGCCAATGCCAGGTGACATTGGGCAAGATGCAGGGTACACCCTGGACAGGTCACGAGTCTATCATTGGGCTTAAATGTTATCCATTTTTTATGTATTTAAACTGTCAATCAAGTTTTCAAACCCTTGAAATGCACCGTTTTAGCATTTTTGTTGATATGACTTCATTTTAAATACTTAATTTGAAAAATTGTAAACCCAATCAAGGACTAGAAATAAAAGTGAATAAAAAAAAATGTTTAATGTTAAATGTTTGGTGAATGAAGAAACATTATCATTCAGCCATCCATCCACTGATCCATCCATCCATCCACTGATCCATCCATCCATCCATCCATCCATCCATCCATCCACTACCTACCTGTACCTGTGAGTTCCTCCATTTATTTCATTGAAGTGGATAAGGCAAGCTTGTTTAATCTTTGACTAGCTTGGTGAACTCCAATCTAGATTGTGTTAACTTCTTTGCTTCATCGATAGTAAGGTTGAGAATTCTTGCATGTTTTATCCACGGATCACAGTAGTATTTTCAAGTTGGTTTCACAAATAACAACATCTTCATTTAGGTGGTGTTTTCTGTTTTACGTACCTGACTGATATATTTGAGATGTGCATATGTAAAGTTTTGTAAGGGGGTGGTTTTGACAATACTTTCTTGGGCTTTGTTAGAATACTCAAACTTGTATTCATCTTCCTCTGAGTTGTGTCTTCTCTAATCCCCTTTCACCATACTTCTTAAGCATTGGAACCAGCACACTTCCATTCTACGTATTTCAATTTCTTTTGGGAGCCAAGATTGTGCTCCATAGGTTAGCCAAGCTCTCACACATGCTTCCAACATTTTCCTTCTTGTAATGTTGATACTGCTATCAGTTAGCACAGAACCCAACTCACTGAATTTAGCTGTTGCTTTTGCTATTTGTAGATCTACAGATATCACTTTAGTGTCAATTGAGATCAACTTGCTCAAGTGAACAAATTGTTAAAGACTTGGGTCTTAGTCTTTTTGAATGATATTGTCAACCCAAATCTTTTACATGCGCTATTAATCATATTCAGTATTCTCTCAACCTCATTGTGCTACAGAACAGTATAACATCATTAGCATATACAACCCCAATTCCAAAAAAGTTGGGACAAAGTACAAATTGTAAATAAAAACGGAATGCAATAATTTACAAATCTCAAAAACTGATATTGTATTCACAATAGAACATAGACAACATATCAAATGTCGAAAGTGAGACATTTTGAAATTTCATGCCAAATATTGGCTCATTTGAAATTTCATGACAGATCTCAAAAAAGTTGGGACAGGGGCAATAAGAGGCTGGAAAAGTTAAAGGTACAAAAAAGGAACAGCTGGAGGACCAAATTGCAACTCATTAGGTCAATTGGCAATAGGTCATTAACATGACTGGGTATAAAAAGAGCATCTTGGAGTGGCAGCGGCTCTCAGAAGTAAAGGTGGGAAGAGGATCACCAATCTCCCTAATTCTGCGCCGACAAATAGTGGAGCAATATCAGAAAGGAGTTCAACAGTGTAAAATTGCAAAGAGTTTGAACATATCATCATCTACAGTGCATAATATCATCAAAAGATTCAGAGAATCTGGAAGAATCTCTGTGCGTAAGGGTCAAGGCCGGAAAACCATACTGGGTGCCCGTGATCTTTGGGCCCTTAGACGGCACTGCATCACATACAGGCATGCTTCTGGATTGGAAATCACAAAATGGGCTCAGGAATATTTCCAGAGAACATTATCTGTGAACACAATTCACCGTGCCATCCGCCGTTGCCAGCTAAAACTCTATAGTTCAAAGAAGAAGCCGTATCTAAACATGATCCAGAAGCGCAGACGTCTTCTCTGGGCCAAGGCTCATTTAAAATGGACTGTGGCAAAGTGGAAAACTGTTCTGTGGTCAGACGAATCAAAATTTGAAGTTCTTTATGGAAATCAGGGACGCCGTGTCATTCGGACTAAAGAGGAGAAGGACGACCCAAGTTGTTATCAGCGCTCAGTTCAGAAGCCTGCATCTCTGATGGTATGGGGTTGCATTAGTGCGTGTGGCATGGGCAGCTTACACATCTGGAAAGACACCATCAATGCTGAAAGGTATATCCAGGTTCTAGAGCAACATATGCTCCCATCCAGACGACATCTCTTTCAGGGAAGACCTTGCATTTTTCAACATGACAATGCCAAACCACATACTGCATCAATTACAGCATCATGGCTGCGTAGAAGAAGGGTCCGGGTACTGAACTGGCCAGCCTGCAGTCCAGATCTTTCACCCATAGAAAACATTTGGCGCATCATAAAACAGAAGATATGAAAAAAAAGACTTAAGACAGTTGAGCAACTAGAATCCTACATTAGACAAGAATGGGTTAACATTCCTATCCCTAAACTTGAGCAACTTGTCTCCTCAGTCCCCAGATGTTTACAGACTGTTGTAAAGAGAAAAGGGGATGTCTCACAGTGGTAAACATGGCCTTGTCCCAACTTTTTTGAGATGTGTTTGTGGCAGCGGGGGCATGGTCAAGCGTTGGTCTGTGAATGGAGGGCGGAGTCAGGGAAGGTAAGTGGCAGAATCACTGCACCTGACGGGAATTAACCCGTGTTTGTGTGTCTTCCCCAGTGACCGCGCCCTATAAGAGGAGAGGGAGAGCAGAGGAAGGGAGCTACTCCCCAACCTGGATACTTGTGTGCGTGCGTGTGTGTATGTGTGCAGTTAAAAGCTGAAAAGCTACAATAAACGAGTTTTTGAGAACTCAGTTCTGGCCTGCCGTGCTTCTGTGCTCCACCCACCTAGAACACTTGCTACAGTGTTGTCATGAAATTTAAAATCACCTAATTTTTCTCTTTAAATGATACATTTTCTCAGTTTAAACATTTGATATGTCATCTATGTTCTATTCTGAATAAAATATGGAATTTTGAAACTTCCACATCATTGCATTCCGTTTTTATTTACAATTTGTACTTTGTCCCAACTTTTTTGGAATCGGGGTTATAAAATCCGTTGGGTAATGCCAATCCCACGTAGTCCTCCATTGCTTGTTTGTTTTCTATTTGAACACAGATGAGAGATGTTGTACTCAAACTGGATTCCCTATCCTTTAGGGAAAGCTACATCAATAACATGTGTGGCAACTTTTAGCACATAATCAAAGTAGTAATTGAAAATACTGGGGGATTCCTGCCCACCTTCTCTACATTGAACTAGAGCATCAAATTTTGCTGTTGTGCCACTGATAGATGCAGCAGTATCTTCGGAATGTTTTTGCAAGATTGCTATCACATGTTTTGCTCCTGTTTGTATTGTAAGGATTGCGAAGAGAAAATTCCTTGCAACATGGTCATATGCCACAGTCAGGTCAGTATATACTGCAGTTAAGGTACCACCATATTTTTCAATAACATTCTTTACAACAAATATTCCATCAGCAGTGGATCGATATCTAGCTATACTGCTTATCCATTGTGGGTTGCAGGTGAGCTTGAACCAATCCCAGCTGACATTGGGTAAGAGGTGGGGTACACCCTGGATAGGTTGCCAGTCTATCGTGGGGCTGAAACTTTATCAGTGACTTCATCCATCCATTATCCATGACCTCTTATCCTCTACAGGGTCGCAGGCAAGCTGGAGCCTATCCCAGCTGACTATGGGCGACAGGCAGGGTACACCCTGGACAAGCCGCCAGGTCATCGCAGGGCTGACACACAGAGACAAACAACCATTCACACTCACATTCACACCTATGGTCAATTTAGAGCCACCAATTAACCTAACCTGCATGTCTTTGGAAGAAACCAGAGCACCCAGAGGAAACCCACGCAGACATGGGGAGAACATGCAAACTCCACGCAGAAAGGCCCCTGTCGGCCACTGGGCTCGAATCCAGAACCTTCTTGCTGTGAGGTGACAGTGCTAACCACTACACCACCATGCCACCCTACTGAGAAACATATTAAATATATTTTTATTGAAATATTTGTAGTGTGTTTAGTGATTCTGGGGCTGATCTTTTGGTTGGTGCCATAGTTACATTATTCCTATGTGAATTTCTCTATTCCTCTGTCACCTCTCTGATGTCACAAGAGGATGTTGCTACCATAGTTACAATGACTTGATAGGAGCAAAAAAAATCACAGATCTCAAATATAAGAGATATCGCTTCAATAGAGTTCCACTTTTAGCTCTGAAAAACAATAGCTTCTTTTATAACTAACCTTTTTTTTCGAGAAAAATTCAACATTATCCAGTGACTGTAGAATTAGTGGAGATGTTGGTCTGGAACGATGGACTACGATGCAGTTGCTTGCTTAGTTAACAATATGTGAGATGGCAAGCATGATAGCATTGTCAATATTAGCATGAAAGCTGATGTTTTGGAAGTTGAGCTGTTTGAGCAGAGTGTACAGCACAGATGAGGAGGCGAGAAAGCTAGACAGATGAAAGGACTAAAGCTCTGCTGCATTACTCTCTATAAGTAGAGATGAAGCTCAGGCTAAATCTAAAAACTATTCCTTTAGTACTGTTTATTCTTTTAAAAAAAGTGGAATTGTAATGCAGACTATCTTTCTGAATGACAGTGTTATGCTTTAGAACTTAAATTTTCCATAAAATCTCCTTAAATGAGACAACAGAGATGTTATAATGGAATAATTAGCAGTTATTCCACAAAATCAAGCCGTACATGAGCTGATAGCCGATGAGGTGTGTAGGACTGAGTTGTAGCACATATGACGAAATTAAGTGGAATAGCTGTTTTATTAGATTCACTGGATTTTGAGAAACAGAGCATTTTTATTTTTAATTTTTGCAAATTTGATAAATAAAAACTTTATACAAAATATCCGACAAAATCATTTCCGCTTAGAATGTAAACAAACCGTTGAAATGACTAGCAATTTGTGACAAATGCTAAAATAATAATTCTTGAAAAAAATTATGTTCTTCCCATCTTACCTTTTATATTCTTACCTTTTATTCCATATTTTATGCTTTTTTTTGTATTTTTGGGGATTTTACCTTCTTCTTCAGGATTTTTTTTTTTTGGAGGTTGGCAAACCAACTTGAAGGTGCACTGCCACCGATTGGGCTGGAGTGTGGAAAAAAGAGATGGGGGGGTATCTATCCTTTTAACTATTTCTGTTTCTTTTAAACACTTGATAACAATTTTTGGGGTTTTGTTTTCGAGTTGAGTTTTTAATTTCGTCCTCGGTTGGTTCAGCAACATGCTCCGCCATTTTGTTTTTCTCTACTCACGGTATATAAGCTGATAGCCTAGTAGTAGAGTAGCCAATCAGAGCATGCGATTGCTCATATCCAGTGAATGAGAATAGAATAATATTATTTATCCCATTGCAGAGTTGCATTCTTGAATCTGATTGGTCAGAAGGTCACCAGAAAGTAGTTCAGGCTGTAATATGAATGATAGATTTCTATTAATGGGCTTGTTCTAATACATTATTGTTTCTATAGCAACAGCAAATTTTGCAGCAAATTTGCAATTGCAAACTAAAAAAAAACATTAATTTTGCAAAATTGAAGTGCATTTTTTTTGCATTTATATCACATTACATGCCATAAAAAGTCACGTGACATTCAAAAGCATGGTGCATTTCCTGTAGTTGGATAAGGAGCCTCAACTTTTCTTAAAGTTGATTCAGAATAAAGAGATCACAGCCATTTTAGGTAGCAAGCAACAAAGCAATGCTAATATTTACAAGGAGCTTGAGGCAAACATTTTGGATAGAGGATCAGCATATTCTCTGGAGCAAATAGAAGACGCTGAAGCAGCATAACATTTCTGAAAAAAAAGAGCTCTGTGAAAGTGGTGCTGGGTGCAAAGCAAAGATAAAATTCAGTTATTTTCTATGTCATGGAGCACGTATTGGATAAAATATTGCAGACGATGACCTTCAAGAAATCCCTGATATATGGCTGTTGCCATGTACAGTATGAGGCGTTTGCCTTTCTGTCATTGTGTACATCAGTTGCCCTCATTGCTTTAGGTTAAACACTACCTTGGCTATTCCAGTGAATGCAACCAAAATCACTGTGTCAACACTTATCAGGTCTTGGAGTTCCATTGCCATGTTCAGTTGGAATGGCTATCACGAGCGGAGAAAATCCAGCCTTAATCAGAAAACATCACTCAATGGAAACGGAGACCATGCACAATTGTGTTTTTCTGACTTAAAAAAAAAACTATTTTGTGCAAAACTGCAAAGGAAACCTTACGAGAGAGAGAGAGAGAGAGAGAGAGAGAGAGAGAGAGAGAGAGAGAGAGATACCGATCAGTATATGTCACATATACTGGCCTTCAGGCTTCACTTTGTCATTACTTTTTGCAGGGAGACATGAGACATTGAGGGGAGACATGGGACATTATGTTAGGAGACTTGGGACCTAGTGGGGAGACATGGAACAAGAATAAAATACCGAGCTTAATCTGACATGTTTAGTTGTAACATATGAACAGTAACATATGAACACACAATGCTGGTACAGCAATAGAAAAATGTCAGTTTACCCAAATCTTGACTCAACAAAACAGTTCCATTCTCAAGAAGGAATGAAATAAGATTAATCCTCATGCAGGGACACGCCCACATTTTTATCCAATTTTATATTTGTAAGAAAAAACCTGGAACATGATGAACTGTCCCAACTCTTCCCATCTCGCCATTAAAACAAAACAAACAAACAAACAAACAAACAAACAAACAAACAAACAAAAAACTTAAATTCCCCCCCAAAAAATTCAAGTTTAATAAATAATACTATATACAGTAACTCTAAGCTACAGACTTTAATTCCTAACAAATCCTGAATTCATCAGCATGTTACACCATAGAATGGAGGTAGATTATAAAGTAGAAAATACAAGTTTTGGTTGATAAAAACATTGAACTGCACAAAGCTGACTGCAGTGTCCAGCTTCATTGCTCCAAAGGAAGTAGATTACTCTTAGGGGCAACATCTAACTTCTGATGGAATCTCAAACTTGATTGAAATTCATTTATGGGAATACAAACTGTCCCAAGTCTCTCTGCTCTCTCCTCTTATTCTTTACTTATATTATTTCTTGAACAGCATCTCTAACGACAGTATTGTTTACTTCAATGTGCTTATTCTAATCTGTCACTATCTACCCTCTTCTACATACATGAGCTCACAGATGCCCATGATTGACTTGTGTTTCTCTGATTGATGAGACTGAGAGAGAGAGAGAGAGAGAGAGAGAGAGAGAGAGAGAGAGAGTATACCATTCCTCCTACACAGATAGTCCTAGAGTCCGAGAACAGTTGTGAAATCATCAGAATTTGGGATATTTTTTTTATTATCTTCAAAAGAAAGTGACAGAATGTCTGTTTACAGCTGTAATAATGTAAGTGATAACAGGAACTAAGTCATTCATCTATGTAAAAAGAGACAAACATTCTTAAAGAATGTGTCATTCTTTAAGAAATATAAATTGTAATCAGTGGCAAATTGCTGTGGTAGAAGAGAAATAAAACACTTCGGAACGTCTGGTTCTTGGAAAATAATCAACTTCAGGAGGGAAACCGTGACTCTGCTTCATGTCCGCCTGCAGTACAGCTCCCCATCGTTATCTTCTATTTCCTGTTTTCCTGTATTCCTCGTGTAATATGTCATTTTTATTCATCGCATTTATAAAAGACATGCATCATCACTGAGCCACAGTGTGAAATGAAATGGAGGTAAATCAGCGACGCAGGGAAATGCTCCATGGAAACCAATCGCAGGACTAAATCCGGTGCATGATCGCATTCATGGCGGCTTCTCTTTCAACCCAGTCTATCAAAGGCATAGGTAATGTGACACTCAGAGCAGTATCCATTCATACATGCTGCAGTGAAGCATAAATGCATTCATCAGAGAGGAAAAGAAAAAAGAAACCAAGGTGTAGTGAAGTGAGATGCAGGTTTCCTTCTTTGTCTCTAATGGAAGTGTTCAAGTTAAAAGCTTAACGGAGGGGCTTTGAACAGACCTGGGCAAGGTGAGAGAAAGACATGGGGGGAGGGGGAGTCACATAGAAAAAGGAAAGAGAGACATGGGGGAGAGAAAGAGAGACATGGAGGGGGAGAGACATGGAGGGGGAGCTAGAGAGACACGGACGAGGAGAGAGCGACATGGAGGGGAGAGAGAGACATGGAGGGGAGAGAGAGAGACATGGGGAAAGAGAGACATGCAGAGAGAGACATGGGAAGAGATGAAGAAAGACATGGGGAGAGAGAGATGAGGGGATAGAGAGAGATATGTGGAGAGATAGACATGAGGAAAGAGAGACATGCAGAGAGAGAGAGACATGGGAGGAGATTGAGAGAGACTTGTGGAAAGAGAGAGACATGTGGAGAGAGAGACATGGGTAAAGAGAGACATGCAGAGAGATACATGGGAGGAGATAGAGAGAGACATGTGGAGAGAGACATGGGGAGATAAAGAGAGACGTGGAGAGAGACATGGGGAAAGAGAGGCATGCAGAGAGAGAGAGAGAGAGAGAGAGATGGGAATAGAGAGAGATGTGGAGAGAGAGGCATGCAGAGAGAGAGACATAGGAGGATATAGAGACATGTGGAGAGAGACATGGGAGGAGATAGAGAGAGATGTGGAGAGAGACATGGGGAAAGAGAGGCATGCAGAGAGAGAAACATAGGAGGAGATAGAGAGAGACATGTGGAGAGAGATAAAGATGGAGGATAGAGAGAGACATGTGGAGAGAGAGACATGTGGAGAGAGAGATGGGAGGAGATAAAGACAGACATGGTGGAGAGAGAGACATGGGGAGAGAGAGACATATGGGGAGAGAGATACATGTAGAGACAGACATGGGGGAGAGAGAGACATGTAGAGAGAGACATGGGGGAGATAGAGAGAGACATGGGGAGAGAGACACATGTCGAGAGAGAGACATGGGGAGATAGAGAGAGACATGGGGAGAGAGACATGTAGAGAGAGACATGGGGGAGATAGAGAGAGACATGGGGAGAGAGACACATGTCGAGAGAGAGACATGGGGAGATAGAGAGAGACATGGGGAGAGAGACACATGTAGAGAGAGACATGGGGAGATATGTGGAGAGAAAGACATGGGGAGATAGGGAGAGACATGGGGAGAGAGAGATGGGAGGGGAGAGCAGCTAAGTAGGTAGGTGGAGGTCGAGAGGGTGTAGGGTGTGCAGTGCATCCTGCACCCAGATGTGCACACACACACACACACACCACAATGCAAAACTCCACATTTACCAACATTTCAGTGAATTATTAAACCTTCACATGTGGATCCATTAACCCTTTTTGAATCCGGTTGCTTTGGTAACCACTAGGAGGCAGTAAGTGAAAACATTGCTGGCAGTTACCCTGCATTCCACTGGTGCAGTGGTGTAAATTATTCCACATTTATCTCATTCATCTCACGACTATTAGAAAAATCATCCAATCAATAAAGAGAGCACTTTTTTTTTCTAATTAGCTGTTTTTAATATACAAGTTTTTGGATTTTTTTTTAAAGTTTTGAGCAGCACTTTTTTTTAATTATGCTCTGTAAAACATTTTAAATTGGTTTAACTTGAAAATGCAAGTTAACTCAATTTGACGATTATCTTTGTTTCAACTCAGAAAAAGTCTCAATTAGTCAAGGCAACAAAGTAATTGAAGTCTAACCTTTGAAAACTTGCAGAGATTAGTTCAAATTAAAACACTTTTCAGAGCTCATTGAGTTAAAGAGAAAAAGTAAGTGGACATAACTAAACAAAGCTGAAATGTTTTACAGTGTGGAAAGAGCACAGCATGATTATCCTTGTATCTATCAATCAATCAATCAATCAATCAATCAATCAATCAATCAATCAATCAATCAATCAATCAATCAATCAATCAATCAATCAATCAATTATCCTTTTCATGTTCTCTCATTTCAACACTATTCTTTTGCAGAGAGGCCTAGTGTGTACAACTTGCACAGAAGTGAACAACTGTGTGTGTGTGTGTGTGTGTGTGTGTGTGTGTGCTGGACTAATGGGCAGGACAGGATGATATAAATCACACATTCTTATGCAGTGAGGTAACTCCTCATGTAGCTCCTCTCCTACTTAGCCACACACACACACACACACACACACACACACACATCCTTCTTATAATTCTAGTACTTCTTGTACTACTGTGCATTACGAAAGTTGAATAATGTTATATGCCTGCATTTTTTTAATTAAAAAAGGCAAAAACTCTCTTTTTAAAAAAAGGAAAGAAAAAAGGAGAGATGAGTCCGATGTCTCTCCATGTCGAAATGTTCGTGAGGTGCTATATTTCCACCACAGAAACATCTTTAATGAGCTCAGGAACATTAGCCAGATGACTCTATGCTGATTTTGTTTCCTGCACTGTAGTTCCTTTTCCAAAGTCGGTACTTTCTGTATAACACGAATACAAAAAGGAAAATTTCACACTGAAACACAATAAATATGTTGAAATATTGTGACGTGCTTATGAATCATGATGGTAATTTATTGGTTGGTGTGCTGATATCAAAGATATTCATTGCTGGCACAGTTACAAGGGAGTTTAATAAAGACAAAAAAAATTCAACAACCTCACTTGAATTGGTCAGATTTCACTGTTTGGTCCTGAAAACAGCACTTCTTTTCTCAGTCACTGTTTTCCAGCAATATTCAGTTTCATATTAATGGAAAAAAAAATAATAATCCAAATGTGGACTCAAAGTTCCAGAGACTTGGCTACTTAGTGAGTTCCAACATGATGAGGTGGTATTAACATGAAACTGAAGCTTTGGAACCTGATCTGGTTGAGCAGAGTGTCCTGATGAGGAGGTGAGAGAGCTGGACAGAGTAAATGATTAAAGCTCTGCTGCATCACTCTCTTTAGATAGAGATAAAGCAAAGGCTAGATCCTACTGGTGCCACCATCAGTGATCATGATTTCTGCATTGAGGTGAAATCACAAACCGAACGCAGAAGTAATGCAGGAACTGAAGAGTTGCTTGTGTTGCTTGTACTTTGTCCCTTATGGGTGTGTGCTGTCTGGCTTTTAAAATGAGATATCAGATAGTCAACAAAATGTAGATAATCTACTCATACACATCACTGTTTGCTGGAATTAACCCCCCTGGCTTTTCTTCTGTGAGGGCTAAAATCAGGGCAGATAGGAATAAAAAACATATGAGTAGAGGTTTGTGAGTATGATGTACAACCTGGCCTACAGGATTGGTCTGAGGAATTCATTAGAGCCAACTGTTTCAATTTGTCACTTTACCCCATGATACATCATTTACACAGAATTGAGAAAATCTCACCTGGAATATCGTTTTTCTCTGAACAGCTTCTTGTTACTTCCCTATTCCCTTCAATCTGGAAAATGTTGAGCTGATTAACTGCGTGAGAATAATGTAAGAATTATATAAGAAGACAGAATCTGTACTGAAAGAGGAAAACACATACTTCAAAACAACAGCTGATGTTTGACAAGGTGGTCCAGAATCTCCGAATCTGTTCAATCTGTTCTCCATTCCATCCATTTTCTTCTGCTTCTCCGAGGTTGGGTCGCAGTGGCAGAAGGCTAAGCAGGGTATTCCAGGCATCCCTCTCTCCAGCAACACTTTCCGGTTCCTCCTGGGGGATCCCAAGGCACTCCCAGACCAGATGAGATATATAATCTCTCCAGTGTGTTCTGGGTCTACCCCAAGGTCTCCCCCCAGTTGGATGTGCCCAGAAAACCTCCAAAGGAAGGTGCCCAGGAGGCATCCTAATCAGATGCCCGAACCACCTTAGCTGACTCCTTTCAACATGAAGGAGCAGCGGCTCAATTCCGAGATCCCTCTGGATGTCTGAGCTTCTCACCCTATCTCCAAGGGTGAGCCCAGCCACCCTACAGAGAAAGCTCATTTCAGATGCTTGTATCCATGATCTCATCCTTTCGGTCACTACCCAAAGCTCATGACCATAGGTGATGGTTGGAATGTAGATTGACTGGTAAATCAAAAGCTTTGCCTTCCGGCTCAGCTACCTCTTCACCACGACAGTCCGGTACAACGCCTGCATTACTTCTGATGTCACTCCAATCCGCCTATCCATCTCTTGCTCCGTTTTACCATCACTTATGAACAAGACCCCTAGATACTTGAACTCCTTCACTTGGTGCAGCAATTTACTCCCAACCCAGAGGGAGCACTCAGCCATTTTCCAATCTGTTCTTGGACTACATAATACGAATATATACAGTGGTGCTTGAAAGTTTGTGAACCCTTTAGAATTTTCTATATCTCTGCATAAATATGACCTAAAACATCATCAGATTTTCACACAAGTCCTAAAAGTAGATAAAGAGAACCCAGTTAAACAAATGAGACAAAAATATTATACTTGGTCATTTATTTATTGAGGAAAATGATCCAATATTACATATCTGTGAGTGGCAAAAGTATGTGAACCTTTGCTTTCAGTATCTGGTGTGACCCTCTTTTGCAGCAATAACTGCAGCTAAACATTTCCAGTAACTGTTGATCAGTCCTGCACACTGGCTTGGAGGAATTTTAGCCCATTCCTCCATACAGAACAGCTTCAGCTCTGGGATGTTGGTGGGTTTCCTCACATGAACTGCTTGCTTCAGGTCCTTCCACAACATTTCGATTGGATTAAGGTCAGGACTTTGACTTGGCCATTCCAAAACATTAATTTTATTCTTCTTTAACCATTCTTTGGTAGAACAACTTGTGTGCTTAGGGTCGTTGTCTTGCTGCATGACACAACTTCTCTTGAGATTCAGTTCATGGACAGATGTCCTGACATTTTCCTTTAGAATTCACTGCTATAATTCAGAATTCATTGTTCCATCAATGATGGCAAGCTGTCCTGGCCCAGATGCAGAAAACAAGCCCAAACCATGATACCACCACCACCATGTTTCACAGATAGGATAAGGTTCTGATGCTGGAATGCAGTGTTTTCCTTTCTCCAAACATAACGTTGCTCATTTAAACCAAAAAGTTCTATTTTGATTTCATCCATCCACAAAACATTCTTCCAATAGCCTTCTGGCTTGTCCATGTGATCTTTAGCAAACTGCAGACGAGCAACAATGTTCTTTTTGGAGAGCAGTGGCTTCTCCTTGCAACCCTGCCATGAACACCATTGTTGTTCAGCATTCTCCTGATGGTGTACTCATGAACGTTAACATTAGCCAATGTGAGAGAGGCCTTCAGTTGCTTAGAAGTTACCTGAGGTCCTTTGTGACCTTGCTGACTATTACACGCTTTGCTCTTGGAGTGACCTTTGTTGGTTGACCACTCCTGAGGAGGGTAACAATGGTCTTGAATTTCCTCCATTTGTACACAATCTGTCTGACTGTGGATTCGTGGAGTCCAAACTCTTTAGATATGGTTTTGTAACCTTTTCCAGCCTGATGAGCATCAACAACACTTTTTCTGAGGTCTTGAGAAATCTCCTTTGTACATGCCATGATACACTTCCACAAACATGTGTTGTGAAGATCAGACTTTGATAGATCCCTGTTCTTTAAATAAAACAGGGTGCCCATTCACATCTGATTGTCATCCCATTGATTGAAAACACCTGACTCTGATTTCACCTTCAAATTAACTGCTAATCCTAGAGGTTCACATACTTTTGCCACTTACAGAGATGTAATATTGGATCATTTTCCTCAATAAATAAATGTCCAAGTATAATATTTTTGTCTCATTTGTTTAACTGGGTTCTCTTTATCTACTTTTAGGACTTATGTGAAAATCTGATGATGTTTTCGGTCATATTTATGCAGAAATATAGAAAATTCTAAAGGGTTCACAAACTTTCAAGCACCACTGTAACTAGTGAGAAGAACAACTGGGGCTAGGTGTGTCTTTCAAATTCTGTATTAAAGACCAAGCAAAAAGAAGAATTGATCCTGCTCCATACAGAGGCATAAGGATGTACCCGTGGATACATTCAGGCTATGTGGATGATCTGGCTTTGATTGCGTAATGCAAAGAACTTCTACAAACAGCTGCAAATGTGCTCTCTGACTGACTACAAAGATCTGGACTCATGATCAGCATTGATAAGACCAAAACAATGATTCTAAACTTCAAGGGAGATTAATATCCAGCTAACCTAATCACAGTTAACGACAAAGAGATTGAAAATGTGAAGGATTTCATCTACTTAGGTGCTGTTGTAACTTATTCTGAACCTGGAACATCAGATAAGGAGATTGAAAGAAGAATAGGGTGAGCGCACAGCAAATTTGCTGAAATGAAGAAACTGCTCTGCAAATCCCATCTTAAGTTAAGTATCAGGATGAAGTTCTTTTACACCTATGTTCGAAGCCGGCTATGTTACTGCTGTGAGTCATGGATTCTTACACAAAGACAGTATGAAAGACTTGAGTGAGTCTACACTCGGTTTCTTAGACATAAGATCCAAGTTGGAATATCAAGAAAGTTGTCAAGGAAGCAAGAAAGAGATCGAAAACTAATGACGAGGAGAGTGGTGCTGGTATCAACTGGGCATGGAAGTTCCAACACGGAGAAGATTTTGACAATATCTAAAGCAGAGAAAATATCTGAGTATATCAAGAAAAGAAATGGCAACTGGGTTGTTCATGTGGCTCAGGCATCCAATGAAACATTAACAAAACATCTGACGTTTGTGGACGAAAGGTATACAAAGACTGGATGCCATCACAAAACGGTTCTGGAAAATGTAATCAAAATTCAAGAAGATTTGGGAAAAATAATAGAAACCTTTTTTTTTAAAAGCTTATCTAAAAGGAAGAGGGAAGGTCAAACTAACTTATAAGTTAGTGCCTTAAGTTCTGAAAGGAATAACAGGTTAAGAATTATCCATCCATCCATCCATCCTCTGTAGCCACTTATCCTGTGCAGGGTCGCAGGCAAGCTGGAGCCTATCCCAGCTGACTATGAGCAAGAGGTGGGGTACATCCTGGACAAGTCGCCAAATCATTGGAGGGCTGACACATAGAGACAAACAACCATTCACACTCACACCTACGGTCAATTTAGAGCCACCAATTAGCCTAACCTGCATGTCTTTGGACTGTGGGGGAAACTGGAGCACCCGGAGGAAACCCATGCAGACACAGGGAGGACATGCAAACTCCACACAGAAAGGCCCTCGTTGGCCGCTGGGCTCGAACCCAGGACCTTCTTGCTGTGAGGTGACAGTGCTAACCACTACACCACCATAATGCTGGTTAAGAAGTATGTATGTATATATGTATGTGTGCATACTTGCTAGCATGAATGGAGAGGTGCTTTCGGACCAGAGGAACCATTGCATAGCTCTTAGAACTATTGGAGGAAGTTCCCTGTTTTTCACAGGGACTGAGAACAATTGTCCTTCTTAGAACACCATTTTGAGGGATATTTTTTACCTCCTCCTTCCAGGTTGGTACTCTCCCAGCACAAGAGGAATCATGGTTGACGTAAGTGTATGGTGATTGGTCATACATGAGCCAATACAGCCCTGAGCCCTGATAACCATCATTAAAAAAAAATCCATGTAAACAATGGCTTTTAATGTTAGCATTAAAAAACAGGAAAAACAAAACAAAACAACAGACCAACAGTCCAACATTGAAGTCCAGGCTTTATTGAGTTTGTATGCAAAAGAGGAAATACAGTACAATTTTGATACATCTAAGAGAAATATAAAAATTGTCACTAGCACTTCCTGCTAACATCATACTAGCAAGCCAGCTAACCTCACTTCAGTGTTCCTAGTGGCGGTATGAATGCAAACACAAACTAGAAGGACACATGGTAGAGTGTATACCTCCACCAAGCCACATATTATCAGCATCAAACTCAAAGCACTTGAACCTAGGATAATACTAAAGATGTTCACCAAATTTCATCCAAATCTGTTCACTACTTTTTGAGTTACATTGGGAACAGACAAAAGAAAAAAAAAATCATGGATCTGCATACATATCTGGATTTGCATCAAAATCTACCCAATTGTTCCTTGCCCCTTGGTCCACCTTTCCACCAAATTTCACCAAAATCCGTTCACTACTTTTTGAGTTACGTTGGGAACAGGTAAACACACAAACAAATTAACAAACAGAGGCAAAAACATAACTTCCTCCAACACAGTTGGTGGAGGAAATTAAGTTTAGTAATACAGCTATTTAGGCTATGTCTAAAAGTGGAGCTCCTGATGAGTTTATGAGCAAAATATTTGCAAGGGCACAAAATCACCCAGAATATAATAATAATATTGTCAGGGATGGTAGGAGACAATGGTAAGCGCAGAAGATATTTATTAAGAATAAGAAGATCAGGCAAACAATCCAAAACAGTAGCCATATATCATGAATGGTAAGACAGGCAATAGGTTGAGCAAGGCACGAACAAAATATTGGAGAAAAAAAAACAGGGTCAAAAATGAGGAACAAGAAACAGGAATAAGAAACCAGGAAAACAGGATATAAACACAGCTTGGTAATGTGTCACAACAACGCAATACGTCACAATTAGAGTGTGCATTCAGAGTCCTTATGTAGGTGTGCTGATTGCACCTTAATCCAGTGTGGGTGTGAGTCTTTAGTGGCGTGTGTGTGTAAATTAGTTCACAGAGCACGCCTTCCGGAGCACACGCGAGAGTCAGCGAATGCGCTTGGGTGTGACAAATATTATCATATATGAACTATTGAATTGTGTAGTGTTGTGTATTTCACATAAAGAAATTATTGCATTGTCTTGTGACAGTGATTCCAATAATGAGATATGCATCGGTGTTATGAATACATATTTATTCCTTTCTTTGACACCGCATGCCATGCACCAGAAACAACACCATGACATTTATTATGGTGTGACTCTGCTGGGTGTCTGGTGGACAGCAGTGAACCAGCACTTTCACTTTACATCATCGCTATATAGTTACAATTGAATATTATCCAATAAAGAATTCATTCTGATCTATGATAGTTTTAGATTATCTAACACTAAGGAAAGATGCTATTAATTGCTATTGAACTATACAGTAATTATGTTTACACAAGTGTGCAGAGTAAGAAATCATTCAGGTAAAAAAAAGAATACAGTGCAAAGATATGTTGCTTGCTATGAAAAAACGACTATTTTTCATCAATATTTTCCATAAAATGTGTGAGTAAATAATCCTAAGTTATTTTTTTTAAAGCAAATTAAAAATATGTGCCAGATTAAAAAAAAAATCTATGTCAAGAAAGAAACAGATTTTATTGTTTTAGGGTGAGAAGCACAGTCACTCGGGAGGAGCTCGGAGTAGAGCCGCTGCTCCTCCACATCGAGAGGAATCAGCTGAGGTGGCTCAGGCATCTCTTTCGGATGCCTCCTGGACGCCTCCCTGGGGAGGTGTTCCAGGCATGTCCCCCCGGGAGGAGGCCTCGGGGAAGACCCAGGACACGCTGGAGGGACTATGTCTCTTGGCTGGCCTGGGAACGCCTCGGTGTTCTTCCCGAGGAGCTGGCCGAGGTGTCTGGGGAGAGGGAAGTTTGGGCTTCCATGCTCAGACTGCTGCCTCCGCGACCTGGCCCCGGATAAGCGGAAGAAAATGAGATGAGATGAGATAAGATTTCATTGTCTGGTGGTCAAGTGTTTATGAGATACGTTGCCTTGCACTTATGATCGGGTTCCCTGTGGTGATACATGGATGTCATTCGTATGTACGGTCATCGTACAGTTGCAAAAGCCATCAAAAATCAGGTCGATGCATTACCATATTCTCTTAACTATGGAGCTTCTATAAACAATGCAATTATGTTTTGGTTTTATGTAATCTATACATATTAGGCATATATTCTCTTAAATCTGACTGACACCATATTCCGTTTTTCCAGTGTAGGAGCATTCGGTTCCCATAAAGCACTAAACACATTACACTGACATGACAGTGTAAGAGATTTTATGGAAAATGCTGTTCTCGGAAATATCTAAGAAAGAAGCACAATTAAAGGATATGATCCTTTTGGTTTTTGTTATAAGGAGACATATTTTTTCTTAAACAAAGATTTTATAAAAGATTTTCCTTTAATTATCACCACCAGCTTGTGCCTTTTTAAATGGTCACTTAATGCTATGGAACGCTGATATTTTTGGACTAGATTGACTAATTATTTCGATAATCATTTAATTGTGTCCAATTACCCCATTAGACAGCTCTAAAGATTTGCATCAGTCGTTCTTTAGCCCATCATCGGTGTCAGTTTCCGGCCACTGCACCATTACTGACAATATATTGGATTTCTGGACTGTTTCCCAACCCAGCTGTGACACTGACTGTATAAATCTGGTCCATACATGTATTGTAAAACAATATTTTGTTAATAGTGCTTTCAAAAATGTCTCCATCCACATGAAAATGCCAAAATGATGTGAAAGCACTCACATGAGCATGCCAGCCCAGGAGATGGAAATATCATGTCATAAACAGTTATGACAAATGCCTCAAGAATAATGTCGAGAGCAGGTGTATTGAGTGGTCGAGGAGAAGAGGAGGAGAAATGTGGAAAAACACCAACATGGCCAACATTTCTAAAACAGAAAATGACGCTCTACATCCATAACAATCTCTGATTGGAAATCATCTCAGATCTTATCTGGGGGCATGGCCAGAAGTACATAATATGTCTCATGTACACTTTACATTTGCAGTGTCTGTCTCCTTGGCAATAGATTTGCTTTTATCTGATTGGTTGTTGCCAATTGTCTATTTCCCTAATTATTTGCCCTGTGTTTTACCTGGTTGCCCATTGCCCAGCAACATTGCCCAAAAAGTTGCCCCGTGTATCATCACCTTAAGTTGCGTTAATTTGCTTCATTTGATTGTACTTACTTTTCAAAATTTTTGATGTAGTTGTTGCCGATGATGTTTATCGGGGTCTCCCCTTCAGTAAATTAGGCTCAGACTGACAATTTCACAGCTTGAACAACTAAAAAATACATTTTGTAGTTTGACATCAAAATAATATCCATTCAGCATGAAGATTCGCGTAGCAACAGTCAATCGTTTACAAAGACACATCTCGAAACTAAATCGCAGATTTGGTCAATAGTTTCATATCAAATCCACTGTGCTATGTGACCATCATAGACTGAGCATCTAACAGTAGCTGCTATTGACCTTAGCCACTCGCTAGCAAGCTAATGGTAGTTATCTAAGCTATCAGGGGGAAATATTCTCGCTAATGTTGCTTTTATTAACAAATATTAAGATTGTTATTCACAAGAATTAAGGTTGAAAAGATGACACTCCTTGATCAAATATGTTATTGGATGTTTACATGCCTGGTGATTTTTTTATTTTTATTTTTGTAAACCAGCCATTGAGGTTATGGTCTGTATCTTATGGAGCCATTAGTTTAGCCAGTAGCTTGTTGGCTAACTTGCATAGCTAGCTTGTTAGCTTCGAGGTTAGTAGGCGTGTTCCAGCCATACTATTCAAGTAGCCAGGCTTCACTATCCCCGCCACTTTCTCCATTCACTTGCCAGGTGTTAGGCGGAGTCAGGCACTGCCAAGATGGCGATACCTGTAGCCTCCTTATTCGAGCTTCAAACCCGGTCTTCAGAAATCCTATGAGTGACATCACCGAGGCTTTGTCCATAATTTTTACAGTCTATGGTTAAAAGTTGGCTGTAGCTGCTAATGTTTAGCATTAGCATTTCATCTTTTTTTATTGTTTACACATTTTTTTAGCATCAGTAATGCTTACAAAACTGAAAGTTAGAACAGTAAATAAACCTAATGAGTCCTTATCTGTAACTAAGCTCGTTATAAAATTTAAATAAAATGATAAAAAAAACAATGCATGCTTGTGCATAAAAGGTTAGCATTGTGTGGAAAGGTTGCTAGCCATCATGATAGATGAAATCGATTCGCAATTCTTGGGACTATCATCAATCATCTTGAGTCTATCAATACTGTTTGGTATGATACACTCGGATTAGCATGAAACACACTACTGTGTCACAGCTATGCTGAAAATCATCTCATCTCATTATCTCTAGCCGCTTTATCCTTCTACAGGGTCGCAGGCAAGCTGGAGCCTATCCCAGCTGACTATGGGCGAAAGGCGGGGTACATCCTGGACAAGTCGCCAGGTCATCACAGGGCTGACACATAGACACAGACAACCATTCACACTCACACCTACTGTCAATTTAGAGTCACCAGTTAACCTAACCTGCATGTCTTTGGACTGTGGGGGAAACCGGAGCACCCGGAGGAAACCCACGCGGACACGGGGAGAACATGCAAACTCCACACAGAAAGGCCCTCGCCGGCCCCGGGGCTCAAACCCAGGACCTTCTTGCTGTGAGGCGACAGCGCTAACCACTACACCACCGTGCCGCCCGCTGAAAATCATCTTCTTTCTAAATAATATTTGCTAAATAGTGGTCATGTGGTCATCTCGTTCCACCAGTGGGGTTGAAAAACTGACAGATTTTACATTAAGGGCTTCTGTTATTAATAATATACACATATGGAGAGTGTATTCATGTGTAATGCATATTAATGTGACCTGGTGAGCACCAGTATGTGTTTTACAGATCCACACCACTTAAATCACATGCGTACATCCCCCACCCTCCTCTCTGTCTCTCTCTGACATCATCCCACTCTAATGCTGCAGTGGTCCATCCATCACTTCCCAGCGTCATTTTCCCTGATTTACCACCAGCAGGTGAAAACATGCTCACACACATTCAGAGCTGTGTTCTTGTGTTGACAGCACTCGTTGTCAGGGCACTGGCAACAAGCGATTAATATGTAATTACATCAGCGAAGCTGCGGTGAAGCCAAGAGAGGAGCATCACCTCATAGAGTCAGTGTTTCATGAGGTAGCACTGACTCGTCCACACCTGCCTTCTGAAGTTCACCCTTTTAGCTAGCACACACACACACACACACACACACACACACACACACACACACACACACACATGCGCGTGTGCTTTGGTTGGGCTTTGCCTGAGCCTGTCAATCGTCAGGCTAAAAGGTCAGTGTCCACTACCAAGAAGTGTTCCAGGAGTTATGCAAAACCTCAAAAAAGCTTCCTTCTTTCTTCAGAAAAGAATCAAAATGTGAGTTTGGACACTCTCGATGGAGGTCATATTTATAATGAACTACAAACACTTTCATGCTAAGTTACAATGTTATACTACTGTACATTCATAAGGCACTATACACAGTTTTTTTTTTATTTTTAATGAAAATGCCTTCTGCTTTATAGCTGTCTTTATTAACCTCACTTTGCATACTGCATTCTTTGTCCTGTTTTTCCTTTTATTTCTTTCAACAAATTATCCAAGAGTAATTATCAGGACATGTTTCTTATTACGTTACACGAATGGCATTTAGCAGATGCTTTTATCCAGAGCAACACACAACAAACCCAGAGCAGCCTGGGGAGCAGCTGGGGGTTATTTGCCCTGCTCAAGGGCACTTCAGCCATTCCTGCTGGTCAAGGGAATTGAACTAGCAACCGTTTGGTCCTAAAGCTGCTTCTTTAACTATTAAGCCATGGTTCATTAATGAGTTGCTTAAGAAACAAGGCACCGGAATGAGCCTTAGCATTGAAGAGCTTTGTGTTTATTTGCAGTAATGCTTTTCTTTATACCCCCCATAGCTGCATTTGGCCTAACTTGGAAGTGGGAAGTCAAAACTTGGAATTATATCATTTTCAACCTCCTTGATTTCAAACTCCAAAGTGGGAAAATATGGACATCTCAATGTTTCTTTTGTTAAGAACAGTTTAGCCAGCAAACAGAAGTGGCATGTAGTGATATAAGTGATGTATATTTACCTCCTCAAAATAAGCTCAGAAGTCAATGGCTGTATGCAAATACGCATACTTCCATACTATACAACCTCAAAACAAACTCTATACATCAAAACAAACCATACCTCAAATATTACACCTCAAATACCATACCTCAAAACAAACTCTATACTTCCATATTATAAAACTTCAAAACAAACTGCTTAAAACAAACCACACATCAAATAACATTCCTCAAAACAAATTGTACTTCCATATTATAAAACAAGCCTCAAAATAAACTCTGTACTTCCATACTATAAAACTCAAAACAAACCCTATACCTCAAAACAAACCACACCTCAAATACCATACTTCAGAACAAACCCTATACTTCCATACTTCCATATTTATAAAACAAGCCTCAAAACAAACTCTATACTTCCATACTATAAAACGTGAAAACAAACTCTATACCTCAAAGCAAACCATACCTCAAATATTACACCTCAAATACCATACCTAAAAACAAACCCTATACTTCTGTACTATAAAACTTCAAAACAAACTGCTCAAAACAAGCCACACCTCAAATACCATACCTCAAAACAAACTGTACTTCCATACTTCCATATTATAAAACAAGCCTCAAAACAAAATCTCATCTCATCTCATCTCATTATCTCTAGCCGCTTTATCCTTCTACAGGGTCGCAGGCAAGCTGGAGCCTATCCCAGCTGACTACGGGCGAAAGGCGGGGTACACCCTGGACAAGTCGCCAGGTCATCACAGGGCTGACATATAGACACAGACAACCATTCACACTCACATTCACACCTACGGTCAATTTAGAGTCACCAGTTAACCTAACCTGCATGTCTTTGGACTGTGGGGGAAACCGGAGCACCCGGAGGAAACCCACGCGGACACGGGGAGAACATGCAAACTCCACACAGAAAGGCCCTCGCCGGACCCGGGGTTCGAACCCAGGACCTTCTTGCTGTGAGGCGACAGCGCTAACCACTACACCACCGTGCCGCCCCCAAAACAAAATCTATACTTCCATACTATAAAACCTCAAAACAAACTATATCCTCCTGAGAACCAACCCATAGACTTGTGTCCTCTGTAGTTGACATTTGTTTTATGTGCACATCCTCTTACTCTTTCAAGCTATTCACTTGAATCCTGGTGTCTTGTAAAGAGTACATCCTGGGCTTTCCAATGATGTATCATGTGACTAGGAGGGTCGCTGGGAAATTCCTAGGAAGGAAATCACAACAAAAGAGAAATTGAGAGACACATTTTTTTTCTTGGTTCCCAGGAGGCTATACCTCAAAACAAACCATACCTCAAATACCATACTTCAAAACAAACTCTACACTTCCGTACTTCCATACTATGAAACCTCAAAACAAATCATACCTCAAATACCATACTTCAAAACAAACTCTACACTTCCATACTTCCATACTATGAAACCTCAAAACAAATCATACCTCAAATACCATACCTCAAAACAAACTCTACACTCCAATACTTCCATACTATAAAATAAACCTCAAAACAAACTCTATAGTCAATGGCTGCATCCAAATACACATACTTCCATACTATTAATATCCAAAAAGCAATCCATAGGGTGTCTGAATACTCAGTAATCAAATGGTACTCAGATGATCTACTATATCTGTAGTATGCAAATGTACCACACTACGCTACACTACGTTATCTCATAATTCAGCTCCAAATAACTGAAGAATTCCACTGGGAATTCTTCTCCAGAAGCAAAACTGGTTGTTGCAGCGGTGTACAAATGTATCAGGAATTGTTTAAATGTTTCTGCTGTTGCAGAAATACATAAGCTATATATTTTTAAATTTCAGTATACATAGGTATATATCGTGTGTAAAGAGCCAGGTCAGAGGGCAAATAAGATGGTGGTGGAGTACATCTGAATTGTGTCTTTATGACTCACTCGCATACAATAGAACATACAACAGTTCTGGTCGAGTAATAGGTACTTAGTAATAGAGGTGTGAGGATTCAGTTTTTTCACAATTCGATTCGAATGACGATTTTGACCTTCCAATTCGATTCGATTTGAATCACGATTCACATTTTTTTTATAGCTGATGCAAATCATTGTCAATATTCTGTTAACTGTCAGCCTGGAAATGTAGAGCAATAAAAAAACAAACAAGTTGTGTTGCCTTTGTAGTCTTTATTCAGACTCCAATCACTCTCGGACTTCCACGCGGAAATGGTTTCTGCTTCTTAACATGTCCAGTACAGACGTAGTTGTCTCATTTGAAGAAGTCCCAGATTCAACTCGTTGACATTTAGATGGAGATTCTTCATGAAACTTTGGTTTCATATCGATCTCAACTGTTGGATAGTGCCGCAGAATGTGATTCTGTGTGTTAATGGTATTGCCATGATGAGGAAACTTTCGCACAGCTTCCACAACACTTGTTTTCTGTCATGAGAGAGTAAGAAATGCCACCAAACTGGGCTTTTAAAAACCGGTGGCTTCAAGAATTCTGAGTTGTCTGCCATGTTGTTCACAAAGCAATGCGTGATCTTGCGAGATTGCTATCCTTGACTTGCAAGTGACATCAAAGCAAAATAGAAACCCGGATGTCGGCCATGTTAGTGGATGTACAAATGCGGGGTCAAGCGACATTCCATACAAAACATAGTCACTCGTGCGTAACTCTCTTTGTTTTTCCACTGCTTTAAGTGTTCTTTTAGCTATGCCATATCTTTGTGCTGTATATGGTTATGGTCACAACAGTACTCGTGACTGTGGCATGTTCCGATTTTTTAGAATTCCATCCAAGATTCGGAAAGAGGGTGAGGAAACTCTGAGGCTTAGTACGGAGAGGAGATGAGCACGGCTGAACAACATCAGCAGGGCTGATCTAACAGAGGCTAAAACCAAAACAACTCGTGTTTGCAGTAATCATTTTATCTCAGGTGAGATTCAAAAGCTTTCTCGGTAATATCATGGAAGAATTTTATTTCTTGTTGCTAGAATTTTGCTATAAAATGAGCGTTCTCTTGTCATGGTTTACTTGGTCGTTGTTAGAATTTTAACACGTGCATTACCATTTCGCTTCTAGGAGCACCAGCAAAATTATGTGATAGAAACAATCCAGACTGGGCACCCACTCAGAAAATGGGCTATGTTTTATCTAAGGTCGGACTTGATTCTTCGGCAGCCAAACCAGATAGAACACGATATCTGGGTACTCGATGGTCAGTAGAAGCATCTTATCTTCAGAAAAGCCTGACTTTTTTAAATAATATGGGTCAAAACCACACATATCTATCTTCTCTTTGTATTGAATCTTCGCGGGACCGTTCAAATCATGGTAATACTGAGAAAATTCAGCATTGTTGACAGACACGCTTTCAGTGGATGCCATCCTAGTTGCTTTGTATAGCCACCATCATGGTGGACGCTCATGACGTCGCACATTTTGGTCACGTGGTTGCAAGTCATCTATAGCAACCGCAAATATGGCTGCGCCCACGTACAGCTCCGGATACCGAATCGAATTTTTAATATTAAAATTATGCCATTTGTCAAAATTTGTTATGCATCTCGGGTTATCGGGATGAAATTAGGCATTGTTAGTAAATTGTCAGTGAATCCTGATTCATTATATTTTAATCGATTTTTGAATCGTGGATCGAAATGGATCGATAGATTGATTAATCATCACACCTCTAGTACTTAACCATCATTAGTACATACTAAGTATTCAGATGCAGCCAATGTTAGAGATTTAACAAGCCAATATGTCTATATGGTGGTTGGTCATATGCTGAACTCACAGTTGAGAAGACTTTCCTGACTCTCGGAGTAGGAATTCTGAGTTGAAAGGGTGTTTTCTATAGTTTTTCCTTGTTGGAGGCTGGAAATTCCTATTTAGGAGCTTTAGTGGAACGCTGCATAATAATCAGGAAAAATAATGGAGGTTTATGTTTAATGACTAAATGTCCAGACACTTGTTTATGTGGTTTCTACAAAAAAAATAAATAAAAATCAAGAAAAAAAGGTTTCTGACCGAACATCCATCTTGAAAATAAATCCCATTTTTCCGAAGAACATTTTTACTATCACTTCATGGAAACATCACACTCAAGGAATTTCATTTTCAGCCAAAAAAACTTGCTCATAGCTGTGTTAGTCACTGCAATGAACCACTTCTTAAAGTACACTACATGGCTAAAAGTTTGTATGTTGACGATTATTACGCCCATATGCGCTTGTTGAACATCCCATTCCAGGTTTAATCCTCTTTTGCTGTTATATCATCCTCCAGTCTTGTGGGAACACACTAGATTTTGGAGTGAAGCTGTGGGGATTTGTGTTCATTCAGTCACAAGCGCATTAATGAGCTCAGGCACTGATGTTGGATCAAGAGGCCTGGGGTGCAGTCGGTGTTCCAGTTCATCCCAAAGGGTTTCAGTGGATTGAGGTCAGGGTTCTGTCGAGGACACTGGAGTTCTTCCACTCCAAACTCAGCAAAACATGTTCATGGAGCTCACTTTGTGCACAGGGGCATCGACATGCTGGAACAGGATTGAGTCCTTTAGTACTAGTGAAGAGATATTGTAATGTGCCAGCATATAGAGGCATTCAAGACAATTATGTGCTTCTAACTTTGTGGCAACTTGTCAAAGTTGTTTGTTCATAGCTATCGTAACTATTATTCTCTGCAAGCAAAGTGAACCTTGTGAGATTGTGGTGTTATGTTCATTCATTCTGTGGAGAAAATCTTTGGCTACCACAAACCAAAGGTGTTCAAAGTGTGTGTGTGTGAGAATGAGGAGGTTGTTTGAACAATGAGGAACGTACGTGTGTATAAAAGTGTTTCAAGAACACGGGATGGGTGGTGGTCCACTCAAAGCAGACTCGCTAATAGAAAGAAATAAACAAAAGATCTCATAGACTGAGAATGACGATAAAGGTCGCATTCCTTAAGCTCCAAATTTAGCGAAATCAGACACACAATGTAAGATATCATGAAGCAACAGGAAATGAGTTTTCGGCCTGAATGAATAGCCTCATACTGAGTCAGGGGCTTCTGTGTTATCTGTGAACACATGGTGTGATGGACACTGAACAACCATAAACACAAAACATGATCAGGTCTAATCAAGTCAAGTATATTTCTCATTATCATTCCCATATGTGTACATTAAGAGTGTAACACAATGCAACTATCTGTATCTGTATCTGTTTAGCGCTCGAAATAGCCATATCAAATTTAAATCTGACTTTTAAACCTAGTGAGCTTATAAACATAACATACAGTGGGGCAAAAAAGTATTTAGTCAGCCACCAATTGTGCAAGTTCTCCCACTTAAAAAGATGAGAGAGGCCTGTAATTTTCATCATAGGTACACTTCAACTATGAGAGACAGAATGGGGGGGGGAAGAATCCAGGAAATCACATTGTAGGATTTTTAATGAATTAATTGGTAAATTCCTCAGTAAAATAAGTATTTGGTCACCTACAAACAAGCAAGATTTCTGGTTCTCACAGACCTGTAACAACTTCTTTAAGAGGCTCCTCTGTCCTCCACTCGTTACCGGTATTAATGGCACCTGTTTGAACTCATTATCAGTATAAAAGACACCTGTCCACAACCTCAAACAGTCACACTCCAAACACCATTATGGCCAAGACCAAAGAGCTGTCAAAGGACACCAGAAACAAAATTGTAGACCTGCACCAGGCTGGGAAGACTGAATCTGCAATAGGTAAGCAGCTTGGTCTGAAGAAATCAACTGTGGGAGCAATTATTAGAAAATGGAAGACATACAAGGCAAGTTTATTTGTATAGCACATTTCATACACACAGGCAATTCAATGTGCTTCACATACAAGACCACTGATAATCTCCCTCAATCTGGGGCTCCACGCAAGATCTCACCCCGTGGGGTCAAAATGATCACAAAAACGGTGAGCAAAAATCCCAGAACCACACGGGGGGACCTAGTGAATGACCTGCAGAGAGCTGGGACCAAAGTAACAAAGGCTACCATCAGTAACACACTACGCCGCCAGGGACTCAAATCCTGCAGTGCCAGATGTGTCCCCCTGCTTAAGCCAGTACACGTCCAGGCCCGTCTGAAGTTCGCTAGAGCGCATTTGGATGATCCAGAAGAGGATTGGGGAGAATGTCATATGGTCAGATGAAACCAAAATAGAACTTTTTGGTAAAAACTCAACTTGTCATGTTTGGAGGAGAAAGAATGCTGAGTTGCAGCCAAAGAACACCATACCTACTGTGAAGCATGGGGGTGGAAACATCATGCTTTGGGGCTGTTTTTCTGCAAAGGGACCAGGACGACTGATCCGTGTAAAGGAAAGAATGAATGGGGCCATGTATCGTGAGATTTTGAGTGAAAACCTCCTTCCATCAGCAAGGGCATTGAAGATGAAATGTGGCTGGGTCTTTCAGCATGACAATGATCCCAAACACACCGCCTGGGCAACGAAGGAGTGGCTTCGTAAGAAGCATTTCAAGGTCCTGGAGTGGCCTAGCCAGTCTCCAGATCTTAACCCCATAGAAAATCTTTGGAGGGAGTTGAAAGTCCGTGTTGCCCAGCAACAGCCCCAAAACATAACTGCTCTAGAGGAGATCTGCATGGAGGAATGGGCCAAAATACCAGCAACAGTGTGTGAAAACCTTGTGAAGACTTACAGAAAACGTTTGACCTCTGTCATTGCCAACAAAGGGTATATAACAAAGTATTGAGATGAACTTTTGTTATTGACCAAATACTTATTTTCCACCATAATTTGCAAATAAATTATTTAAAAATCAGACAATGTGATTTTCTGGATTTTTTTTTCTCATTTTGTCTCTCATAGTTGAGGTATACCTATGATGAAAATTACAGCCCTCTCTCATCTTTTTAAGTGGGAGAACTTGCACAATTGGTGACTGACTAAATACTTTTTTGCCCCACTGTAAGTTATGATAGTATGTAAATTATCATAGCATATATACAGTACCAATCAAAAGTTTGGAAACCCCTACTCATTCATAGTTTTTTTTCTGTATTTTGACTATTTTCTACATTGTAGAACAATACTGAGGGCAGCATGGTGGTATAGTGGTTAGCACTGTTGCCTCACAGCAAGAAGTTTCTGGGTTCAAGCCCAGCAGCTGATGGGGGCCTTTCTGTGTGGAGTTTGCGTGTTCTCCCCGTGTCTGTGTGGGTTTCCTCTGGGTGCTCCAGTTTCCCCCAAAGACATTTAGGCTAATGACCCTGTAGTAGTTCCTGATGTGGGTGGAGCACAGAAGCATGGCAGGCGAGAGTTGATGGTTACACACAGCCTCTTTATTGTACTTATTTTAGCTTTTCAGCCTTACTCAGTCACACTATCACTCACACTGTCACACACTACACACACACAGGCGTTGTGGTCAGGAGCCAGCTCTTCTCTGCTCTCCCCCTCCTTTTATGCTCCGTCCCTGCAACAAACAAAACACACACACTCACACACTAATTGACAGCAGGTGTAATGACTTGGCCGTTTACCTTCCCCAACCCCGCCCTCCATTCACAAACTGCTGCTTGGCCACGCCTCCGCTGCCACATACCCCCACCGCCTGACTCAGGCTGGGGAGCCGTCCAGCCTGAAGCTGACTCCCCCCCCCGATGGGACAGGAAGTCCGCCACCACCATCTGCACCCCCGGCCTGTGGACCACCTCAAACTTAAATGGCTGGAGGGCGAGATACCAACAGGTGATCCGTGCATTGGCATCCTATATGCGGTGGAGCCACTGGAGGGGTGTGTGGTCTGAACAGAGAGTGAAAGGGTGCCCCAGCAGGTAATATTGGAGGGCAAGGACCACCCACTCGATGGCAAGACACTCTTTTTCGATGGTGCTGTACCTGCTTTCATGCATCGAGAGTTTCTGGCTGATGTACAGCATGGGGCGCTCCTCACCCTCCACCCTCTGGGACAAAAGGCCCCCAGCCCTCTGTCCGATGCGTCAGTCTGCAAAATAAAGGGGAGAGAGAAGTTAGGGGAGTGCAAAAGTGGCCCCCCACACAGTGCAGCTTTTACCTCAGAGAAAGCCTGTTGGCACTACTCTGTCCATTGGACCGGATCTGGAGCCCCCTTTTTAGTGAGATCGTTTAGCGGGCTGGTGATGTCCGAATAATTAGGTATAAACCTACGATAATAGCCAGCCAGCCAGCCCTGGGAACCATCTCCCCTCCTTTTTGGTCTTGGGCCTTGGGCAGGCCGCAATTGCTGCAGTCTTGTTAATTTGGGGACACACCTGCCCATGACCCAAGTGGAACCCCAGATACCGTACTTCCACCTGCCCAATTGCACACTTTTTCAGGTTAGCTGTGAGGCCCACATGCCTCAGCAACTTTAGAACAGCCCTCAGGTGTTCCAAGTGTCGCGGCCAATCATGGCTGTAGATTATTATATCGTTTAGATATGCGGCCGCATAGGCAGCGTAAGGGCGGAAAGTTTAGCTGGTGCAGTATACATCCTCAGAAATAAGACATTCTGAGATTTGATGTTGTTGTACAATGTGGTAGACTCAGTCTAGACTCTTACCTTCTCACCAAGCTTGATTTGGATTCCGATTTTCCTGCTGTAAACCCTCGACATGTTATCCACCTCTTTAAATCACTAATTTAATTGTCTTCCATGACAGAGCATGGCAAAATCACTCCTCTCACATCGCTCTCATGTAAAATTAATCTGACATCCGTCATATCGCTCAACTACCGACCCCGGCTATCCCCCACAATGCATTGCGGTAAACAAGTGATGACGTAGTTATGCTTGGGGGTTATTGGTGGCTCTAAATTGAACATACAGTGGTGCTTGAAAATTTGTGAACCCTTTAGAATTTTCTATATTTCTGCATAAATATGACCTAAAACAACATCAGATTTTCACACAAGTCCTAAAAGTAGATAGAACCCAGTTAAACAAATGAGACAAAATATTATACTTGGTCATTTATTTATTGAGGAAAATGATTTAATATTACATATCTGTGAGTGGGGCGGCATGGTGGTGTAGTGGTTAACACTGTCGCCTCACAGCAAGAAGGTCCGGGTTCGAGCCCCATGGCCGGCGAGGGCCTTTCTGTGTGGAGTTTGCATGTTCTCCCCGTGTCTGCGTGGGTTTCCTCCGGGTGCGCCGGTTTCCCCCACAGTCCAAAGACATGCAGGTTAGGTTAACTGGTGACTCTAAATTGACCGTAGGTGTGAATGTGAGTGTGAATGGTTGTCTGTGTCTATGTGTCAGCCCTGTGATGACCTGGCGACTTGTCCAGGGTATACCCCGCCTTTCACCCGTAGTCAGCTGGGATAGGCTCCAGCTCGCCTGCGACCCTGTAGAACAGGATAAAGCGGCTACAGATAATGAGATGAGATATCTGTGAGTGGCAAAACTATATGAACCTCTAGGATTAGCAGTTAATTTGAAGGTGAAATTAGAGTCAGGTGTTTTCAATCAATGGGATAACAATCAGGTGTGAGTAGGCACCCTGTTTTATTTAAAGAACAGGGATCTATCAAAGTCTGATCTTCACAACATACACTACCGTTCAAAAGTTTGGGGTCACCCAGACAATTTTGTGTTTTCCATGAAAAGTCACACTTTTATTTACCACCATAAGTTGTAAAATGGTGTCAGCCCTGTGATGACCTGGCGACTTGTCCAGGGTGTACCCCGCCTTTCGCCCATAGTCAGCTGGGATAGGCTCCAGCTTGCCTGCGACCCTGTAGAAGGATAAAGCGGCTAGAGATAATGAGATGAGATGAGAAGTTGTAAAATGAATAGAAAATATAGTCAAGACATTTTTTCTGGCCATTTTGAGCATTTAATCGACCCCACAAATGTGATGCTCCAGAAACTCAGGCCCTGTCCACACGGCAACGGATTCAGGTGAATCCGATACAATTGTTTATCGTTTTGGCCTGGCGTCCACATGGCACCGGCGTTTTGGGTGCCCCAAAACGCAATCTTTTGAGCACGGGTTCCAGAGTGGAAAGATCTGGCAACGTTGCTGTTGCGAAGTCGTCTGGATGAGTAGAACGGATTTGTTTACGATGACGTCACAACCACATGACTGAGTGCTTCACACCGGGTAGAAGTGTAACGAACTCGATGCAAGTTGTCAACAAATCCTATAACTTGGTTCATGAAACGCGCTTACAAAATATTTTCACTGTGAATATTTATTGTGTAATCGTGCAAAGTGAGAGAGAGAGAGAGAGAGAGAGAGAGAGAGAATAGCTCTTAGGGCAGAGTCAATCCCACCAGCAAAAATAGGGAAAAAAAGGAGCGATCTCACCTCTTCAGATGTTGGTTTAAGTCCTACAATACATTCCTCAAAAAGGGCGTAGAAGAACAAATTAATCCATCAACATGTAGCATTCAATTTATTCTGGACCATTAAAGACGCTGCCTTCCGCGTAGAATCATACGTCATCCTCGCCGCCATATTGGATGGGTCAAAGCGGAGAATAAAGATGCCTCATTCATGTGCTGCGTTTAACTGTACCAACAGGTTTGCCGTCCAAACGAGATCACATGGGATTACCTTTCACAGGTGAGACTAGAAAAATACTTTTCATTGTATTTGGTCATTATAATGTAATTTTACGAACAGATTTTTCTGACTTTGTGGCTAACATGAAGTCTCGTGCATAATAGTTTATGCGCATGCGTCCTTACTTCTTCTATTGTTCTGGTGTCTCCGAAGGGACCGTCTTACAGTGCCCCTAGAGGTGTGGCATGTGTATTGCACTGTTTTCAGCAAGCGTTGCGTTGCCATATGGACCTGATATTTTACTGATCGTTGCCCATGTGGACGCGATATTTTTTTTAAATAACATCTCGTTGCCATTGTCGTGTGGATGTAGCCTCAATCTGCTCAAAGGAAGGTCAGTTTTATAGCTTCTCTAAAGAGCTAAACTGTTTTCAGCTGTGCTAACATGATTGTACAAGGGTTTTCTAATCATCCATTAACCTTCTGAGGTAATGAGCAAACACATTGTACCATTAGAACACTGGAGTGATAGTTGCTGGAAATGGGCCTCTATACACCTATGTAGATATTGCACCAAAAACCAGACATTTACAGCTAGAATAGTCATTTACCACATTAGCAATGTATAGAGTGTATTTCTGATTAGTTTAAAGTGATCTTCATTGAAAAGAACAGTGCTTTTCTTTTAAAAATAAGGAAATTTCAAAGTGACCCCAAACTTTTGAACGGTAGTGTATGTTTGTGGAAGTGTATCTTGGCATGATCAAAGGAGATTTCTGAGGACCTCAGAAAAAGCATTGTTGATGCTCATCAGGCTGGAAAAGGTTACAAAACCATCTCTAAAGAGTTTGGACTCCACCAATCCACAGTCAGACAGATTGTGTACAAATGGAGAAAATTCAAGACCATTGTTACCCTCCCCAGGAGTGGTCAACCAACAAAGATCACGCCAAGAGCAAGGAGTGTAATAGTTGGTGAGGTCACAAAGGACCCCAGGGTGACTTCTAAGCAAGTGAAGGCCTCTCTCAGATTGGCTAATGTTAATGTTCATGAGTCCACCATCATGAGAACACTGAACAACAATGGTGTGCATGGCAGGGTCGCAAGGAGAAAGCCACTGCTCTCCAAAAAGAACATTGCTGCTCATCTGCAGTTTGCTAAAGATCACGTGGACAAGCCAGAAGGCTATTGGAAAAATGTTTTGTGGATGGATGAGACCAAAATAGAGCTTTTTGATTTAAATGAGAAGCATTATGTTTGGAGAAAGGAAAACACTGCATTCCAGCATAAGAACCTTATCCCATCTGTGAAACATGGTGGTGGTATTATCATGGTTTGGGCCTGTTTTGCTGCATCTGGTCCGGGACGGCTTGCCATCATTGATGGACCAATGAATTCTGAATTATACCAGCGAATTCTAAAGGAAAACATCAGGACATCTGTCCATGAACTGAATCTCAAGAGCAGGTGGGTCATGCAGCAAGACAACGACCCTAAGCACACAAGTTTTTCTACCAAAGAATGGTTAAAGAAGAATAAAGTTCATATTTTGGAATGGCCAATTCAAAGTCCTTACCTTAATAGAATCAAAATGTTGTGGAAGGACCTGAAGCGAGCAGTTCATGTGAGGAAACCCACCAACATCCCAGAGTTGAAGCTGTTCTGTATGGAGGAATGGGCTAAAATTCCTCCAAGCTGGTGTGCAGGACTGATCAACAGTTACCAGAAATGTTTCGTTGCAGTTATTGCTGCACAAGGGGGTCAAACCAGATACTGAAAGCAAAGGTTCACATATTTTTGCAATGCACAGATATGCAATATTGGATCATTTTCCTCAATAAATACATGACCAAGTATAATATTTTGTCTCATTTGTATAACTGGGTTCTCTTTATCTACTTTTAGGACTTGTGTGAAAATCTGATGATGTTTTAGGTCATATTTATGCAGAAATATAGAAAATACTAAAGGGTTCACAAACTTTCAAGCACCACTGTAGGTGTGAATGTGAGTGTGAATGGTTGCGAAGCTGCAACAGGCCTAGCAAACCGGCAGTAGATCAAGTGTGTGTGTGCGCTCTCGATAGACGCAGACAACCTTGTAAAAAGCTGCCAACTGAAAGCCAATTGGCCTACAGGGCATCAGGATGAAGGAAAAAAAAAGAATGATACTGAAGAAATCAAAACTATGAAATAACATATGGAACATATATAGAATTATGTGGTAAATAAAAAGTATGAAAAAAGCAAAAAATGCTTCATATTTTAGATTCTTCAAAGTAGTCACCATTTACCATGACGATGCTTTGCACACTATTGGCATTATCTTAACCAGCTTCATGAGGTAGTCACCTGGAATGCTTTTCAATTAACAGCTGTGTCTCGTCAAAAGTTCATTAGTGGACGAGTTTCTTGCCTTCTTAATGCGTTTGAGATCAGACAGTAAATAGGAAATAATAAAAATACAGGAAATAGCCCAATTCCACAACTGTAGTCATCTCTCAATTGTCAAGAACCACTCAACTAAGTGAAGAGAAATTACATCCATCCTTACTTGAAGACTCAGTATCTTTAATTAATAAAAATAAAGAAAAAAACCCACTGAATTAGAAGGTGTGTCCAAAGTTTTGACTGG
This sequence comes from Neoarius graeffei, assembly GCF_027579695.1. Lineage (NCBI taxonomy): Eukaryota > Metazoa > Chordata > Actinopteri > Siluriformes > Ariidae > Neoarius > Neoarius graeffei. The sequence continues at coordinate 14,775,126 of NC_083574.1, forward strand.
CACTGTATAGACAGTATATATCAGCCTAATGTGTTATAAAAACTACATAAAATGCATTCCGGTAACAGATTTATAAAAGCATTATAATTCTAACAATGTGTATCATGAATAATTAAGTTATTCCACGAAAATGAGTCATCCATGAGCTGATAGCCGATGAGGTGCGTAGCACAGAGATGGCTATAATCCATGTACGACGAGATTGAGTGGAATAAGTGTTTTATTCTATCCACATTCACTGGATTTTGAGAAACAGAGCATTTTTATTTTTTACAAATTTGATCAATAAAAACTTTATACAAAACGTCTGACAAAATAATTTCCACTTAGACTGTAAACAAAAAGGTAAAATGACGGTAGCAATTTGTGAAAAATGATAAAATAAAAATAATTCTTGAAAAATAAAAGAAGGCATATTCTTACCATGAAATACTTTCATTCCATATTTTGTTGCTTTTATTGTATTTTTTAGGTTTTATTTTTGAGTAGTGTTTTTATTTCATCCTTGGTTGGTTCAGCAAAACACTCCGCCATTTTCTTCAACTTCTTTAGGGTTTTTTTGGTGGTTGGCAAACCAACTTAAAGGTGCATTACTGCCACTGACTGGGCTGGAGTATGGAACAGGAGATATTATCAACAAAACTATATTCTTCTAGCTATTTCTATTTCTTTTAAATACTTGATAAAGTGATATATCTGACTTGATGTGCTTCTCCATTTTATTTTTCTCTGTTCATGGTATATGAGCTGATATCCTAGTAGTAGAGTCGCCAATCAGAGCACACGATGGCTCATATCCAGTCAATGTGGTTAGAATAAATATCTACTATCTTGTTGAATTAATGTCAGAGCCAAGTCCAATAGTAAGCTAGCTAACACTGGGTAAACTTTTGTAATAATGGCAACCAAATTGCACATCAGGGCCCTGTACTACGAAGCGGGTTTTCTGGCTTACCAGGGTAACTTCGAGAGTAACTTGATCACGTGCAGCGTAACTTCCCGATTAACCCATACTACGAAAGTTGGCTATGTTCAAACCGAGGTATGCTGCCATGGCAACTTACGCTGCATCTCAAACCTGCTCGTCTCAGGTTATGTTCTTGGTTAACCCGAGGTTTCCGATTAACCACACCCTTTTTAAACACCACCTCTCCACCGACATTTCCTCTAGAGACAATGCCAGCGTACCTGGATGACCCGTGCGATATCGGAGCGCAGATTAGAGATGGGATTTATGGCTCTTTGATGGGATCCGCATCTTTGTGATCCGTTCTTTGAAAAGAGCCGTTCAAAAGACTGGCTCGTTTGGCTCTTTTTAAATATTTATTCAGTTTTAAGAAGACAGCGTCTAAAGAAGCCAGATCCCTCTGCTTAGACAGTGACATCAATATTTCTGGACATACCTTTTATATAAAGCAACCTAGACTTACATTATTGTAACCCCTAAACGCTCATAAATAACCATTAAAAAACAATGAGGGCTTCAATGAATGTCCATGCAGAACGGCTTTTCTGTAAAAAAAAAAAAAAAAACCACTCAAGAACATAGTTACCAAGAACGCAAGAATATTTTATAAAAAACACTTGCTTTACAAAAATATTTAAGTCTGAGATACAAAATAGATACAACTACAATAAATGTAACACAAGAACTAGTTATCACACAAGAATATTTTAATAGAAAAAAACAATTTCTATATTAAAAATATTGAAATTGTAACAAAAATAGATACAACTAAACAGTCAGATAAATAGATAAAGTTATAACAAGAACACAAGATTATTTTAATAGGAAAAAACAAACTATTAATGCAAAAAATATTATTATTAGAAAAATAGATACAACTAGACAAACAGATAAATAAATAAAATACACAAAAATAGAACAAACAAAATGACGATAGAATAAATTAAATGAACGTCCGTGCAAAGTAGTTTTCCCACAATATTATCATTAATATCACACAACATTATAAACTATATACAAAACAATTTGAACTATTAGGCAAACAGATAAAACTTGAATAAATAAAAGGCAAATGAATGCTTGCTTGCACGCGCACACACCCCATTATGAATGATGTTTTTATATTTCATTTTCACCTGTTGCCAGGTGCGTTTGGCGCTGCTGTTGCCTCTGAAATGTTCACAGGACATACACCAACTTAGTCAAAGGGACTGAACAGTCAGTCATCCTAATTCATGTGACTCTGTGCACATATCAGCTTAAGTAGGCTACTCCATGAATTTACCAAATTTTATTCAGGATTTTTCGGACATTAAACAAGCTATATATGACTGGGGCCACGTCGAAGGACCATTTTCTGTGACTTGTGATTGATCATGAAGCTTTCTCTCATCCAGAACAGAAGTATAGGATGAGAGAAAGCTTCATCCTCCTTATTGGCAGCTGCGGTGTTAGATTTTGCTCTTAATGTTGTTTTGAACTCCTCGTAGCTTTGCATTATGACAGCGCATTCTTCCTCCGTGAAGTACGGCGACCGTGCCATTGTGAACAGTGGGGATTTGCGCTGATAACCTCTCCTTTAACGTGAACGCGCATTAACCCTGATTAGGTTAAACCAGGTTCAACAAATCAACTTCATAACTGGCGTCGTAGTACCGTTTAACCCCAAACAAGATAACCAGGTTTTGTCAACCCCGGTTTAGCGGGGGAACCCTGGGTTACTTCTGGGTAGGTTAACCTCCGTTCGTAGTACAGGGCCCAGATTGAAGCTTGATCTTGCTGACCCCAACAAAGCCTTCCATTCCATAAGCTCTGATTTGCCTTCACAATTTTACCTGCTTACTAATTTTATTTTACTTTGTTATGACTTTTTACCTTATAACTGTGGAGGTTCTGTCAACATTTTAAACAAGAAAAAAAAGGAAAATCGGAACATCTTAGTATGCAGCATGCATCTGTTTGCATGATTGCAATAAATTCATCTTCTTGATTGACAGAAAGCAATTATTTTGCGGAGTTTGTTTCCTCATCGGGTTTTTCATGTTGAAGTAAAATATTCATTTGGGGTTTTGAGTCTCCAAACACAATAATCAAGACAAAAACAGGCTTTGTGCTTGAGGAGTTTCCAATCAACAAATCCAGCTTGAACATTTGTAACAAACAGACAAGCAGTAAACAATATATGATAGAAATCTGACAGAGTTGTCTATATTAGCTGCCTGCTCATAAGATAAAAGAAAAAAAAAAGAAAAGTTAATTAGCTGGCAGGTTCTCAGAAATGGTTAATACCACCAACCTCAACAAAGCTGTAAACATAAGATGAATGAATAAACTTCCCGCTATTCCCTCCCTCCTTTCCAACATTCTCTGGCTTGTGAATAGCATGGTTCAAAATCCCAAAGTTGGATTCTAATGTTTCAGATGCAAGATGGGTCAAATCCTTGTGGGTAAAGTGCTTGAGTGGGCAGGCTTTAGAAGTTTATTCCTGTGGTAACAGATGTTGGCTAAGCACACATTTAAGCAGGATAAAAATGGATCATAGCATCACCGTATTCCTTTCGAGAGCATTTCAAACCTTTAATTTTCTGAATAGCATTTCGATTGTTTGACTTTTGTGTTTTAACTTGAAAGATCAAGATCTCTCATGTCCACAAGAAATACATTTCTGCACACCAGAATGTTCCACGTCTTCATGCTAATAAGACGTCATATTAGAGATGATTGCTTGCTCTCCAGTGTGTAGCAGATTATCCTTTACTACCAGCAATATAAAGTTGGAAATCCCATCTCTTTATTAGTCATGGACTGGGTGTAAACCATGCATGCTGACGGCTATCCATTTACACCCTCGGTACTGGCAGCTGTTGGGGAGATTCTGGCTTCCATTTTCAGCCTGAATGATAACAGTGTTTGCGTCGCCCAGGCAACTTCCTTGATCAAAACACCGGTTCAACTGGATGCCATAGGTGCACCATGAATGTCAACAGATGCACTTCTATTTCAAGCCAATGAGTGATAGAAGGAGATGGACGACCATAGACGGGATTCATTTACATGTTCTCAAGTGACCTCTACCTCTGAAATGTAATACATCATCTGGATGAGACGACTTCTAATTTAACTCGACATATATTGATTTGGCTGATTGAGCCTTGTGCTGAAGATTAACTTTGTGCACTTAATAATATTTCAGGCCTGACATTCTGGACCACCTTCAAGCAAATTATACAGAATTTTGCTCTTTCAGGCCTTGTATCTAAGCCTGAAATTTGTTTCTGAGCAAAGCTTACTTTATTATAGCGCACCATGGCTAATAGTATGGCTCTGGAAATTTTGTAATGTGCACAGAACTTGTTGAAAATTTTAATGAGAGAATAAGAGCAGCCAGAATATGAGCAACTGATAGGCTAAAGGCATAAGCAACTTGTAATTACTTGTACATGTACCTGTGAGCATCTCCATTTACTTCACTGAAGTGAATGAGGCAAGCTTGTTTTATCATTGACTAGCTTGACAAACTCCAATTTAGATTGTGTTAACTTTGCTTCATTGATAGTAAGGCTGAGAATTCTTGCATATTTTATCCACTGATCACAGTTGTATTTTCTAGTTGGTTTCACAAATAACTTATTTTTCTAACATATGTTGTGCATATGTGAAGTTTTGTAAGGGCGTGATTTTGACAATACTTTCTCGGTCTTTGTTAGAATACCCAAACTTGTATTCATCTTCCTCTGAGTTGTGTCTTCTACAACTCCCTTTCACCATACTTCTTAAGTACTGGAACCAGCACACTTCCATTTTACATATTTCAATTTCTTTTCGGAGCCAATATTGCACTCCATAGGTTAGCCAAGATCTCACACATGCTTCCAACATTTTCCTTCTTGTAGTCATGTTGATACTGCTATCAGTTAGCACAGAACGCAACTCATTGAATTTAGCTGTTGCTTTTGCTATTTGAAGATCTACAGATATCAATTTAGTGTCACTTGAGATCAGCTTGCCCAAGTAAATACTTTCTCACATTCTCAATTGATGTCCCTCATTGTTGAAGACTTGTGTCTTAGTCTTTTTTGGCCCTTTTCCACTACCCATTTTCAGCTCACTTCAGCTCGCTTCAGCTCACTTCAGCCCGACACGGCTCGCGTTTCGACTACCAAAAACCAGCACGACTCAGCTCGTTTCAGCCCTGCTTAGCCCCTAAAACTCGCACGGTTTTGGAGTGGGGCTGAAGCGAGCCAAACCGTGCCGAGTGAGGTTGGGGGCGTGAGCAGACACTCCCCTGTGCACTGATTGGTGAGGAGGCGTGTCCTCACATGCCCACACACGCCCCGCGAGCGCGCTGGGATCTGTAAACACCGCAAACCCGGAAGAAGAATAATTACGAATTACGAGAATTTCTGAAGCCTTATGCGCCTCGCCTCATCTATACGCTCTTGCCAGTATCTGTTGGCGTTGTCGGTGACAACAAGCCACAGCACCAAGACCAGCAACACTAACGACTCCATGTCCTCCATGTTTATTGTTTACTATTTGGGTCGTGAGACTACCGCTGAAAAGATCACTGAATCAGTGACATACAGAGCATCGTGGACGAGTTCGCGGAGCGCAAGGCTCGTCGTATGCCCTTCAAATAATGCGCGCAGTAGGCTATTGATGTTTTATTATGAGCCATGTACAGTATGTCGCCTAATGTTTTTTTGTTTCTGAGTTACATGTTCGTTTGAAGGACTTAATGTACAAAATAACATAGTTGCACCCCGTAGTGTTGAAATTGGTAAACACAGTGCATTCAGTGAGGTTTGCACCGCCCTCCTTTTATTTCTGACTCTTCCTGTCACCGTTGCAACCTCTGAGCGCTCATTCGTATGCCCTTCAAATAATGTGCGCAGTATAGGCTATTGATGTTTTATTATGAGCCATGTACAGTATCCTAATGTTTTTTGTTTCTGAGTTACATGTTCGTTTGAAGGACTTGATGTACTAAATAACATAGTTGCACCCGGTAGTGTTGAAATTGGTAAACACCGCAGTTGCGGACATTGTGTAGCCTAAAATGATGTTATGATAAGCTTTAATAAAGGGCCTGGTCATTTGCCCCGCCCCCGGCCCGGCTCTGACTTGTTCCGCCACTGTCACTGATGTCACTGTTTGCGCTGCTTAACGACATCACGTGACGTCCACCCACTTTCGCTAACTCCACCCAATGTGTCCACCCACTTCCAGCCAGCACGGTTCAGCGCGGTTGTAGTCGAAATGCAACTCCAACAGCCCCGCTCAGCTCGACTCAGCTCGACTCAGCACGGCACGGCTCAGCCGCGTTTGTAGTGGAAAAGCGGCATTTGTCAACCCAAATCTTTTACATGTGCAATTATAGCATAATATAATATAATATAATATAATATAATATAATATAATATAATATAATATAATATGGAATTAAAATTAAATTAAAAAGAATTAAATAATGATGTGGCACAGTGGTGTAGTGGTTAGCGCTGTCGCCTCACAGCAAGAAGGTCCGGGTTCGAGCCCCGTGGCCGGCGAGGGCCTTTCTGTGCGGAGTTTGCATGTTCTCCCCATGTCCACGTGGGTTTCCTCCGGGTGCTCTGGTTTCCCCCACAGTCCAAAGACATGCAGGTTAGGTTAACTGGTGACTCTAAATTGACCGTAGGTGTGAATGTGAGTGTGAATGGTTGTCTGTGTCTGTGTGTCAGCCCTATGATGACCTGGCGACTTGTCCAGGATGTACCCCGCCTTTCGCCCGTAGTCAGCTGGGATAGGCTCCAGCTTGTCTGCGACCCTGTAAAACAGGATAAAGCGGCTAGAGATAATGAGATGAAATAAAAGTGTGTATTCTATTCCCTTCTCCCGAGTTTATTGATGACAGCCAATATTGTTATCATATCGCTTATCCTCCATGTATTACGACACTCTCCCCAATGGAGAATGAGCGTGCAATATTGTTATAATATTGCATGTTGTCAACACAGCACAACATCACACATCAGAGCTCATGCGAAGATCCAATGACAAAACTTTTCTGCTGCACATGTGCAGAATCATTTATTTGTCAGCCAGGAAAGAGAGAAGATGAGGCTGATCCAGTGCTACTGCTTGGATTAGCTATGCCATAATTAAGCACAAAATAAATGAAGTAAAAACTGAAACTGAAGATGCGCTGAACACCCAAAAGGCTACCAAAACTTCATTATATATTCTTCACGCATATTTACAAGAGAAAAACATACCAATGGACATTGAAAAACTGAAAAAGAGACAAGTCGGAAATGTAAAACTTCCTCACTAGCGAGTCACTGTGACAGTTTGTAAATACTGTAAACATGGCCGCAAAGTTTGCTTCATTAAAAGCGGAAGATTTTGAGAGAATTTTGGCTACCAGTTCACTCCGTTGTGTATAGTTATTGAAGTTGATTTTAAAAGTGACCAAGTAAATTACACAGGGATAATAATAATAATAATAATAATAATAAACATCATCATCATCATCATCATATTCGGCTTGACTTTGCTAGCATTGGCCTGCGCTAGCATTGACCTTCGCTAACACTACAACAGCTAGAAGGTAACTGGACTGCCGTACTAACAGTACCGACTCACTGGTAAGCTCATGTTGGGCTTCACTAACACTTTTGCTGAATGCTACAACAGCTAGAAGGTAACTGGACTGCCGTGCTAACGGCACTGAGTTGCAGGTAAGCTCACATTGGCCTGCTAGAATGCTGATATGAAGAGAGTGTATAATAATAATAATAATAATAATAATAATGTTGGCTGGCTTTTTTTTCATGGTCTATCAGATATATTTCATTCAGCTAGCATGATATTGGATGAGTCAAAGACAAGTTCAATATCATTCATTTCTTTTGCTTCATCTTGATGGAATGATAAATGGAGTAATTACACAATATAATAATTCAACAACATTATCTATAGTGTGTATAGCAGATGGAACTTGAAACTAAAGTTAGATAAGTAGTTCTATTTATAGTTACTATTATTATTGTTTGTGCATTATTAAGGTTAGTTCCTGTTATACTTTCACAGCCACCAGTTCCTTCACAAGACCAAAAAAAAAAAAAAAATGCAGTCTGTCATGTTATTAAATAACAGCAAAGCCCTTCCTCATGAAAACTTACTTGCATCTGAAGACCTAAAGGAACAGATTTACCCAGGGTTGCCAGAGGTCTACAAAAGCTACTTTAAAAATCTTCTCATCTCATTATCTCTAGTCGCTTTATCCTGTTCTACAAGGTCGCAGGCAAGCTGGAGCCTATCCCAGCTGACTATGAGCGAAAGGCGGGGTACACCCTGGACAAGTCGCCAGGTCATCACAGGGCTGACACATAGACACAGACAACCATTCACACTCACATCTATGGTCAATTTAGAGTCACCAGTTAACCTAACCTGCATGTCTTTGGACTGTGGGGGAAACGGAGCACCTGGAGGAAACCCATGCGGACATGGGGAGAACATGCAAACTCCACACAGAAAGGCCCTCGCCGGCCACGAGGCTCGAACCCGGACCTTCTTGCTGTGAGGCAACAGCGCTAACCACTACACCACCATGCCTCCTCTAAAAATCTTATTTACAAACAAAAAACCCCCCAAACAAACAAACAAAAATCATTCATTGGAAAAGATATATGCCTTTTTTATTAGTTTTTGCATGGAAACATAGGTCACTGTGGTGAGCATGCATTTTTGATTTGCAGTATCTACAATACACCTTTTAGTCATCTTCTGGTAGTTGCAGTATCAACTCAAAAATCCCCTTTTCATTTCACCAGTCCTTGCAATTTCCCCAACAACAGAATGTTTCCGTACTTTGCAGACGCACTGTCTACGCTTAGACATTTCCTATGTTTGTCATGGCCTATGTTTGCAGAAATAATTTGATTTCATCCAGATTATTTGCATTAAAATTAGATCTTGGTAGCAAAGGACTATTTTTGAATTCAGCCCACAAAAAACAAAACAAACAAACAAAAAATAACCCTGGCTTTTTCCAACTGCAACCATCTTGTCCAATTGGGTATAAACCCTGCAATCCTGGCAACCTTTGCTACTTCTTCTTCTTCTTTTGGCTGCTCCCATTAGGGGTCACCACAGCGGATCTGTTCCATATATTTGATTTGGCATAGGTTTTACACCAGATGTCCTTCCTGACACAGCCCGGGAATCTATCCAGGCTTGGGACTGGCACTAAGTATGCACTGTCTTGTTCAACTCTAGCAGCTGGGTATTTTACCTCATCTGCATGTCTTTGAACTGTGGGGGGAGACTGGAACATCCGAAGGAAACTCACGGAGACACGGGGAGAACATGCAAAGTCCACACAGAAAGGCCCCCCATCGGCTATGGGGTTCAAGCCCAGAACCTTCTCGAGGAACTTCTTTGAGACAACAGTGCTAACCACTGCACCACTGTGCTACCTTGTGGTAACCTTTACTTGACCTCAGAAATTTACAAAGCACTAACACTGGAGACTGTTTCCAAAAACATTCAGTAAACTTTCCTCACAAAAAACTTCAATGCATCAACAATTATGCAAGTTGCTTAAGCAGAACATCTCACATCGAAGTCCCTGTGTTAGTCCTTCCAATAGAAAAAATATTATCATATACTTTGTAGACAGTGGCGGCTGGTAGTCTTTCAAACAGGGGAGGCTGGTCGGTTACGATATTTCCAGATTTTAAAAGAAAAAACACATCAATTTTGCCCATACTCTTGCCTCTGATCTGGCTGATTGTTGGCAGGGTCACAAACTGTGAAATAACAGGTTCTTTTGGCCCATTAGCCAACTGTCCAATATACATGATGGTGGTGTTGGGGGGGGGGTATATTTTAACATTTTATATTTTAAAATTGTGTCATGTTGTTTAAAAATTGACCTCGGCTGTGTTTTTGTTTAAAAATGTTTTCCAAATTGTAGCTGTGTTTAATTCATATCCAGAAAAACATATATTCCAATATAATATACTCAGCATAAACATTTTAAATAGATTCTATATTTTTGGTCCATCCATGACATATTACTAAAGTAGCCTATTTACTGTTGTTGATGTGGGTCACTTGCTGTTAGCCAATTCACTTTCTCGTACCAGGAGAGCTGAAAGGAACGAGTATTATTCCCTACCTTTTTCACCAAGTCAATTTGAGGCGTTGGTCTACCCTGCTCTTTAATTTAAATTTTTTCCTCGAAAGGAAGACTGTCAAATGGCTTCGCCAAAATTAAATCAGCAATGCTTGGCATCCGTGCACAGCTTTCTTGCTAGCTGACTAGCCCCCTCAAGTTCAAGTTCAGTCACTCAAATAAACAACATTTCTGGAACTAAGATAGCAAACTTGACAACACTATATTTACACTTTATTTACAATGAAAATATATACAAACTAAAAAAGCTGGTAGAAACCGTATGTAATGAATGAAATTGAAATGTAAGCCGATCTCTTACAATACACCACAGCACTTGCGAATCCGTATGAGACTGAACTGATGTTGCCAGATACTGCTGACGTTATCCAGCCCAAAATATGTTCAAAACCCGCCAAAATGCACTTAAAACCACCCAATTGGGCGGGAAACCGCCCAATCTGGCAACACTGTACTGCTGCCTGTCTATAGTTGAAACGAGCTGTCAATCAAAGAAAATATCCGGCTGCTTTCACCAATCACCAGTCTCCTCGCGGAAACTGCCATGTCCCTCCCATGTGAGGCTCGGAGTCCGTGGGCGGGCATTTTCGCAGTATTTGTCCAATAACCATCTTGCATTTTGAGATTGAAAAGCGCATAGCTCCCAAATGCTGTTGAAGTCCATTGAGGCTGGGAGTCCGTGAGACTCCGTGGGTGGGCGTTTTCGCAGTATTTGTCCAATAATCGTCTTGCATTTTGAGATTGACAAGCACATAGCTCCCAATCCACTGAGGCTGGGCTGCATCGCGCTGTCACGAGGGGGAAAAACTCACACACACATTAGGCGAACTGGGGAAAGTTATAACGGAATGATTTCGCACTGTAGTTGGGTTGAGCACATATATTTCTATGATTCTGTATCTGAAATAGCAATGTTATAAGGTTGGCTATGACATAAGCCTAGCGCAATTCATCCTACACGATGTTCATCATTTTTAGAGGAGGCTGAGCCTCCCTCGTTGTCTTAGAGCAATCGCCCGTGTTTGTAGATCAAATCCAAGGGATGTTTCACATGACACATCCGTCCTTGGAAGGATCTAGAGTCTGGACTGGAAAGAAATCAGCTCCAGACTTACTTCATCCTATTCTGTTTATTTTTCTTATAACCACTGGTGGTGCTGTTCCAAAAAAAGTTGAACTCTTGCCATCTCATCTCTTTATATTTTTGATTTGTTGGTCTCTGAAGTTTAATACTTGAAGTTGCAGTCATATTCAAGTCAATATACCATTCCATTCTGACAAATCATGTCATGACCCAACATTGAATCCTGAGGAATACCATGTACTTTAGTGTAGTTACATATCCCAAACTGCCTAGTTTGAAACAAATGTCCTTCCATTATCTTGTAGTTTGACATCGTCTTGATTCCTGATGTCATTATGACACTTGTGCCAGTTGTTTCATGTGAAAGGGATTATGGAGGTTCTATCCCAGCTGGACTCAAGGAAGGACAGGAAGAGAATCATGCATCTCCTTGAAGACAGGGGTTAAAGAACAGGCAGTTCAGCTTGGCTTTGAAGCCAAAGAGATCACATCATATCTGAGGAATTTGGCATGCAAGATTGTCATACATGGTTTTATAAAAGCATGAGCAAACACATTTGATTGAAATGGAGAAGAACAGTTAAGGATAACCAGCTTTGAGTTTTCATCTTCTAAGAATGTGTCAAATCACTGAGTTTTTACTTCTTGTAACGTGTCTATCCATAAAACTTTTCCATCACTGAGATATCAATCAACTTTATTTAGATGGGTGCATTCCTGCCCTCATAACTTGACTGTGTGTGTGTGTGTGTGGGTGTGTGTGTGGGGGGGGGGGGGGGGGCAACAAGTGATGAGGACTTTGTTAAAGTCAGAGGATCTTGCAGGAATTTCCTATTTAGGGAAAAGCAAATATATCACATAATATTCTGATAGATTCAAAATTCAGGATTCTATAGGGATGTAACCAAATATACACTGATCAGCCATAACGTTAAAACCACTGACAGGTGACATGAATAACACTAATTGTCAAGGGGTGGGATATATTAGGCATCAAGAGAACAGTCAGTTCTTGAAGTTGATGTGTTGAAAGCAAGACAAATGGGCAAGTGTAAGGATCTGAGGGACTTTGACAAGGGCCAAATTGTGATGGCTTGACCGGGTCATGGGTGTCGAAGGAACATTGATTGATTTGCATGGGGCATGAAGGCCAATCCCACAGAAGAGCTACTATAACAAACTGCTAAAAAAGTTAATGTTGGCTAAAACAGAAAGGTGTCAGCATTAACCTTTTTAACAGTTTGTGTTCCAGTATATGGGCTAGCCTTCATGCCCCTTGCAAATCAATCAATGAACCTTTGACACCCATTACCCTGTCACGGGTTTGCAAGTTGTCCTTCCTTAGACCACTTTTAGTAGATACTAACCACTGCATACTGGGAACACCCCACAAGATGTGCCATTTTGGAGATGCTCAAACCTAGTCATCAAGCCATCACAATTTAGCCCTTGTCAAACTCACTCAGATCTTTACACTTGCCCATTTTTCCTGCTTCCAACACATCAGCTTCAAGAACTGACTGTTCTCTTGCTGCCAAATATATCCCACCCCTTGACAGGTGCCACTGTAATGAGTTAATCAACATTATTCACTTTACCTGTCAGTGGTCATAGTGCTATGGCTGATCAGTGTATATATATCATGTTGAGACCAGAGGTGTGCATCAGAACTGAGGTCCTGTGGTTCATGCAAGTTGGAGATGTTATTCTGATGTGGGAGCAAGTGAGCAGTCAGATATGAAGCTTGCGGTACAAACAAAGCATTTGTTAATTCATCCTTAGTAACTGCCTGGTTAGGGTTGTGTGGCTTAAGTTAGTCAACTATTTTGTTTATATTTTGCAAAATAAAATTAATAATATAAAAACTAAATTTGCTCTAAAATATCACAGTAGGAACAAACAAAAAACAGTGAGTGGCACAAACAAATGGCTGAGTGGCATTAATAATATGACCTCTAGTTGAGATTAATTATGAACTCATGTGATGTAGCTGAGGTTGAGGAACTGTAAGGGCCTGAATTCAAAAACCTCTTTCTGGAGTAATATCTCAGTTTTTCTCCAGTAATTTGCAATATTTCCAGTATAGTGCGATATCTCTATTGTCATATTTCAGAATAAGTCTTGTTTTTTTTTCTTTTTGAGCACATTCATGTAAGTAAGTAAATATTCAAGCAAAACCATATCACACTTCATTTGTACAGTATCAGCCGGATGAGTTCCAAAAACACTATAAATATATCAAAGGTGCTGGCGCTGTGCACTCTGAAGTGTGTGCCAGCAGTGGTTCTGGAGGTTACAGTGACACAACCCAGAGGATAAACACCAGTGGACAAATGAGACTGGGATGACAGTGGAATGCATGGTGACCGACTTGTGTTTACCCATCACATCCTCCTCTGTGTATTCTCCACTCCATAGCAAACAGATCATAACCAAAACCTGCTGGTCTGCAATCAGCATCCTTCATGTGTACTTCTAACTGTGTATAATAAGGATGGAAAAGCAAGTCTGATCTCAGATCAGGCCCTGAAGCTCAGAGGCAGGAAGGAAAGGAGCATAATGGTCCTGGGAAGTGACTCGAAGGTGTTGAATCAGTGACTCCAGGAAACTCAGCTGGACATGAATGAGGTTTTTGGAAGTGACGAAACTCTGGAATGCATTTAAGGGTGTGTCACACTGTCTTTCCATAGCAGTTGCGTGCATTCTCAGATAATAAGACGACAAATCAGGCAATTCAACGATTGCATAAGTTATGTTGAGTAGTTTTCCAGATTGAGGATCCTGTTTAATGATAAATGTCAGAGGTTTCCAAACTTTTAAATTCGCAACCCACATGACTTATGACAAAACTTAGATCTGTTGGTTATAAGTGCAATTACAGTGGCAGTCAAAACAATGGACATTGGTAATCAAATAAAATTGTGATGCACTACTACACTTAATACAACTGATACTAATAAAATCTTCAGTGAATTTTTATTCTGACATGAATAAAACTCAACAATCAATAGTCATCTTTAGTAACCACTTTATTCTAGTCAGGGTCTCGGTGGATCTGGAGCCTATCCAGGCAACACTGGGTGCAAACTGGGAATACCTCTTGATGGAACACCAGTCCATCACAGAGCCCAACACACACATTTACACACTCTTTGACACTTAGGAGCAGGTTAATGAAGCCAATCAACCAACTGGCATGGTTTTGGGAGGGGGGAAGAAACCTGTGGGGAACCTTCATAAAACTCCATGCAGACAGAAACACAAGGTCAGGTTGGAACTGTGGGCTCTGGAACTATGAGGTAGCTGCACTACTATTTCTGATCTAAATGATTCACCTTTTTTGTGTAAAACATTTAAATAATTTTTTAAATTGGTGAATTTCTGTTCTAATGTAAAGAATAAATGTTATTTATAGAAAATTTGGGGGAAACCTAAAAGCCTAATGGTTAAAGAAACAGCTTTGGGACCAAAAGGTTGCTGCTTTGATTCCCTGGACTGGCAAGAATGGCTGAAGTGCCCTTGAGCAAAGCACCTAACCCTCAATTGCTCCAGCAAGAGTGGTGGTGTACCTTGTGTCTGAATAGCCATAGAAAACTGATGATGTGATTGTCAGTTCGGGCAGGGAACTCAGCCATAAAAAAAAGGGGTACTTGGTAGAATGCATACCCCTGCCAAGACACATATTGGGATTTGCATCAAAACCTAATCAATTGTTCCTTGGTCTATGGTCCAAATTTCATCAAAATCTGTTCACTACTGTACTTTTTGAGTTACAATGGCAAACGGGCAAACAAATGGAAGCAGAATAAATAAATAAATAAATAAATAACCTCCATACAAAAGAGAGTCCTTTTCAGTTCCAATACGGTCTACGAGAAGACTACAGCACATGTGATAAAAGATCACCACAAGCAAACAAAAAAGCAGATATGAACAAGAAAGAACAATGTCCTTGGATTGAATTTGATTCATGGCCTAATGGTTAAAGAAGCAGGTTTGGGACCAACAGGTCACTAGTTCAGTTCCCTGGACCAGCAAGAATAGCTGAAGTGCCCTTGTGCAAGGTACCTAACCCCCAACTGTTCGCCAGACTGCTCTGGATAAGAGCGTCTTCTAAATTCCTGGAATGGAATATGAAAGTAGTAACACAACAAGGTATGAAGGCGAAGTTTATTTCAAATGAGTCACACAAATTGGGACAAATTTGTCAGCATGTAAGAATATTCCATTAAAACCAGCAGATTCATATGGAGTGTACTGAATTGAATAGACTTCAGTCATCTTCAAAAATTCATGTGATTCCTGGGTACATCAGCCATCAACATGAGCACAGTGAAAGGACATGCACTGTATATCAGATTACTGTTGCAAATATAATAGCATTACAGCACTGATAGCATAAACTACCTTTAAGGCTCCAAACTTAATATTGTTATGATCCATCCTCAGTATCTACAGTGAATTATCCGGTCACAACAGTGAAACTAATAGGATTTGTATGTCGTATGCACAGGAGAGGAGAGAGGAATGTGAGAGGGAGTTGAAGGGTTAATGGAAATGACATGATGATGTGAGACAGATTTAATCTACTTCTCTCTGCTGTAGCACACTTGATCAAGATCAGCAGACTGGATCAGATGTTTTAATGAGCAGGGAAAACCTGAAACCTTGCACAGCAGTGAAGCCATGAAGCTCCAGGACTTGAGGTGAGAAATCCTGAGCTAGATCAATCCAATCGTACCATCTAGTGTTTCTCAGATGCTACTGCAGTGAGTTGCATCATGAGAGTATTGATCATGAAGGGGACAGTAAGGGAAATAAAACAAAAGAAAAAACATCATTAACCTTAACAGATTTATTTATTTATTTATTTGTTTGTTTGAAGAACTATCCTGAAATACTCTGTTTGGTCTGACCATCTGCCAAAACACATGCTGAGCAAGCATGGCCAGCTGTTATTTTCCAGCTTACCATATTACTTGATTAAATTGTTTCATACTGTACACACTGGGGATAATAACCTTCTTATTCAGAGCAGCTGAGGACAATGAATTTTGTTTGCCTTATTCACCCATTCTGCTCATCTACTGCAAGATCCTATGCTTCAAGGCTGTAACATCTTTTTTGAGATACCTGCAATGCACATCTGACATATGGTACCAGTAAAAAGTTTGGACACTCTAATTCAATGTTTTTTCTTTATTTGTATTAAAAGACACTTCAGGGCAGCATGGCGGTGTAGTGGTTAGCACTGTCACCTCACAACAAGAAGGTTCCGGGTTTGAGTCTAGTAGCTGACAGGGGCCTTTCTGTGTGGAGTTTGCATGTTTGCCCCATGTCTGTGTGGGTTTCCTCCAGGTGCTCCGTTTTCCCCCACAGTCCAAAAACATGTAGGTTAGGCTAATTGGTGGCTCTAAACTGACCGTAGGTGTGAATGGTTGTTTGTCTCTGAGTCAGCCCTGCGATAACCTGGCGACTTGTCCAGGCTGAACCCTGCCTCTTGCCCATAGTCAGCTGGGATAGGCTCCAGCTTGCCTGCAACCCTGTAGAATAGGATAAGCGGCTGGACACTTCAGGGCGGCATGATGGTGTAGTGGTTAGCACTGTCGCTCACAGCAAGAAGGTTCTGGGTTCGAGTCCAGTAGCTGACAGGGGCCTTTCTGTGTGGAGTTTGCATGTTCACCCCATGTCTGTGTGGGTTTCCTCCAGGTGCTCCGGTTTCCCCCACAGTCTAAAGACATATAGGTTAGGCGAATTGGTGGCTCTAAATTGACCGTAGGTGTGAATGTTTGTTTGTCTCTATGTGTCAGCCCTATGATAATCTGGCGACTTGCCCAGGGTATACCTGGCAGGGTATACCTTGCCTCTTGCCGACAGTCAGCAAAATCTAGCCTCACACATCTGCTCCAAATTCTACTCACATTTTTTTTAAAAAGGAGCAAAAATTATTACATTGTAGACCCCTGGGTTGAAAATACAGCGTTCAGAATACTTAGTAGTTCAGGATTATTATCTACTCCACAACGGAGTGCTGCGGAAAAGCACTTCTACAGATGTGACCCTGATTTGCTTCGTGCACACAGTTTTCTCCTCTCTGTTCTCCTCAGAAACTCATACTTTTTCTTTGTCCCTACTGGATTATCACATTCCGCTGTCTCTCTTCATCTTTCACTTCTCTTTCTGAATCTAATGAGGATAGCACTTCTGCAGGAGCAGAAATTTGGGTTTTGTTCTTTCTTTCTCACTCTCTTTTTTCCCCCCCAGTCTTTGTTCAGTTTGTCCTTTCAGGATGCTAAGAAGATTATTCATGCTTTTGGGTCATCACACCTGGAGTATTGTAATGAAATATTTTGCTTTACTCATGGAGCTTGAGCTCAATTTGTTAGTGCAAAATGCATCATCTAAATAAGATAACTTGAAGACTAAATATAGGAAACTGACTAATTAAACACCACAACTGTGTGGTGATACTGAATATTGGCATGGCTGTGATATTTGGTATAACCGCACAATTGTGATTGTGATTATTGCTTTTATACAACAGTTTTATAAACAAGAAATTAATAGAGTACATGACATTTCAGAGAAAAATATAGCCAATTTTTTTTTGTTTATTTTTGCTCCATTTGTGGAAGTTGATCCTGAAGAAGCTACATATTGCCTAGCTGGATAGCTAGCTCACATTGATTTAGACAGTACCAGGTCAAAGACAATTCTACACCCCTACAATTGTTTTCTATATTGTAGAACAATACTGAAGACATTAAAAATATAAAATATCACATGGAACATATACGGTACACCAATCAGGCATAACATTATGACCACCACGAGGTGACGTGAATAACATTGATTATCGAATTACAATGGCACCTGTCAAGGGGTATAAAAAGTATTAAAAACTAAATAAGTTTTATATTTTAGATTTTTCAAAGTAGCCACCATTTACCATGATGACACTTTGCACAATATTAGTGTTATCTTAACCAGCTTAATGAGGTAGTCACCTGGAATGCTTTTCAATTAACAGGTATGCCTTGTCAAAAGTTAATTTGTGGATGAGTTTCTTGCCTTCTTAATACGTATGAGATCAAATAGGAAATAATAAAACTACAGCAAATAGCCCTTTTTGACAACTGTAGTAATCCATATTGTCAATAATCACTCAACTAAGTAATGAGAAACGACATCTATCATTACTTTAAGACATGAAGTGTCTTTTAATTAATACAAATTACAAAAAAACAGAACAAAATATTGAATTAAAAAAAGTGTATCCAAACTTTTGACTTGTATTGGAATGGAATATATCTGAGAGACCATGAAAAAAAAGCCAGTCAATATTATTATTATTATTATTATATATACACATACAGTGCTGAGCATAAATGAGTACACCCCCTTTGCAAAGTAACATTTTAAACAATATCTCACTGAACACAATTTCCAAAATGTTGAAAAGACGAAGTTTAATATAAATATAACATCTGTTTAACTTATAACGTGAAAGTAAGGTTAAGAATATAAACTTAGATTACACATTTCAGTTTTACTCAAATTAGGGTGGTGCAAAAATGAGTACACCCCACAACAAAAACTACTACATCTAGTACTTTGTATGGCCTCCATGATTTTTAAATGACAGCACCAAGTCTTCTAGGCATGGAATGAACAAGTTGGTGACGTTTTGCAACATCAATCTTTTTCCATTCTTCAACAATGACCTCTTTTAGTGACTGGATGCTGGATGGAGAGTGATGCTCAACTTGTCTCTTCAGAATTCCCCAAAGAAAATTTCTTTACACCACAAAGGTGAAGGCTACAAGATGATCAGCAAAGCTTTACTTATCAGTGAGAATACTGTAGCAAAAGTGGTACAAAAATTTAAGAAAGAACTGCAACCAGGGCAGCACGGTGGTGTAGTGGTTAGCGCTGTCGCCTCACAGCAAGAAGGTCCGGGTTTGAGCCCCGTGGCCAGCGATGGCCTTTCTGTGCGGAGTTTGCATGTTCTCACCATGTCCACATGGGTTTCCTCCGGGTGCTCTGGTTTCCCCCACAGTCCAAAGACATGCAGGTTAGGTTAACTGGTGACTCTAAATTGACCATAGGTGTGAATGTGAGTGTGAATGGTTGTCTGTGTCTATGTGTCAGCCCTGTGATGACCTGGCGACTTGTCCAGGGTGTACCCCACCTTTCGCCCGTAGTAAGCTGGGATGGGCTCCAGCTTGCCTTCGACCCTGTAGAAGGATAAAGTGGCTAGAGCTAATGAGATGAGATGAGATGAGAACTGCAACCATCTCACAGAGACATCCAGGTCATCCACGGAAGTTAACACCTTGACAGGAGCGTCTTCTGGTGAGAAGGGTTGAAGAAAATCGGCATGCAAGTTCACTGCAGTTATCTAAAGAAATAGAAAGCCAAAATGGGGTGACTGTTGCCCATGACACAATACGGCGTACACTGCAGAGGAATGGTATGCATGGATGCCATCCATGAAAGAAGCCTCTCCTAAAGCCCAGGCACAACAAGCCCACCTAGAGTTTGCCAGGGCCCATGCTGACAAAGATGAAGATACTGGGACTCTATACTCTGGAGTGATGAGACCAAGATAAATGTTTTTGGAACTGATGGCTTCAAAACTGTATAGCAGCGCAAAGGTGAGGAATACAAAGAAAAATGCATGATGCCTCCAGTGAAACATGGTGGTGGCAATGTCCTTATGTGGGGCTGCATGAGTGCTGCTGGTGTCGGGGAGCTGCATTTCATTGATGGTGTTGTGTCCAATTTCAAGATTCAAGCAGACCTTGTGGCTTCCTTTAACAAAGCTTTCAAATAAACAAAGATGTACCTTGTCGGATGAACGGTTGATGGATGGATGGATAGAAGGCAGGCAGGCAGGCAGGCAGGCAGGCAGTGTTAGCAGGCTGGGTTAGCAGGCAGAATTAGCCTGCTAACAGAAAGGCTCCAAGGAAAGTCAGTAATCCAGTAAAGGTACATCAAAAGTATCAACTTAAGATCAAAACCAAACTAAAAATATTTCCAACTTGTTCTTAGCTTTAAACTTTCAAAGTAGTTTCAAAATGGCTTTCCTAAAGGCTTTCCTAAAGGCTTGTAAAGAGCTGTGTGACCACCAGGTCCTTCAAACAATTCTATTGTGCTGCTCTGCTGAACTAACTCTTAAGGTCAAAGGTGACTGGCGGCCATCTTGGCTCCAAAGTTCTTCACAGGTATCAAAATAAGAGTATATTACCAACCAAAGTAAGGTCAACTAAAATAAACTAAAGTTCAACCAAAATTTCAAGTGCTCCTGTAGCACAATATTACAATTTATCTTCAAATCAAAAAATGGCTCTTACATCGCCCGCCCCTTATAGCTACGAAGGGACGCGAGCTATAATAAATTAAAAATCTATTTTTTTCTCAAGAGCCATATTCCATGTCTACTGTGTGCAAGAATCAGTGCATGCATCTGTATGAGTGTGTGCACATGCGCAAGTCTATGTTGGCTTAGTCAGCTTTAGTTTGCTGGCCATCTACCAGTACGCAAATCTTGCTGAAGGGTCTTTTGAGCTGATTTGTTTTGGTCTGAAGTCGCACACTGTGGACCAAGCCTTTGGAAACAGGAAGGGCTTCTGTGACCCTGGCCAACATCCATGATCCTCGTGGTGCAGTGGCGTCTGCTACAAGTACTGTGTCTCCTTGTTGGAAATTGCGCTTGACGCGAGTCCACTTTTGCCTCATCTGTAAAAGGGGCAGATATTCTTGGGTCCACCGCTTCCAGAATAGATCGGCAATGTACTGCACTTGCTTCCAGTGGCACCTTGCATACACGTCTTCCTTTGTGAACAACCCTGGAGGTAGTACAGGCTGGACTTTCAGATTCAAAAGGTGGTTAGGTGTTAATGGCTCCAAGTCATTCGGATCGTCCAACATAGTTGTGAGTGGACAACTATTAAGAATGGCCTCAATCTCGCACATCACTGTTTGAAGGCCTTCATCGTCCAGATGTTGTTGACCATTCACAGTCTGTAGTATCCTCTTGACCATGCGAATGAGTCTCTCTCATATCCCTCCATGATGGACACCATGGGGAGGATTAGAGATCCATTTTACTCCCTTTTGGAGCAGACTTTGCTGTATTTGTTGCAAGTTCCAGGACTTCAATGCTTCTTTCAACTCCTCAGTGGAGACAAGGTTTGTTCCATTGTCAGATCGCAACTCTGAGACTTGCCCCCTTCTGGCAATGAAGCGTCTGAATGCATGAATGCAAGAGTCAGTGTCGAGTGACTGTGCAACTTCCAGATGTATAGCTTGGCTGGTGAGATGTGAAAATCACTCCATAGTGCTTCACAATGCTACGGCCTCGTCTTACTTCCAGTGGTCCAAAATAATCAACCCCTACATGGGTAAAGGGTGGTAGATCGGGGATAAGCCTATCCACAGGGAGATCTGCCATCTTCTTTTGACCAGCGTTGGAATGGGCTTTTCTACATGTTGTGCATTCATTGATTACCTTCCTGGCAAGGGCGTTGGCACAGGGGATCCAGTATCTCTGCCTAAGTTTGGAGAGAGTAAAATTCCTTCCACTGTGTCCAACTTCTTCATGGGTATGACGAACTAATGGTTTGGAGACATGATGCTCCTTGGGCAGAATTGCAGGATGCCTTTGCTCAGTGGGCATGGCCATTTTTCTAAGACGACCACCAACTCTCAAGGTGCCAGAGTCAATGAAAGGGTCTAGCCTGTAGATGGAGCTGTTCCTGCTTACACATTGCATGCCTTTCTGCAGGCAGGATACCTCATGCGCGAACCCTTGCCTCTGGCAATATTGCACAATAGCCATCTCTGCATCCTCCATGTCACTGACTGATAGCACATAAGGGTCAGTTTTCTGCTGCTTGCTCTGCCTTGTGACCATTTTATGCCTGCTTTGTGACCATTTTATGCCTGCTTTGATCAAGCCCTGC
Source organism: Neoarius graeffei (assembly GCF_027579695.1). Classification (NCBI taxonomy): domain Eukaryota; kingdom Metazoa; phylum Chordata; class Actinopteri; order Siluriformes; family Ariidae; genus Neoarius; species Neoarius graeffei. Next base: position 14,797,328 of record NC_083574.1, read on the forward strand.
TTGGCGTTTCTTGGCAAGTTGCAGAAGAAGGGACTTCAACCTGAGGAACCATGCAACAGCCCTCTTCAGTTTCATCCATGTGGAGAAATAGTTCATCAGGTAAGTAGTGGCATCACAGCTGTCCTTTACAGCTATGTTCACCATGACAACCTTTCTCAGTTCAGGATCATCTGAGGAGAGGACAAGTTCAACTGGAGAGTCTGGCTAGCAATCTGGTGGTTTGTTCAAGAAATCTGGGCCACTGATCCAGCTCTGTTTCTTTAAGAAGGCATCAATGTGCAGGCCCCGAGAAGCACAATCAGCTGGGTTCAATTTGGTGCCTATATACTTCCACTGACACCCCTCTGATGTGCTTCTGATGATGTTAAGGCGGTTGGCCACAAAGGTTTGAAATCTTCTGCTTTCATTCCGTATGTGTCTCAGAACAGTCATGCTATCTGTCCCGAACAGAGACCTTTCCAAATTCATGTGTATCTCCTCAGATAGCATCCTGTCTATACACACTGCTAAGACTGCAGCAGTGAGCTCCATCCTAGGTGTGGTCATTTGCTTCAAAGGAGCAACTCTGGCCTTTCCCATTAGAAAGGTGACATGCACTCTGTTGCTGCTGCTCGTCAACCTCAGGTAAGTGACCGTGCCATACCCTATGTTGCTCGCATCACAGAAGTGGTGCATCTGGGCTGTGATGATGTTTCCAAAGTTGTTGGGAACAAAACAGCGACTGACCTTGAACTCCCTCACCTTTGGGAGGTCTTGCCACCATTGGTTCCAGGAGCGGACATGGATCTCTGGTAACTCCTCATCCCATCCAATGTTCTGCTTGCATAACTCCTGTAGAATGCATTTTGCAGGAAAGGTGATGGGTGCAAGGGATCCAAGTGGATCATATATGGAGCCAACCATGGAGAGAATTCCATGTCTGCTGGCTGGGCGTTCTTTTATGGCTACTTGGAAGGTGAAGGTATCTTCTTGGACACACCATTGCATTCCTAGTGCTCTTTCAATGGGCAGGTCCTCAATGTCAAGGTCAAGATTCCTTACATCCTTGGCCCTGTCAGCTTCTGGTATGGATGCTAAGACAACCTTGTTGTTGCTAATCCATTTGGTCAATGTGAATCCTCCAGTGGCACACAGTGACTTCAGCTCCCTGCAAAGCTCGATGGCATGATTTTCCTTGTCAACAGCCTTGAGCAAGTCATCGACATAAAAATTGTTCTGTACAGTGCTTGTTGCTTCAACTGAGAAGTACCCTGTGTTATCCTCAGCTGTCTTCCTCAACGCGTAACTTGCTGCACTGGCTGAGGATGTTGCACCAAAAAGATGCACAATCATTCTGTATTGTTTCAGGGGCTGAGTGATGTCCCCGTCTGGCCACCAAAGAAAACAGAGGAAGTTGACATGATGAGATGAGACCTTTACTTGGTGGTACATTTTCTCTATGTCTGCCATGAGGGCAATTTGTCCAAGATGAAAGCGCGCCAAAACGCCAATCAAGGTGTTTGTGAGGTTTGGACCTTGGAGAAGCTCATGAGGTACCCTGGTAGCCTGCAGAGCAGTCAAATACTACACACAAGTTTCCCTTCTTTGGGTGGAACACACCATGATGGGGTATGTACCACACCTTTCCATCTTGCTGAGTCAGCTGGTCCTGGGGTACAAGCTCGGCATGTCCACTGGCTAGGACAGTTTCCATGAAGGCCCTGTACTCCTCGTGGAAATCACTGTTCTTCTGGAATTTTCTTTTCAATTATAAAATTCTTTGTTCTGCTAGGTGACGGTTGTTTGGCATTGTGAGGTTGTCCTTCCTGAATGGTAATGGCAACTCATAATGTCCATCGACCACCTTTGCAGAGCTGTCCATGATCTGCATGAATTTGCAGTCTTCCACTGACATTTGTTTCTTTTCATCATACTTCTTCTCTGGGAAGTCATGGTGATACTGCTGAATCAATAGCTCACCAAGTGTTTCCACTGAAATGCGGTGTGCATGAACGTGCCTTTGGCCTTGCTTGGCGGTGTATGTATTTTCACCATGAAGTCCATTCACCACCCAACCAAGCAGTGTCTTCATAGCAAAGGGTCCATTATCCTTGCTATTGATGATTCTCCAGGGTTCCATCAACTTTGGTGCATTTATACTGATAAGGAGGTCAATGTTTGCATCAATGCTTGGTATACAAATGTCCTGGAGGTAAGGCCATTTTCTTAGGTCTTCCTGCCTGGGGATATGCTCCTTGCTGACAGGGATTTCCTGCTGAGTACAAGTCTCCGGTAAGTCTACGAAAGTCTTTGCATCCAGTGCAGCAACTTCCAGACCCCTAACAGCTAGGCTGTTCACAGCTTTCTTTTGCCCCATCATGCGCAGAAGAATTTGTTGGTTTTTGCCCATTCCATTCAACCTTTGTCTAAGTCGTTCTGTGCAAAATGTTGCAGAGCTCCCTGGGTCGAGGAATGCGTATGTCTGCACTGTATGGTTTGAGTTCTTCAATTTCACTTGAACTGGGACAATTGAAAGAGTGCATTGCCTGTCACTACTTGCATGAGATGTCTCTGCCTTCAGTGAAACCAGCCCACTGTTCACAGTCTTTCCATCGGTCTTTGGCATGCGTAAGATGGTAGGGTGGGGTTTAGAGCACACCGAACATGTTTCCCTTTTGGTGCAGTTTCAGCTCATATGCCCTTTAGCCAGACATCCAAAACAATACCTTTGGTCTTGAGGAGTTCAACTCTTGCGTTATGAGACCTCTTTTCCAGTTCCGGACATGACACGGTCTCATGTTGACCATCACAGATAGAACAGAGCTTCACTGGGCCGGAGCCTTGCATGGCATTCCCTGCAGTAGAATGCCCTGCAATGTTGTCATCTACCACTGCTATAGTTGTGGCGAAACTGGACCCTTTACTCTTCTGTTTGGTCCCAGAAATGGGCTTACTGCTGTTGGTGGTTGCCTTTGATGGTCTCTTGGGTACTGACACACCTTGAAGATTACCGAAGATGGGGTCTTGTAGAATCCTGGCCTGCCTTTCCAGGAACTGAACAAGGTCTCCAAATGTGGCCTTTGTGCCAGTCCGTTCCCTTATATCAAAAGCATGTGTTCTCCATTTTTCACGGATCTTGTATGGCACCTTGGCCACAAGAAGTCTCAGGTTTGAAGGAAGATTCAGTTCATCCATGTACCTGAGCATGCGCATCAGATTGAAGCAGCTGCAAAGAAGTAGAGTATAACTCTGCAGAGCGTCACCATTGTCTGGTGGGATGTTCATCCAGTTCAAGGCTTTATCTATATAGGCGGATGTAAGTTTGAATTCATCCCCAAAGTGGACTTCCAGCAGCCTCTTTGCTTCCCTGTAACCACTGTCAGCATCCATGTGAAGACAGCTCCTAACCAACTCCTGTGGCTGGCCAGAGGTGAACTGCTCAAGGTAATAAAGCCTGTTTTTATTACTAGTGGTGTTGCCTTCAATGCGGTGTTCAAAGGCTTGCATGAATGGTCTGAAGTTCAGAGGCTCTCTATCGAATACAGTAAGATCTCTTGTTGGGAGTGAATTCATCTTCTGCTGTTGTACAATGAGAGCAGCTATGTCCCCTGTGGTGGTGTTGTTGCCTGACGAAGATATGGGTGGATGGGAAGCACCTGTAGCGGCTTGAGTGTTCTGTTGTGGCCGTGTTGCTTGAGCATGCCTGTCAGGCCTCTGTTGCTTCACGTCCAGCACTAAGACTCGTTGTAATGGTGTCTTGGGAACAACAGAAATCTTTGCATACTCCACAGGAGATAGTTCTGGCTGAAGTTCTTCCTTGACGTCCTTGTAATGACTCCAAATATGCATTCATGCCATCTCCTGAGGTTTCCAAAAGCTCAGTTGAGGAGATTGGTTCAGCATCAACACTCTGCAAGACTTATTTTTGCATCTGCCACTGCCAACTCTGTTTCAAGGTCCATTTTTTCCATGTTGATTTCAATTTCCATTTTCCTTTGTAGCAATGTATGTTTTTTTGCTAGTGCTGCATGTTTTTTCTCGAGGGCTGCCGGTTCAGCTTCAGCCTTTACTCGGGCAGAAGAGACTGACAATGTTCTGGAAACAACACTGGCAGAACGTGCATGTCCCCTTTTGGCTGACACATTGGAGACACTGTCCAGTGGAGTAACTTCAGGCTGTAAGTCACCTTGAGTGTTCTTCCATGTGTCAACTTCCTTCAAGAATGTCTCAAACGTTTGCATTTTCGTTCTGTACCAGTCATCATCACATCCCTTTTCTTCTTCATCGAGCAGTTCTTGAACAGACTGATGAATGTGCTCAAACTCAAATAGTGCTGCATTCAATTGTTCAAATCCTGTATTCACAGCTTCTACATTTCCACTCAATTCCTGCATTTCATTCATCCTCCTCGTGCACATGCTAAGTTTTCCTCTGCATTAGGAGCAAAGTGCTTTAAGTTGTTCATCAGCCATTTTTTAATTTCAATAAACAAAAACAGAAATATTCAAATGTAATTAATGTTGAATTCTTCAAATCCACAAAAAACAGTTGTATCTTGCTTTCCTTTTCAAACAAAAAAGATATTTGCTCCAGTAGCAATTTCAAGTGAATTCAGTAGGATACTCCAATAGTCATCCACTTCATTCAAAGTCAAACTTAAAACTTATAAAAATCTTCAATGTCCAAGTTTCACTCCAAGTCAATGATCCTCTTCAAACCAACTCAAAAAATCCTCTTAAAAAAATGTTCATTGCCCAAGTTTCAATGCAATTCAGTTCAATGTTGCACTCAAAACTCAAAAGATCAAAAAAGTCCTCAATTCAAAACTCTTCAAAACTCAAAAAGGCTTCAATAGTTAGCGGTTATCCAAAGTGTCCATGCTTTCTAGACAATTTGTGATGGCTTAACTCTTTACCTTTGTTGTGTCCAATTTCAAGATTCAAGCAGACCTTGTGGCTTCCTTTAACAAGCTTTCAAATAAACAAAGATGTACCTTGTTGGATGAACGGTTGATGATGGATGGACAAAAGGCAGGCAGGCAGGCCGAATTAGCAGGCCGAGTTAGCCTGCTAACAGAAAGGCTCCAAGGAAAGTCAGTAATCCAGTAAAGGTACATCAAAAGTATCAACTTAAGATCAAAACCAAACTAAAAATATTTCCAACTTGTTCTTAGCTTTAAACTTTCAAAGTAGTTTCAAAATAGCTTTCTAATAGCTTTCCTAAAGGCTTGTAAAGAGCTGTGTGACCACCCGGTCCTTCAAACAATTCTATTGTTCAACTTCTTTTTCTTCGGAGTTTAATATAGCAGATTAGACACCAACTGGTGTATTACCGCCACCTACAGGATAATCAAGTCCACTACCATGTCAGACTCTTAGATTCTGGAATAAAGCCCAGAGGCTTTTAAAAACCCAATCAGGATGGAGGTAACTTTATAATCCTTCAACTGAAGCAAAACAGGGAGAGAGACAGTGGTAACACCAAGGCCGGAGAGGTTGTTAAAAAACGTACGTCTATGCACACTGTATTGCACACATTCTAACAAAACATGAGAAATTGTCTCAGGAACTCTGCATTTGTCGCACAATCCATCTCTGTGTTTATTAATCAGATATAGATTGGAGTTTAGGGCACAATGCCCTAATCTAAGACGTGTGAGCACTACTTGCTGAGACCTAACTCCAGATAAAGTACACTGGGAGCTTACAGAAGGCTGAATTGCATATAAGTGTCTCCCTTTCACATCTCTGTCCCACTGGAGCTGCCATGTCTGGAACACTTCCTCCATGAGTTTACTCCTTAGTTCAGTTCGACCTGGGCTAACCGACACAGAAATTGTGTCCTCTTTCAAGCTGTCTTTTGCACACTGATCGACTAGTTCATTCCCCTTAATACCCATATGGGCGGGGACCCACAGGAAGGAAACAACACAGCCACTCTTATGGAGATTATTCAGCAACAATAGAATGTCTGAGATTAGATCAGGGCGAGCATTTGAAGAGTATGTTTCAATACAGTGCAAGACTGATGAAGAGTCAGAGCAAATAATCATGTTTTTAGGCCGTGCCTCCAATACCCATTGAAGGGCTTTTAAAATACCCAAAGCCTCCGCTGTAAACACAGACATATTATCACTTATTCTATACCCGCATTTTAAATCTAGCTGTGGAACATAAAACGCACAACTCACTCTCCCTGACTCAGGATCTTTAGATCCATCAGTATAAATCTGCAAATGCAGATTCCAGTTGTGTTGAATATGCTCCTGAACAGAGCCCTTAGAAAATTCAATCTCCTCATCATGTTTATCCTTGTGCAACTTAAAATCAATTTGGAAGGAGGGAAGGAGCCACATAGGTACTGATCCCCAATAGGAACTCTTAACTGGGCCCATATCCAATAAGTTATAATCTTTGGCCCATGTCATACATTGTCTAAGGAATGGATGGCTTCTCACCTGGTCAGAGGCAAATTCATAACAATCCATGAGTATGTGGCTTGTGGGGCAGATAGCAAACTTCTCCCTGAGCCTATTCCAATAGTGCAGAGAAAGCTGAACTCTTCTCACCATCAAAGGCTTCTCACCTGTTTCAACCAGAAGAGCAGAGGTCGATGTGGAGGCAAATGCCCCACAACAGACTCTAAGGGCCTTAAATTGAATGACATCTAGCCTCTTTAAGACAGAAATTGCAGCCGCACCATATACCTGGCACCCATAGTCAAAGATAGATCTTATCATAGCCTGATAAATAGTTAGTAAAGTGCCCTTTTCAGCCCCCCATGAAAATCCAGACAAACACCTCATAACATTTAACACTTTGCTAGTTTTTGTAATCACTTTAGAAACATGAACGTTCCAGGTCAATTTACTATCCAACCATACTCCCAAATATTTAAAACTGTCCACTTTCTCTATAGAAGAGTCATAAAGGGACAAAGAAATGTTCCACTTTTTCTTGCTATGGCTGAAAACTACAAATTTAGATTTGGCCACAGATATTTTAAACCCCCACTTCCTAGCCCACTTAACCACAGTATTCAGCTCTTCCTGCATCTTATTTGTAATGAAGGGAATGTTTCTACCCTTGACCCAGAGAGCCCCATCATCCACATACAAACTCTTCCCAGTACCTTGGTTCAGATCTAAAAACATATCGTTAATCATTACATTGAACAAAACAGGGCTAATCATGCTCCCCTGCGGAGTTCCATTGTCAATAGAGACTACATCTGACAAGACTTGCCCTACCCTCACCTGAATTGTTCGCTCCTCCAGGAAATTTCTAATCCACCCAAACATCCTACCACTTACACCATATCTAGAAAGCTTCACAAGAAGGCCCTCCCTCCACAGCATGTCGTACGCCTTCTCTATGTCCAGAAAGACACCGATAAGAGACTCCTTATTAGCAAATGCTCTTTTGATCTCATAGTCTAAGGCAATCACATTGTCCATGGTACTCCTCCCCTTTCTAAATCCACTTTGATACTCTGCCAATGCCCCCTTAGATTCTAAAAAATGGACCAACCTGTCTGTCACCATTCGTTCCATAAGGCAGCTGGGCCATAGAAGGTTCACGCTGCACGCTGCATGCTGCACACTACACGCTACACGCGTGTAAAGAAAAGTGGACAAACGTAGCATGACTTGCTCTGGGCCATAGAACGGCGTTCACGTTGCACGCTGCACGCTGCACACTTCACGCGTGAAGCGAGAAATGAACATGCACACTTTTTTCTAGGCGTGAAGATGGAAATTCCAGTCAATGCATGCGGTCACCGCCGCGCCAGCCAATCAGAACGGGTCTAGGGAGATAACTCTATGCTTTCAGGGGAAAACTTCAGAAAAAATATAATTGAATGGTATAATTGAAAAATAGTTCTTCATCGGGATTGTCAAGCAGATTATAGAATGTTCGGTGAAATTCACCACGGGTTTCTCTCAGAAGGAAGTGTTCTCGGCTCCAAATTCTGTTCCTTTTTCTCTTCCTCTGTCTCAGTAAAAGCAGAATGAGGCAATCGTCGTCATCCGAAGAGTCCATATTGTTGGTTACTCGGTCAAAGTAGAACAGACGCAACACGTGAACATCCAAGCATGAAGTTTAATGGCCCAGGGTCCGGTTCTTCACGTGAACGTGTAGCGTGTAGCGTGCAGCATGCAGCGTGCAGCGTGAACCTTCTATGGCCCAGCTGCCTAACCTTGCATAAAACCGATGTAAGGGCAATAGGCCTGTACGAAGAAGGGGAGCTGGGATCCTTCCCAGGCTTCAACACCGGGATGACCACTGCGTGTTTCCATGACTTTGGTAGTCTACCTTGCCTCCAAATGTCATTCATGAGACTGAGTAATTCATCCAGGAGGGCATCAGAAACATGTTTGAGTAATTCATAATGTAGGTTATCCATGCCAGGGGCCGTCTTCCTGCCTGCCGCTATGGCTCTCTTTAACTCATCTAAGGAAAAGAAAACATTAAAATCATCAGACATTAATTCATGGGAGTACACAAACCCACCCACAGACTGGTTCATCATGTCCCGGCTTTCCTGGTCTACATTATCAAAACTGTGAACCTTCCTGAATGATTCCACTAAAAGGTTGGCCTTCTCTGCGGGAGTCATAGCAGTCGAAGCCCCAACCACCAGGACAGGAATATCTACCTTCTTTCCTATACCATTCATCCTCCTCACAGTAGACCACAGTTGTGAAATAGGGGTATCACCTGACAGAGAGGAGCAGTATTCCCTCCAACTATCCCTCTTAGCAGATTTAATGACTCTCCTAGCCAGAGCCCTGCAGCGTTTATACTGTATAAGGTTGTCAATGGTGGGGTACCTCCTCAGGAGTCTAAAGGCAGAATTTCTTTCCTTAATAGCTTCATCACATTCTTTGCTCCACCAGGGGACCACTTTCCTCTGTAGGCCTATGCCTTTCTTAGAAATAGCAGAGGCTGCTGCTGCTGAAATTAGGCCTGTAAGGTCAGAGTTCCACTGGTCTATTGACTCATTTTGTATGCTTGGAAGGAGAGTATCGCATACAGTTTCGAACTTTTCCCAGTCAGCTTTGAAAAAGTTGAGCCTCCCATCTGTCCTAATCATCTCAGCAGGAAGCTGCAGTCCAAAAGTTCCCAGCGTAGGAAAATGGTCACTACCTAAGTTGAAATCAAACACTTCCCATCCACTCTTGCCTGCCAACTCGCCAGAAACTAGCATCAAATCCAAGCATGACGTGGTCGACGACCCAAGCTGCACTCTAGTGGGGTGTCCATCATTAAGACAGACTAAGTTAAAATCAAACATTACATCTTCCACTACCTCCCCGTTGCCATCCGTCTTGCCGCTTCCCCATAAAACATTATGCGCGTTGAAATCTCCCGTCCAAATAATTGGGGTGCGCACCTGACTTAATATATCAGCCAGCTCAACTGTGCGCAAACGTAAACACGGGTTGTAAAAATTAATCAGTGAAAAACAACCAGTAGTACTCCAAATTTCAGTCACTAGTACTTCTAGGGAAGACTCTATTGGAACAACCCTGAATTCAACGCCGACTTTAATAAAAGTTACACACCCACCACCTACCCTGTCCTTCCTATCTTTCTGCACAGATACATATCCAGGCAGGACAAAATCTAAAGATGGCTTCAGCCAGGTCTCCTGGACACAAATAACATGACAACTAATTTCACTAGAAGTGACAAACCTTTTAAATTCCTGCCCATTTCCAATCAAACTACGAGCGTTCCATTGCAGAAGATTAAAAACCATCAAAGCTACCTATTCCCTCCCATAGTGCTACTTTGGGACATCATAGGACGGCCATCCCTTTCTTTAAGAAACCGGAACAGAGATTCAGGGAGAATGTTCACTTGCAAATATTTGATTGCAGCCTTAGAGACTAATTGAACCACATCAGACTTGTTGACCACTCGAGAAAACTTCGATTCTGAGATGACGTCAGAGATAAATGCCAGAAGATCCATCTTTTTAATAACAAAGTTATCACTTGGAGTGGAAGTTACTTGGGCTCTAGGAGCTGGTGGCTGTTGAGGGAGACGGCCAGGACCAGCATTTTTAACTCTTCTCACAGCCTCCGCATAAGATATCTTATCAATTGTTCTGACTTTCTGAACTTCCACAGCGGTCGCATACATCCGACACCCCTTATACGCGGAACTGTGGTTTTCCCCACAATTTGGGCAGCACATCGAAGCCGCATTGCACTCCTCATATTTGTGGTCCCCCCCACACTTGCCACACTTTCTTTTCGAACGGCACACAGAGGCAACATGCCCATATCCCTGACAATGGAAACACCGCAGAGGAGGCCTTATATATGGCTTCACCTGAAAACTCAAAAATCCAATCCCAACACGACTCGGCATAACCGCCGAGTCAAATGTCAGCAGTACTGTTCGACTAGGCATTTTCTCATTGTTTCTAGTAATTAGGAATCGTCTAACCTCAACAATCTTTGTTCCCATAGAATTGTTCCGAATTTCCTCATCAGTAATGTCAATAGGCACTCCATAAATTACACCCTTTGCCCTTGTGCCAGTCCCCGGTACATATACCTTCACATCGCAGTTTCTAAGGGATGAGATAGAGAGGGCTTTTCCTGTTGCATTTTAGAATTACAAACCACTAGGATCCTGCCATTAGCCAGAGATTTTGCATGCTGGAAGCCACCCATTTCTTTCGACAAGCTTTCAGCTAAATGCACGGCGTTCAAGGTCTTGGGCACATTACTCTTCAATTTCACAATTACAACAAACTCACTCCTTCTTGTTTTAAGGCGCTGAGACTCTTCATCACTCCCAACACTAAATCTACTCGGATTGTCTCTATCCCGTTTAGACCTACTCCTTGTAGGGGAAGGTCTAAACGTCCTATTGCCCTCAGGAACACAGTCTTCTCCTCCACTATCCATACTACTGGTGTCTGAGATCCCCATGGGGTTCTCCACAAAAGACACCGGTTCACTACGAGCCGCCGCTCCTCTCAAGCTGAAGCTCCTCTCTCTCTCTTCTATTGTTCTACTCTGCTGAACTAACTCTTAAGGTCAAAGGTGACTGGCGGCCATCTTGGCTCCAAAGTTCTTCACAGGTATCAAAATAAGAGTATATTACCAACCAAAGTAAGGTCAACTAAAATAAACTAAAGTTCAACCAAAATTTCAAGTGCTCCTGTAGCACAATATTACAATTTATCTTCAAATCAAAAAATGGCTCTTACAGATGGCATCATGAATTCACAGATGTATTGCTATACTGAAAGAAAAGATCCTACCATCACTCCGTGCCCTTGGTCGTCACGCACTTTTCCAACATGACAATGATCGTAAACACACGTCTAAGGCCACTGTTGGATTTCTGAAGAACAGGGTGAAAGTGATTCAGTGGCCAAGTATGTCTCCTGATCTGAACCCAATCGAACACCTATGGGGAATTCTGAAGAGACAAGTTGAGCATCACTCTTCATCCAGCATCCAGTCACTAAAAGAGGTCATTGTTGAAGAATGGAAAAAGATTGATGTTGCAAAATGTCGCCAACTTGTTCATTCCATGCCTAGAAGACTTGATGCTGTCATTAAAAATCATGGAGGCCATACAAAGTACTAGACGTAGTAGTTTTTGTTGTGGGGTGTACGCATTTTTGCACCACCCTAATTTGAGTAAAACTGAAAAATGTGCAATCTAAGTTATATTATTAACCTTACTTTCATGTTATAAGTTAAACAGATGTTATATTAAACTTTGTCTTTTCAACATTTTGGAAATTGTTTGTGTTCATTGAGATATTGTTTAAAATGTTACTTTTCAAAGGGGGGTGTACTCATTTATGCTGAGCACTGTACATTCAATGGAGCAATTATAGATTTTACTAAAAGTTAAGAACAGGGGGTAACTTACCAATATTGAATGCTGATTCTGATAAAATGTTCTGTCAATCCAATAGACATGTATAAAGTCAAAGTTCTAACAGTAAAAATGGTACAAGTCCAAAAAGCTTGAAAAACAACCCAACTTATATGCAAGCTACAGGTATATACAGATTAACAGCTCAAGTTCAAAGTTACTTTTGGTAGGAGTTAATTGTTCCATTGCAGTTGTTCAAAACAAAAGGGCTTTGCTGAGTGAAGTCCACGAGTGAAGTCCTATTGTAAAAGTCTCCATCATTTTTCCTCACTGCCATGTAGAACTTTGACAAAATTTCTGCTGTTGCTCTCTTTTCCAGTGTTTCTCTTATAAATATGCATGAAGAATATCCAGTGAAGATTTTGTAGCCTTTTGGGAGTTCAGCGTGTCTGTCTCTTTAAATTTTCAGCTTTTAACGAAGCAAACCTCGCCACCATGTTTATGTGCAAACTGTCTGAGTCACTCACTAACACGGAAGATTTATGTCTCTGATATGTCTCTTTTCCAGTTTTTTGATGCCCGTTGGTCTGTTTTTCTCTTGTAAATATGCGTAAAGAATATATAATGAAGTTTTGGTAGCCTTGCAGGTGTTCAGCGCGTCTTTATTTTCAGTTTATTTATTTCGTGCTTAAACCGAGCACTGAATTAACCCCGTGTTCTCTCTCTCCCAGCCGACAAAGAAACGATTGTGGGTATGTGCAACAGAAAAGTTGTCACTGGATCTTTGCATCAGCCCTGATGTGTGATGTCATGTTGTCTTGACAACGTGCAATATTATAAGAATATTGCATGCTCATTCTCCATTGGGGACAATGGCGTAATACACTGAGGATAAGCGACATGATAACAATATTGCATGCCATCAATAAACCCACTAGAAGGGAACAGAATACATGTTTTTATTCCATGGGAAAAGTGGCCTGTATGTATAATAATTAACATTATCCCACAATGCTGTTGAATTCACCAGTCTAACTGTTCAGAAGATGTTGATTCATTTTGAACAGCAGCTCTGGCTCAGACTGTAGTTCTGGCTGCAATTCAAATCACAGGTCATTAGACTGTAACGTGTTCATTTTAATACATTATTGTTTCCATAATAATGAAGTATAGTCCACTTTTTTTAAAATGTGAAGACAAATTAAACAATATGCTGTTACTTCACAAAGAAAATCAGAAGGCGAATAATTGCTATATAGATAATAGCTTTTATGGAAGGAATCTCTAGTGTCAGCAGTAACGATTGGGAAGTTTTTCCATCTGAAAGTCTTCAGGACAGAGAAATTTGCATGAACTCACAAGCAAAAAAAAAAAGTTAGGCCAGTGAACATCTGTTTGTCAAAGTTATATCATAAGTGATAAAAGGAACTAACATATTACATTAAATGTAACTATAAACTGATGAAAAAAACACAAAGTGTTTTTTTTTTTAATGAAAGGTAGACTGCCTTTCAGATTCTTCAAGTGTAGGTCATAAAAAGAATTTTCCCTGACACCCAAATATTTTTGTTTAATGGGCCAAAAGCAACTGAATTCAAATCAAAGACTTCCAATTTTATTAGATTTTAAAATATAACAATTAATGAATTTAGGGCCACGTGGCCCTAAATTCTCCGCTATTTTTTTCTTGCTTCACCATGACACAATTCAAGATATGATGTCATGCATCATGTGGTGGGCTTTCCCCGTTCGCACAAGGCATTGTGGGATACAAATTTGAAACAGGAGAGAAAAATGAAGGACGTGATTGCATGAATGAAACCGGAAAGACCAACTCCAGTAATGGAAAGTGAGAAGAAAAGATGTTATGTTGTGAAGGAAAGGAAACGCAGGACCAAACTAATAAATATCGGCGGTCAGCGACCACCTCGGTGTGATCAGCTGTTTGTTTAGCGACAGAATGATGTAACTGTCAGTGCACGGTCAAAGGTAAACCTGTAGATGGCAGTAATGCAACACTGGATGCCAGCTGCCATAAAACCCTAAAGATGAGAAGAAGAAGAAAAAGACGATGGCTCAAGTAAGTGTGTACACACAGACTTCCTCTGTCTGCTTGACTGCGCGAAGCGAGCGATTTCATGCACATTATTTGCTAGGGATTCCCCTCAAATTAAACAACTTCCCAGCCATAGAATGGCCTGATATTTTGTGAGATATTACAGAAATAAACATATATCACAATGACTATATTTCAGAGGGAACTAAATTTCACCGATTTTATGAAATCGAAACACCGTCTACTTTTAAGAAAAAAAAAGTAATGTTTAGCAAATTGCTACAGTATGAAAGGAATAAATCCAGCCTGGTATTGATTATTTTCCTCTAACATGACACCACAATGTGTTTTATCCCTCAAGTTAACTATTAGTGCTGATCTACCAACAAGTTTTACATGAATGATGAATGCAAGTTCTTTTTTTTTGAGGAATAACAAGAAAGAGAGAGAGAGGGAGGGGAACTGTTAATTTTGCTGAACAGCCTTTCACAGGCGATTGCTTTAAGATTACACAAGAAGCACTGTTTCTCCAAAAATTTAATTGAAAATGCCACAAGTAAACATTTAACAGCTGAGCTTTTACTCATCCCTCAGACTGCAGTTCATTATTCAAGTGGAATAAAAGTGTTGAATATCTGCACATTTCTTATTGCTCTGTCACATCATGCTCTTAGTAATCTAATTTTGAAAGCTACGTCGATTTCTCAAATGTGTATGTTCCATTACAGAGTAACAGATGTACAGCACATAGGATCCAGTGAAGCCTAGCATCAGAATCCTACGACATGCTCAAAAACATTGCTTTAACACAGCAAATCTCAATGTAGACTGGTCTACTGGGTTTTGTAATGCAATCTACTGTACAAAGTCTTGAAACAGACAGTGAGGATGGGGAGGGGAATTCAAATACAGGACACATACACGCAAAAACAACCCCCGGAAATTTAATCATCATCCTGCTGGACCATGAACATTTGGGACAATTTATAAATGGACAAAAAGTGAGTGTCATTTTTAAGTGATATCAAATTGTTGTTTTGATCCACGCAAAAATTGGTCAGCCCTCTTAGACATTGCTTTATTCCTAAGCCATGGCCTAAAGGTTATCATCCTCCAAGAAGATCAAGAAGGGTCTCCTGCAGACAGCACCATTGTGGGAGATGAGCGTGGACCTGGAAAGGAAACTACACTTTCCCCAGGTCATTCAAACCACCCTGAGGCCTGACATGGTCATATGGTCTGAGGAGACCAAGAAGATCATCCTGATTGAACTGACAGTCCCGTGGGAAGATGGATACATCGAGGCCTCAGAGTGTAAAGCCACCAAGTATCAGGACCTGGTCCAGCAATGTAGGGACAAAGGATGGCAGGCCTGGCTATTCCCAGTTGAGGTTGGATGCAGGGGCTTCCCAGGACAGTCTGTGTGGAATACACTCACAGGCTTGGGAATAGTAGGAAGGGAGAGGAAGATAGCTGTCTGTAGGTTGGGGGAGGCAGTGGAGAGAGCCTCTTGCTGGCTTTGGGATAGGAGGGAGGAGTTAAGCTGGGGGCCAGGAGAAGTTGGGCAGTGACTGGCCATCACTGCCGACCTGCCAACTGGAGGGCATTATGGTTTAGGGTTGAAACACCCAATGAAAGTTGGACACCACCTGATGACATCTTCTCCTGGCCATAAGCTACAGTCACTTCCTAAGTGACTGAAGGAGAAAGCACCACAATGTCTATTTAAGTGCTTGTTTGATTCCCTGGACCATCAGGAATGGCTGAAGTGCCCTTGAGCAAGGCACCTAACCCCCTATTGCTCCCCAAGCTGCTCTGGGTATATTGTATTGTACACCATTCTGGATAAGAGCATCTGCTCAATGCCTGTAATGTAGTATACATAATGTAATGTAAAAGCCCACACTGTCAGACTCAGCAACAGTTTCTACCCAACAGCTATTAGTGAACTGAACTCATACCCCTCCCTCCACTGATCAACTTGAGCAACAAAAGAACCTTTTCCTTGTTGATGTTTCTGTAATCATTGAATAGCCACTGGACGGGTGATTGACCCATGTAGTTTCACCAGAGCCCTGTTGGTTGGCGTTACCCATTTCCACCTCTCATGACGAGAACATAGGGTTGGACTTATGAGAGGCTCTTGTTGGAAAGCTCTTGTTGGTAGCCTATGCTCCTAGATAATAATAAAAATAAGAAAAATAAGAAACTTTATGGTTACAGATTTAATGACTAACGGCTGGGTATGCTCTTACACAACTTTGGATTCTTGTGGAATTGAGCTGAGATGCAGGAATCGCTTTTGATGCAGGCAGCCTGACCAATTTTTATGTCTATAAGTAAATGTGGTCTCATATCAGTACTGGACTCCGGTTCCCAGGATACACCACAGCCTACAGACATGACCACCATGGACTCTAATTCACCACTAGCACATACACTGCCACGTTCACCTGACTACTGATCATACATACCTGGACTCAATCACAACCACACACCTACTGTATATAAGCACACTCCACACATGCACACGGTACAGTAGTGCATTGGTTAGCATTGTTGCTTCACAGCAGGGAAGTCTGGGTTTGAGCCTTGTGGCTGATGGGGACCTTTCTGTGTGGAGTATGCATGTTCTCCTCGTGTCTGTGTGGGTTTCCTCTGGGTGCTCTTGTTTCCTCCTGTGGACCAGGGACATGTGAGTTGGGTCCTCTGAATTGCCCCTAGGTGGCCATTGGCCATCCATCAGCGTTAGAGGAGTTACAACCCCAACTCTTAGATGCCACTGGCATGAACATAATAAGACCCAAATATGGACCATGACATTGGTCCCAGCTGATGCCGACCGAGTAAGTGCATGTGCACACATTGCAAATTATACACTTTGTATTTTGTACCAGTCTAAACCAAGCCTTGTTTTGTCATAATCTAGTTATTGGTCCAATTTTGATATTCACACATTGCCTTTGCCTATCCTACAACCCCGATTCCAAAAAAGTTGGGACAAAGTACAAATTGTAAATAAAAATGGAATGCAATAATTTACAAATCTCAAAAACTGATATTGTATTCACAATAGAACATAGACAACATATCATCAAATGTCGAAAGTGAGACATTTTGAAATTTCATGCCAAATATTGGCTCATTTGAAATTTCATGACAGCAACGCATCTTAAAAAAGTTGGGACAGGGACAATAAGAGGCTGGAAAAGTTAAAGGTACAAAAAAGGAACAGCTGGAGGACCAAATTGCAACTCATTAGGTCAATTGGCAATAGGTCATTAACATGACTGGGTATAAAAAGAGCATCTTGGAGTGGCAGCGGCTCTCAGAAGTAAAGATGGGAAGAGGATCAACAATCCCCCTAATTCTGCGCCGACAAATAGTGGAGCAATATCAGAAAGGAGTTCGACAGTGTAAAATTGCAAAGAGTTTGAACACATCATCATCTACAGTGCATAATATCATCAAAAGATTCAGATAATCTGGAAGAATCTCTGTGCGTAAGGGTCAAGGCCGGAAAACCATACTGGGTGCCCGTGATCTTTGGGCCCTTAGATGGCACTGCATCACATACAGGCATGCTTCTGTATTGGAAATCACAAAATGGGCTCAGGAATATTTCCAGAGAACATTATCTGTGAACACAATTCACCGTGCCATCCGCCGTTGCCAGCTAAAACTCTATAGTTCAAAGAAGAAGCTGTATCTAAACATGATCCAGAAGTGCAGACGTCTTCTCTGGGCCAAGGCTCATTTAAAATGGACTGTGGCAAAGTGGAAAACTGTTCTGTGGTCAGACGAATCAAAATTTGAAGTTCTTTATGGAAATCAGGGACGCCGTGTCATTCGGACTAAAGAGGAGAAGGACGACCCAAGTTGTTATCAGCGCTCAGTTCAGAAGCCTGCATCTCTGATGGTATGGGGCTGCATTAGTGCATGTGGCATGGGCAGCTTACACATCTGGAAAGACACCATCAATGCTGAAAGGTATATCCAGGTTCTAGAGCAACATATGCTCCCATCCAGACGACGTCTCTTTCAGGGAAGACCTTGCATTTTCCAACATGACAATGCCAAACTACATACTGCATCAATTACAGCATCATGGCTGCGTAGAAGAAGGGTCCGGGTACTGAACTGGCCAGCCTGCAGTCCAGATCTTTCACCCATAGAAAACATTTGGCGCATCATAAAACGGAAGATACGACAAAAAAGACCTAAGACAGTTGAGCAACTAGAATCCTACATTAGACAAGAATGGGTTAACATTCCTATCCCTAAACTTGAGCAACTTGTCTCCTCAGTCCCCAGACGTTTACAGACTGTTGTAAAGAGAAAAGGGGATGTCTCACAGTGGTAAACATGGCCTTGTCCCAACTTTTTTGAGATGTGTTGTTGTCATGAAATTTAAAATCACCTAATTTTTCTCTTTAAATGATACATTTTCTCAGTTTAAACATTTGATATGTCATCTATGTTCTATTCTGAATAAAATATGGAATTTTGAAACTTCCACATCATTGCATTCCATTTTTATTTACAATTTGTACTTTGTCCCAATTTTTTTTGAATCGGGGTTGTAGTTCACACTGTTTACTCATCGCCTGACCCTTGCCTGTTATTGACCACGATTCTTGACAACGATTTGGATTTTTCTGAACTGTGTTTATTACAATACTTAACTGCAATTGCATCATAATAAGTTTTCTTGAATAACAAGATGTCTTCTTTTAATATGTTTTCTTGTAGGAATGAAATATTTTCTTTTGGAAAGAAAATTTTTCTTGTAATAACAATACTTTTTCCCCCCATAATGAGATTGTTTTCTTGTAGTCATGACATGTATTCTCAAAAAAAGTTCTCTTGTAGTAATAATATACACTCTTGTAATAGCAACATTACTGATTGTAGTAATGAGATGTTTTATTGTGATATGAGATGCTTATCTTGTAGTAACAAGATGCTTTTTCCCGAATAGCAAGATGTTTATTGTTGTAACAACATGCTTTTTTTTCACAAGATGACGATAATGATGATGATGAGGGGATTTTTTTCTTCTGTGACAGCACTGCATTTCCATGTGAATGTACAAATATAATCTTGTATTTTTTCTATATTTTATGTAAGAAAAGGCAACAGAACAAGGTCACAGTATGGGCGGTACGGTGGTGTAGTGGTTCACACTGTCACCTCACAGTAAGAAGGTTCTGGGGTTGAGCCCAGTGGTTGATGGGAGCCTTTCTGTGTGGACTTTGCATGTAGTCCCCATATCTGCATGGGTTTCCCCTGGGTGCTCCAGTTTCCTCCACAGTCCAAAGACATGCAGGTTAGGTTAACTGGTGGCTCTAAATTGACCGCTGGTGTGAATGTGAGTGTGAATGGTTGTTTGTCTCTATGTGTCAGCCCTGTGATGATCTGGCAACTTGTCCAGGGAGTACCCTGCTTCTCACCCATAGTCATCTGGGATAGGCTCCAGCTTGCCCGCGACCCTGCACAGGATAAGCAGTTACAGATAATGGATGGATGGATGTAAGAAAAGGCAACAAAACAAGGTCACAGTATGAGCAGTATGGTGGTGTTGTGGTTAGCACTGTCACCTCACAGCAAGAAGGTTCTGGGTTTGAGCCCAGTGGCTGACGGGGGCCTTTCTGTGTGGAGTTTGCATACAGTCCCTGTGTCTGCATGTGTATCCTCTGGGTGCTCTGGTTTCCTCCCATAGTCCAAAGACATGTAGTTAGGCTAACTGACTCCTCTAAATTGCCCATAGGTGGGAATGGTTGTTTCCCAAGCCCAGAAATGGGAAGGTTGCGGCAGGAAGGGCATCCGGCATAAAACTATGCTCCAACTCCACTTGGTATGACATGTGGATCAATAGGGTCCTGGCAATAGTGCTAGACAAGGAAGAAGAACAAGGTCACAGTATGTACCTCAAAACACAGAAGGTAAGCCCTGTACACACCACTGAGGAACATAGGAGAGGACAACATGAGGTAAGGAAGCATCAAGACAAGACAAAATTGTACAGAAGTTCTCTCTCTCATTCTCATCTCTCATTATCTCTAGCCACTTTATCCTTCTACAGGGTCGCAGGCAAGCTGGAGCCTATCCCAGCTGACTACAGGCGAAAGGCGGGGTACACCCTGGACAAGTCGCCAGGTCATCACAGGGCTGACACATAGACACAGACAACCATTCACACTCACATTCACACCTATGGTCAATTTAGAGTCACCAGTTAACCTAACCTGCAAGTCTTTGGATGGTGGGGGAAACCGGAGCACCCGGAGGAAACCCACGCGGACAACATGCAAACTCCGCACAGAAAGGCCCTCGCCGGCCACGGGGCTCGAACCCGGACCTTCTTGCTGTGAGGCGACAGCGCTAACCACTACACCACCGTGCCGCCCCTGTACAGAAGTTTGTACACCAATATCCTATGGAGACTTACAGCCATATCAATGCATTATAAAATTATTTCTGAGGTGTTAGTGAGAGGAATCTGAGGTCCTTAGAGAGCTCTTTAGATCTTGGCATAGTGACACCACACACTTCAGTAGCAAAGAGAACACCACACGCGAGATATCAGTTTTAAATAAGACAGGTTCCACATGCACCTCCACGTGAAGGAGGTTCTAATTAACAGCGCCTCATCTGGAACAACTGATTCTAATTTTATGGACTTGGAAGTGTAATAAATGTAAGGGTGTACTTACTTTTTCCAGGGTGTCCTTGCGTTTTGTGATTGATTTCTTTTTTTTTAATTAAATGATGAAAATGATTACAAAATGTCATTTTTATGTGTCATTTGTTGGAATATATTACCTTTATCTGGAGGCACTGTAGTAAAGAGAGTGAAATGTTTGCTTGTTTAAATATATTGAGAAAAGTCTACAATTTCCATGGGATGTACTTATTTTTTCATATGACTGTACTGTTAGCTTCTTCTTCTTCTTCTTCTTCTTCTTCTTCTTCTTCTAATAATGAGTGTTCTGTTCAAAAGGTTAAGCCAGTGCAGAGAGGATATTTTCGTACTGTTTTTTTCCATGACCTTTTTGGCTATTGTTAATGATGTTAGAACAAATGGTTGATGCTGTCAGGGTGTCTGACCTGATGATAGTTCAGTGTTGTGATGGAAACGAAGTATGAGATGCTGCTCAAAATCTCAGCTACAAGGACTAGATGTATAATCAGAAAGCAGGAAAACAATCATCTCTGGAATCATGCCAGTGTTGACATTTGTTACTTATGTGTGCTGAAATGTGACCTGTGTAAAATCTTAATAAGTATATAAATATCCATATAATATATTATTATATATACAGGACTGTGGCAGCGGGGGCGTGGTCAAGTGTCGGTCTGTGACCGGAGGGCGGAGTCAGGGAAGGCAAGTGGCAGAATCACTGCACCTGATGTCAATTAACCTGTGTTTGTGTGTCTTCCCCAGTGACCGTGCCCTATATAAGGAGAGAGAGAGCAGAGGAAGGGAGCTCTCTCCCCAACCAGACAAATGATGTGTGTGTGCACGTGTCTGTGATACTGGGAGATTGTGAAGGCTGAAAAGCTGAAAATAAAGAGTTTTGAAAACTCAGTTCTGGCCTGCTGTACTTCTGTGCTCCACCCACCCACTCAAAGTCTTACAGTGGTGCTGAAACTTGGGAATCAGAGCACAGAGGAGAACACCCCCATGGAGTCCTCCCCCTTCGCAGACTTGATCCACACCCTCACCACGGCCCAACAGAGCCAGCACCAGGTGCTGGTCGCCCTCTGAAAGGAGCAATCGCAAAAGTTCGAGGCCCTGATGCTGGTGCAACAAGAATATCGTCAGATGTTCCGGCACCTCCTCGCGTCGGTGGGGTCCACCACGTCCACCGCCGCGGGCCATTCCCACCTCACCCTAATGAAGATGGGCCTGCACGATGATCCTGAGGCCTTCCTAGCACTCTTTGAGCAAGCAGCAGAGGCCTGGGGCTGGCCGGTGGAACAGCGTGCGGTGCGCCTCCTCCCCCTGCTAACAGGTGAGGCGCAGCTGGCCGCGCTACAGCTCCCTGCTGACAGCCGGCTGGTTTATGTGGACCTGCACGGGGCCGTCCTCCAGTGGGTGGGGCGCACCCCAGAACAACAACGCCAGAGCTTCCGCGCTCTATGCCTAGAAGAGGTCGGCTGGCCATTCATGTTTGGCCAGCAGCTCCGGGACGCCTGCCGGAAGTGGCTGAGGGCTGACAACCGCTATGCCGAGGGAATTGTCAATCTGGTGGCACTGGAGCAGTTCATCGTCCGACTTCCCAAAGGGATCGCGGAGTGGGTCCAGTGCCATCGCTCGGCATCGCTGGATCAGGCCATCGAGTTGGCGGAGGATCATTTGGCGGCTGTTCCCACAGCAGGATTGCAGATCTCCTCTTCCCCTCTCTCTCTCCCCCTCCCCTTCTGCGTCTTGTCCTCACCCTGTTCCCCCACCATGGAGGCAGGGGCCAGCTCCACCCCAGCCGGCCCGCCGCACCCGCGGTGCCCTCCTGTTTCCTGCTTCCATGTCTGTCTCTCTCCCCCCTCAGGTGAGTGAGCCCCAGAGCGCTGGTGCAGAGAGAAAGCCCGGGCCAGTTTGCTGGTGCTGCAGGGAGCCGGGGCACCTCCAGCATCAGTGCTCGGCAATGAAGGTGGGCGCAGTGGTCCAGATCCCTGACGCGCCAGGACCCGCCCTCGATCGGGCCGGAGCGTATCGAATACCGGTGAGTGTCCAAGGGGATATGTATCAGGCTTTGGTGGACTCTGGCTGTAATCAGACCTCAAGCCACCAAAGCCTGGTGCAAGACGAGGCATTGGGGAGCACAATTGGTGAAGGTGTTGTGTGTGCATGGAGATGTTCACAACTACCCTTTAGTGTTGGTCCACATTCTTTTTCGAGGGGAGAAATTTAGTGTAAAGGCGGCTGCTAATCCTCGCCTTACCCACTCGATAATTTTGGGGACTGATTGGCCGGGATTTCGGGAGTAAATGACTCATTTAGTGAAGAGTGGGTCCTGCCATAGTTCAGCAGGGGGAGGTCCCGGTGTGGCATTGGCGAGAGCAGCTGTCACAGAGCCATCTACGTCATCACCGCCTCAGAGTGAGGAGCAGCAGGCTCCTCCTCCCTCTCTCGGGGAATCCCTCGCGGATTTCCCATTAGAGCAATCGTGAGACAAAACTCTGCGGCATGCGTTTGACCAAGTGAGAGTAATCGATGGTCAAACGTCCAGCCAAACGCCACCCTGTCCTTCCCCTATTTCTCCATTATGAGGGATAGATTATACCGAGTGACGCAGGACACTCAGACTAAGGAGACGATCTCACAACTTTTGATCCCAAAGAGCCAACAGGAATTGGTATTTCAGGCAGTTCACTTTAATCCCATGGCTGGACACTTGGGGCAGGATAAGACACTAGCCCGAATAATGGCCCAGTTCTATTGGCCAGGGATTCGCGGCGATGTCCATAGGTGGTGTACGGCGTGCCGTGAATGCCAGTTAGTAAATCCAGCGGCCATTCCAAAAGTGCCTTTGCGCCCTCTACCATTAATTGAGACCCCGTTCGAAAGAATTGGGATGGAGCTCATTGGGCCATTAGATCGGTCAACATGAGGATATCGCTTTATTTTAGTTCTGGTGGACTATGCAACGCGATATCCGGAAGCAGTGCCTCTTCGCAATATCTCAGCATGTAGTATTGTGGAAGCACTCTTCCACGTCATCTCCCGAGTTGGAATCCCCAAAGAGATTCTGACTGATCAAGGCACTTCGTTTATGTCACGCACACTGTGCGAACTGTATGGGTTATTGGGAATTAAGCCAATCCGCACCAGCGTTTATCACCCACAAACGGACGGTTTAGTCGAACGATTCAATCACACCCTAAAGAATATAATTAAAAAGTTTGTACACGAGGACGCATGCAATTGGGATAAATGGCTTGAACCCATGTTCTTTGCAGTGCGAGAGGTCCCACAAGCCTCCATGGGGTTCTCCCCATTCGAATTATTATATGGGCGTAAGCTGCGCGGCATCCTAGATGTACTGTTGGAAAATTGGGAGGAGGAACCTTCACCAAGCAAAAATGAAATCCAATATGTTATTGACCTGCGCACAAAACTCCACACACTCACACACCTAACCCAGGAGAATTTGTGGCAGACCCAAGAACGGCAAATCCGCCTGTACGAAAGGGGTATGCGCCTTAGGGAGTTCGCACCGTGAGATAAAGTACTCGTACTGTTGCCCACGTCGAGCTCCAAATTGATCGCCAAGTGGCAAGGATCCTTTGAGGTCACATGGTGAGTCGGGGACGTTGACTATAAGGTGAGGCGAATGGACAGGGGTGGGGTGCTACAGATTTACCACCTCAATCTGCTCAAACTCTTGAACGAGGAAGTCCCCATGGCATTGGTGTCGTTGGTTCCAGAGAAGGCGGAGCTGGGGCCAGAGGTTCAAAAAGGAACATTGACATCGCTTACATCTCTGGTCCCCTGTGGAGACCACCTCTCCCCGACCCAACTCATGGAGGTTGCCCAGTTGCAGACTGAATTTTCGGACGTGTTCTCACCCCTGCCTGGCCACACCTGCCTCATAGAACACCACATTGAGATGCCCCCGGGGGTGGTTGTTACACTCCCCTGACTTTTCTCTCCCCTTTATGTTGCAGACGGACGTGTCGGACAGGGGGCTGGGGGCCGTTTTGTCCCAGGAGGTGGAGAGCAAGGAGTGCCCAGTGCTGTACATCAGCCAAAAGCTGTCGATGCGCGAAAGCAGGTACAGCACAATTGAAAAGGAGTGTCTTGCCATCAAGTGGGCAGTCCTCGCCCTCCAATACTACCTGCTGGGGCGCCCTTTCACTCTCTGTTCGGACCACGCACCCCTCCAGTGGCTCCACCACATGAAGGATGCCAATGAGCGGATCACCCGTTGGTATCTCGCTCTCCAGCCATTTAAGTTCGAGGTGATCCACAGGCCGGGGGCACAGATGGTGGTGGCGGACTTCTTGTCTGTCGGGGGGGGGGGGAGTCAGCTTCAGGCCGGATGGCTCCCCGGCCTGAGTCGGGCAGTGGGGGTATATGGCAGCAGTGGCGTGGCCAAGCAGCAGTCTGTGAATGGAGGGCAGAGTCGGGGAAGGTAAGTGGCTAAGTCATTCCACCTGCTGTCAATTGTGTTTGTGTGTGTGTTTGGTTGTTACAGGGATGGAGCATAAAAGGAGAGAGAGCAGAGAAAGGGGGCTCTCTCTCTCCAACCACAACGCATGTGTGAGTGAGTGAGTGAGTGAGTGAGTGAGTGAGTGAGTGAGTGAGTGAGAAAGGAAGAAGGAAAGAAAGCAAGCTGAAAAGTTACACTAAAGTGGTTTGTGGGACATTAACTCTCTCCTGTCGTGCTTCTGTGCTCCACCCACATCAGGAATTACTACAGTTGACAAAAAATACTACTATGTTTGTTGTTGTGAATGAGCAAGTCGCCAGAGGTCCATAACCGGGGTCCGTAACTGGGGTCCGTACCGTAGGATACGGACCCACTCGCCAGCCAATCAGAGCGCAGGATTTGGACCATGAAAAAAATAAATGGAATTATGTTGTAACCAAAAAAAGTGTTAAAAAATAAAATATCATATTTTTCATATGTTTCATATTTTAGATTCTTCAAAGTAGCCAGCATTTACCTTGATGACGCTTTGCATACTATTGGCATTATCTTAACCAGCTTCATGAAGTAGTCACCTGGAATGCTTTTCAATTAACAGATGCACCTTGCCAAAAGTTAATTAGTGCAATTTCTATCCTTCTTAATGTGTTTGAGATCAAAGAGT
The DNA here is from genome assembly GCF_027579695.1 of Neoarius graeffei. Classification (NCBI taxonomy): domain Eukaryota; kingdom Metazoa; phylum Chordata; class Actinopteri; order Siluriformes; family Ariidae; genus Neoarius; species Neoarius graeffei. Next base: position 14,823,038 of record NC_083574.1, read on the forward strand.
AAATAGTAAAAAATGAAAAGACAGTAAATAGTCCTGTTCCACAACTGTAGTCATCCATATTATGTCAAGAACTCATATGTTTATGAAATACTTTGCCTTGCACTTATGATCAGGTTGTCTGTGGTGGTACATTTACCGTACCTCATTCATATGTATGGTCACAAAAGCCACCAAAATTCTTGTCAAAGCATTACTATATTTTCTTTAGTATTGAGTGCCACTCTACTTGCTTCGTGCATGGGCAGCTCTGCTATAATGCTGAAGTCACAATTTGTTTAATTGTCATCACACCTGCATTAACTGTTGCTATACAGTGCCTTGTAAAAGTATTCATCCCCCTTAGTGTTTGTCCTGTTTTGTTGCATTACAAGCTAGAATTAAAATGGATTTTTTGGGGGGTTAGCACCATTTGATTTAAACAACATGCCTACCACTTTAAAGGTGAAAATTGTTTTTTTATTGTGACACAAACAATAATTAAGATGAAAAACATTAAATTAATCTTAATTCTTGTTTGTGTCACAATAAAAAAAGTGCACCTTTAAAGTGGTAGACATTTTGTATAAATCAAATGGTGCTAATCCCCTCAAAATCTATTTTAATTCCAGCTTGTAATGCAACAAAACAGGGCAAACACCAAGGGGATGAATACGTTTGCAAGGCACTGTATGTTATGAAAAATAAGCCAAAATAAATTAGCATCAATTAAAACTACAGCATGTTACTTGAGGGTGATGATTAACAGAATTCATGGCTCCGGGTGTATAGATTAACATCAACCAAACTTGTGAATTTTGTCCATAAACTACACAGATTAAAGCGAGACAAACTTTTGATTTCATAAAATCAGTGAAATTTAGTTTGGTCATTGTGATATATGTTTATTTCTGTAATATCTCACAAAATATCAGGCCATTCTGTGGCTGGTAAGTTATTTAATTTGAGTGGATTCCCTAGCAAATAATGTGCATGAAATCACTTGCTTCACGCAGTCAAGCAGACAGAGGAAGTCTATGTGCGCATGTGCAGGTTGACCTTCTTCTTTTTTTGGATTTTACATCAGCTGGCATCCACAGTGTTGCATTACTGCCATCTACATGTTCATCTTTGACCGTGCACTGATCATTACATCATTTTGTTGCTAAATGAACAGCTGATCACACCAAGGTGCTAGCTGACCGCCGATATTTATTAGTTTGGTCCTGCGTTTCCTTTCCTTCGCAACATAACGTCTTTCTTCTCAGTTTCCATGACTGTAGTTGGTCTTTCATGTTTCATTCACACACTCACATCCTTCATTTTTCTCTCCCGTTTCAAATTTGTATCCCACAATGCCTTGTGCGAATGGGGAAAGCCCACCACGTGATGCATGACATAGTATCTTGAATTGGGTCATGGTGAAACAGGAAAAAATAGCGGAGAATTTAGGGCCATGTGGCCCTAAATTCATTAACTGTTCTATTAAAAAAAAAGAATAAAATTGGAAGTCTTTGATTCAAATTCAGTAGCTTTCAGTCCACTGGGTGTCAGGGAAAATTCTTTTTATGACCTACACTTGAAAAATCTGAAAGGCAGTCTACCTTTAAGTCTGTCAGCAGCATGTTTGTCATTGTCGAATTATTTTCACTCATGGATGAAATGATCATTTGTTACTGAAGGTGTTATTATAAAATGAGAAAAAAATTCTCTGTTCACAGTATTTAGGGTGCATTAATGCTTTAGTTCAGTTTGTTCATGTTAATGAATGCAGTAAATCGTGTCACAGGAAAGGAATTTCACCATTTTAAAAAGAAGGAACTCTCTTTTTCACAAGCTTTCCCACACAATGTACTGTATTACACTGTCTTTTTACGCCTCTCTTCATCCTCTTTCTCTCTCTTCCCCACTCATCACTTTCTGTATTTCTCAACAAGAGATGAAAAAACAGACAGGTTTGCAGGAAGGTGATGGATAAGAGCAATGTGAACAAAGTGAAACTTCTCCAGTTTAAAAAAACCCTAGCTTTTAGCAAACCAAAATCTCTGAAAAAGCCATGCTCTGAGACAAAAGATTAGTGACAGAACCTTTTGGATCAAGGCAGGCATGCGTGACATCTTGTGAGGGCAAAACATGTCTCAACCAACATCCAGTGTCAAGACCAATAAAAGGTCAGGCATTAATCACGAAAGGACTCAGTGGCCTGAGCTGTCAGTGCCCCCTCTCTCTCTCGCTCTCTCTCACACACACACACACACACACACACACACACACACACACACACACACACACACACAGATGAGCCAAGGCCAATGGAATACTTCACACACAATGCCTTGGTCCATGGTGACTTCAAGATGTTTGCACCATAATCTTATTTTAGCAGGACTGCAAGACATATACTGTCAGAATTCTGAAACATTTTGGTCTGTGTGTGTGAGTATATGAGCAAGAGAGAGCACAGAAACTGTGCACTGAGAGATAGTGAGGGTTTTCGTTGGTGAACATGAAGACAGGCATGACACATCTGTAGCCAGCTAACATCTGTCCAACTGTGCACAGACAGCTGGTGGTGTAATTCGCTAAATCTTACTCTTCTGCATGACATGTGGTGGGTAATAAAGCCAGAGCTTTTTCGGAATGCCAGTCAAGTCAAAATCATCGAGACTTTTCTTGATATATAGTCTGTAATCACACACAGTGAGATGAAACATCACTCATCCAGTGCCATCAGGCAACATTCCAGACATTAAAGGTGTTCTCGATCAGGGATGAACATTACAGCTAGCATATTTATCTTGTGTCACAACTAGAGCGTTAATGAAATGAGAAGAGTCTTGGGTGTAATTGTGTTCACTTCCTTGGACTTGGAAATGAGTTGTTTCTATGGCAACGCAGTCACCACCATGACAAATAGACTAACTTGGATGGGGGGAGGAGACTAATTAATTTGTTAAATGTTTTTAAATATCTGATTATATTACATATATTATTATGATTGATAACTAAATGTACATTATTTTTTTCTTGTACACACGAAAATATATATAAGATATTCTATGAGGGGAGACCAGGGAGAGTTGTAACAAGAGACAGTTGTAACACCTTGAATTCCTCCTAGAGTGCTACCACTCACTCTGCACATGCTCAGTTAGACTGTCTTCCTGGTTACAAAAAAGGAGCCACATTTGAAACACCCAGAGAAAGTTAACAGCAAAAGTCCATACATCCATTTTTCATAACTGCTTTATCCTGTACAGGGTCACGGGCAAGCTGGAGCCTATCCCAGCTGACTATGGGCGAGAGGCAGGGTACACCCTAGACAAGTTGTCAGATCATTGCAGGGCTGACACATAGAGACAAGCAGCCATTCACACCTACGGTCAATTTAGAGCCACTAACCTGCATGTCTTTGGACTGTGGAGGAAACCGGAGCACCCGGAGGAAACCCACACAGACACAGGGAGAACATGGAAACTCCACACAGAATGGCCCCCGTCGGCTACTAGGCTTGAACCCAGAACCTTCTTGCTGTGAGGTGACAATGCTAACCACTACACCACCATGCCACTGCAGTAGCAAAAGTAGTGGGTTTTTTTTTTAGGTAAAAATGTAACTTTTCAAATCAGATGTAATTTTTGGATACTGTCCTGAGATCAAATGTGGAGGAATCCAAACAAATATTGTTAGAATCACTGTCTTGTAAGCTAATAAACTGAAATGACTAACATGTGTCAAGCTTGCAGTCAGGCAAGGTCACATGAGGTGAAATCATGGAGTGACTGCATTGAAATGAGTTTTGCAACCTGTACATTTTTCATAAAACCACTCAAATACATTTTTTCAGTAGCTGACACATTAAACTTTATAATATAGCAGATTGGACATTCAAGTAAATGGTTTTTGATTTATTGAAAAAAAAACACAAAAAAGGCAGCACGGTGGTGTAGTGGTTAGCACTGTTGCCTCACAACAAGAAGGTTCTGGGTTCGGCAGGCCCAAGAACCTCAAGTCCGTCTGTACGACAGGGGCACACGCCTTAGGGAATTCACACCGGGAGATAAAGTACTCATGTTGTTGCCCATGTCGAGCTCCAAATTGATCGCCAGGTGGCGATCAATTTGAGGTCACACAGCGAGTCGGGGATATTGACTATGAGGTGTGGTGAATGGACGGGGGTGGAGCGTTACAGATTTACCACCTCAATCTGTTAAAACTTTAGAATGAGGAGGTCCCCGTGGTGTTGGTGTCAGTGGTTGCAGAGAAGGCGGAGCTGGGGCCGGAGGTTCAAAAAGGAAAATTGACATCGCCCACCGCTCCGGTCTCCTGTGGAGACCACTTCTCCCCGACCCAACTCATGGAGGTCGCCCAGTTGCAGACAGAATTTTCTGACGTATTCTCGCCCCTGCCTGGCTGCACCCACCTCATAGAACACCACATTGAGATGCCCCCGGGGGTGGTAGTGCGCAGCCACCCTTACAGACTGCCTGAACACAAAAAAAAGGTGGTTCGGGAAGAACTCGAGGCCATGCTTGAATTGGGCATCATCGAGGAGTTCCATAGTGACTGGATCAGCCCGGTGGTCTTGGTTCCCAAGGCCGATGGGTCGGTCCAGTTCTGTGTAGACTATAGAAAAGTCAACGCGGTGTCTAAATTAGATGCGTACCCAATGCCTCATATTGATGAGTTGCTCGATCGACTAGGCACGGCTCGTTTTTATTTGACACTGGATTTGACAGAGGGATATTGGCAGATCCCCTTGACTCCACTATCCTGAGAGAAAATGGCCTTTTCCACACCGTTTGGCTTACACCAGTTCATCACACTTCTTTTTGGGCTGTTTGGGGCGCCCGCTACGTTCAAGCGGCTTATGGATAGGGTCCTCTGCCCCCACACCACCTACACAGCCGCATACTTGGACGACATCATTATTTATAGTAATGACTGGCCGTGACACCTAGAACACCTAAGGGCCGTCCTTAGGTCGCTGAGGCAAATGGGTCTCACAGCCAACCTGAAGAAGTGTGCGATTGGGCGGGTGGAAGTACGGTATCTGGGCTTCCACTTGAGCAATGGGCAGGTGCGTCCCCAAATCAATAAGACAGCAGTGATTGCGGCCTGCCCGAGGCCCAAGACCAAAAAGGGGGTGAGACAGTTCCTGGGGCTGGCTGGCTACTATCGTAGGTTTATACCGAAGTATCCGGCCTTCTTGGAGTCCCTGGGAGAGGTACTGAGGGGTGCTCAGACTGGGGACTCCATTGTGCTACTGGGGGACTTCAATGCTCACGTGGGCAACGACAGTGACACCTGGAGGGGCGTGGTTGGGAGGAACGGCCTCCCCGATCTGAACTCGAGTGGTGTTTTGTTATTGGACTTCTGTGCTAGGCACGGTTTGTCCATAATGAACACCATGTTCGAGCATAGGGGTGTCCATAAGTGCACGTGGCACCAGGACACCTTAGGTTGGAGGTCGATGATCGACTTTGTAGTCGTTTCATCTGATCTCCGGCCCTATGTCTTGGACACTCGGGTGAAGAGAGGGGCTGAGCTGTCAACTGATCACCACCTGGTGGTGAGTTGGATACGCTGGCAGAGGAGGAAGCTGGACAGACCTGGCAGGCCCAAACGTATGGTGAGGGTCTGCTGGGAAGGTCTGGCCGAGCACTCTGTTGGGGAGGTCTTTAACTCCCACCTCCGGGAGAGCTTTTCCCAGCTTCCAAGGGAGGCGGGGGATATTGAGTCTGAGTGGACCATGTTCTCTACCTCCATTGTGGACGCAGCTGTTCGGAGCTGTGGCCGCAAGGTCTCCGGTGCCTGTCGTGGCGGCAATCCCCAAACCCGGTGGTGGACACCGGAAGTAAGGGATGCCGTCAAGCTGAAGAAGGAGTCCTATTGGGCCATGTTGACGTCCGGGACTCCTGAGGCAGCTGATGGGTATCGGCAGGCCAGGCATGCTGCAGCTCGGGCAGTTGCGGAGGCAAAAACTCGGAACTGGGAGGAGTTCGGGGAGGCCATGGAGAAGGGCTATCGGTCGGCCTCGAAGAAATTCTGGCAAACCGTCTGGCGCCTCAGGAGGGGGAAGCAGTACTCTGCCAACACTGTTTACAGTGCGGGTGGGGAGCTGTTGACCTCGACTGGGGACATTGTCAGGCGGTGGAAGGAATACTTTGAGGATCTCCTCAATCCCACCGTCATGTCTTCCACTGAGGAGACTGAGGCTGATGACTCGGAGGTGGACTCGTCCATTACCCAAGCCGAAGTCACTGAGGTGGTTTGCAAGCTCCTCGGTGGCAAGGCACCGGGGGTGGATGAGATCAGCCCTGAGTATCTCAAGTCTCTGGATGTTGCAGAGGCGTGTCAACCAAGACAGCCCCACAACATTGCGTGGCGGTCGGGGACAGTGCCTCTGGAGTGGCAGACTGGGGTGGTGGTCCCTCTTTTTAAGAAAGGGGACCGGAGAGTGTGCTCCAATTATAGGGGAATCACGCTTCTCAGCCTCCCAGGGAAGGTTTACTCCAAGGTACTGGAGAGGAGAATTCAACCAATAGTTGAACCTCGGATCCAGGAGGAACAATGCGGTTTTCGTCCTGGTCGCGGAACACTGGACCAGCTCTATACCCTTCATAGGGTGCTCGAGGGTTCATGGGAGTTTGCCCAACCAGTCCACATGTGCTTTGTGGATCTGGAGAAGGCATTTGACTGTGTCCCCCATGGTATTCTGTGGGGGGTGCTTCGGGAGTATGGGGTTCGGGGCTCTTTGCTAAGGGCTGTCCGGTCCCTGTACGAACGGAGCAGGAGTCTGGTTCGCATTGCCAGCAGTAAGTCAGACCTGTTCCCAGTGCATGTTGGACTCCAGCAGGGCTGCCCTTTGTCACCGGTTCTGTTCATAATTTTTATGGACAGAATTTCTAGGCGCAGCCAGGGGCCGCAAGGAATCCTGTTTGGGAACCACAGGATTTCATCTCTGCTTTTTGCGGATGATGTTGTCCTGTTGGCTTCTTCAAACCAGGACCTTCAGCATGCACTGGGGCGGTTTGCAGTCGAGTGTGAAGCGGCTGGGATGAGAATCAGCACCTCCAAGTCCGAGGCCATGGTTCTCGACCGGAAAAGGGTGGCTTGCCCTCTCCAGGTTGGCGGAGAAGTCCTGCCTCAAGTGGAGGAGTTTAAGTATCTTGGGATCTTGTTCACGAGTGAGGGAAGGATGGAGCATGAGATTGACAGGAGGATCGGTGCAGCCTCCGCAGTGATGCGGTCGCTTTACCGGTCCATCGTGGTGAAGAAGGAGCTGAGCCAAAAGGCGAAGCTCTCAATTTACCGGTCGATCTACATTCCGACTCTCACCTATGGTCATGAGCTTTGGGTAATGACCGAAAGAACAAGATCGTGGATACAAGCGGCCGAAATGAGTTTCCTTCGCAGGGTGGCTGGGCACTCCCTTAGAGATAAGGTGAGAAGCACAGTCACTTGGGAGGAGCTCGGAGTAGAGCCGCTGCTCCTCCACATAGAGAGGAATCAGCTGAGGTGGCTCGGGCATCTTTTTCGGATGCCTCCTGGACGCCTCCCTGGGGAGGTGTTCCAGGCATGTCCCCCCGGGAAGAGGCCCCGGGGAAGACCCAGGACACGCTGGAGGGACTATGTCTCTCGGCTGGCCTGGGAACACCTCGGTGTTCTTCCCGAGGAGCTGGCCGAGGTGTCTGGGGAAAGGGAAGTTTGGGCTTCCATGCTTAGACTGCTGCCTCCGCGACCCGGTCCCGGATAAGCGGAAGAAGACGAGACGAGTATTCGGACGTCACCAGCCCGCTGACTGATCTCAATAAAAAGGGGGCACCAGATCCGGTCCAGTGGACGGAGCAATGCCAGCGGGCTTTCTGAATTTGCACTGTGTGGGGGGCCACTGTTACACTCCCCTGACTTTTCTCTCCCCTTTGTTTTGCAGACGGATGCATCGGACAGAGGGCTGGTGGCTGTTCTGTCCCAGGAGGTGGAGGGGGAGGACTGGCCAGTGCAGTACATCAGCTGGAAGCTGTTAGTGCACGAGGGCCAGTACAGCACCATAGAAAAGGAATGTCTCGCCATCAAGTGGGCGGTCGTCGCCCTCCGCTACTACCTGCTGGGGCGCCCTTTCACCCTCTGTTCGGACCACGCACCCCTGCAGTGGCTCCACCGCATGAAGGATCCCAACACGTGGATCACCCATTGGTATCTGGCACTCCAGCCATTTAAGTTTGAGGTGGTCCACAGGCTGGGGGCGCAGATGGTCATGGCAGATTTCCTCTCCCGTCGGGGGGGGGGGGTCAGCTGCAGGCCGGACAGCTCCCCGGCCTGAGTTGAGCGGTGGGGGTATGTGGCAGCAGGGGCGTGGTCAAGCGTCGGTCTGTGAATGGTGGGCAGAGTCAGGGAAGGTAAGTGGCAGAATCACTGCACCTGATGTGAATTAACCTGTGTTTGTGTGTCTTCCCCAGTGACTGCGCCCTATAAAAGGAGAGAGAGAGAGCAGAGGAAGGGAGCTCTCTCCCAACCAGAATGCATGTGTGTGTGAGAGAGTGAATGAGCTGAAAAGCCACATATACAGTAAAAAATAAAAGTTTCTGAGAACTCAGTTCTTGCCTGTTGTGCTTCTGTGCTCCACCCACCTGCTCTGGTTCTACACATTTGTATTTCAGGGATTTTATTTTAATTTGTTCTCCAATACTTTCAGAAAGTCATTGGACAGGTGTGTTTATCAAAACATTTGAAATACTGTACTACACTAAACAGCAACACTGTGTCTTGACTAAAACACTGTTTATAATTGTTATTATATGTGATTACAAGAATGAACTTTTTGAACTAACAGTAAATGCACTTATAAATGGATAAAGAAATAAACAACTTTGGAGTGGGAACAGTAACTTAGCTTCACACCAGACTGTATCAGACCACAACCAACCCTTTGTGGTGTCATGGTTAGCCCTGTCACCTCACAGCAAGAAGGTTCTGGGTTTGAACCCAGTGGCTGATGGGGGCCTTTCTGTGTGGAGTTTGCATGTTCTCCCCGTGTCTGTGTGGGTTTCCTCCAGGTGCTCCAGTTTCCTCCACAGTTCAAAGACATGTGGTTAGGATAACATGGGGTGGCGTTGGGCTGAAGTGCCCTTGAGCAAGGCACCTAACCCCTAACTGCTCCCTGGGTGCTGTAGCATAGCTGCCCACTGTTCTGGGTATGTGTGTGTGCTGCTTCAGATGGGTTCAATGCAGAGGACAATTTCATTGTGCCTGAATGTGCATGTAACCAAGGCTGCTCTTCTTTTTCTTCTTACCCAGCTATGACTGGTCACTCAGTGTTTTGGGGAGGAGTTTGGGAAATGGTTTAAGAGCCATCTGCTGCTTTATGAAAAAAACCCTTACTATTTCCATTAGATAGATAGATAGATAGATAGATAGATAGATAGATAGATAGACTGAAACAGAAGCACTTCCATGACCAAAATGAATCAACCCTACTACATTCTATTCCTTCCCTCAATGACTGCAATTAATAAATAATGGCACAAATACAATAATTACATCTTGTGACAAAAGACAGCAAAAGCCAATGTGACAGTCCAATCACGCTCTATTACTTTTAGCAGTGCAGAATGAGTCTTATTTTGCCACATAATATGTATATGTCTAGTGAAATATTGATCTTGTACACCCTGTTATCTGGTATGGAGCATTTATAATCTTAACACGCAGCTGGAGGCTGGCTGAGTGATCTTTCTTTCAAAACTGGGGCCAAAATCCAACGATCCAACTTCCTTGCCAAAATGAATCAGATTATAATTTGCAGTGGTGGGTGATTTGGGAGTTGATTTTGGTCTCATGGTGGAATATTTAAATAATATTGGCTGGTGTTTTTTTTGTGTTCTATCAGATATATTCCGTTCAGCGAGCATAATATTGAACAAGTCGAAGATAAATTCAATGTCATGCTAGCTGAATGGAATATATCTGATATGCCATGAAAAAAAAGCAAGCCAATATTATTATTATTATTATTATTATTATTATTATTATTATACATACACATTCCTTTTAGGTGTTCAACAAATCTTTCTCTTTCAAAATACTCCAAAAATCTTCTGTATTTAATGAAGCAAACCTGGCAGCCATGTTTGTTTACAAATTATCACAGTCACTCGCTAGTGTGGAAGTTTTACATCTCTGACGTCATTTTGTCTTGACAACCATGTAATATTGTAAACCATATTCAACCCTCATTCTCCATTGGGTAGAGTGATGTAATACATGTCAGAAAAGCAAAATGCTAACAATATTGCATGCTATCAAACCAAATGAATGAAACCTGCTAGAGGGGAATAGAATACATGTTTTTATTCCATTGATAAAGTATCCTTTATGTATAATAAATATGGAATATTATGGAGAAACATGTGCACAATCATATTAATAAACAAAGAACATTGAGAATGATGACATAAAATGGTCTTAATGTGGTGTAGCAGGGGGCAGGGTGATGTCACAGCACCAGGTTTCATTCTGACCTTGGGTTACTGTCGGTCTGGAATTTCGAATGTTTACGTCATTTCTGTGTGGGTTTCTTTCATGTTCTTCAGTTTTAAATACTGTCCAGAAAGATGTTAGTAGGTGGATTGGCTCTGCTAAATTGCTCCTCAGTGTGAATAAGAGTGTACAGTGTCTTGCAAAAGCATTCATCCCCCTTGATATTTGTCCTGTTTTATCACATTGCAATCTGGAATTAAAATGGATTTTTTGGGGTTAGCACCATTTGATTTACACAGCATGCCTACCACTTTAAAGGTGAAAATTGTTGTTTTATTGTGACACAAACAGTAATTAATACGGAAAGAAATCTGGAGTGGGGCGGCACGGTGGTGTAGTGGTTAGCGCTGTCGCCTCACAGCAAGAAGGTCCAGGTTCAAGCCCCGTGGCCAGCGAGGGCCTTTCTGTGCGGAGTTTGCATGTTCTCCCCGTGTCCGCGTGGGTTTCCTCCGGGTGCTCCGGTTTCCCCCACAGTCCAAAGACATGCAGGTTAGGTTAACTGATGACTCTAAATTGACCGTAGGTGTGAGTGTGAATGGGGTTGTCTGTGTTTATGTGTCAGCCCTGTGATGACCTGGCGACTTGTCCAGGGTGTACCCCGCCTTTCGCCCGTAGTCAGCTGGGATAGGCTCCAGCTTGCCTGCAACACTGTAGAACAGGATAAAGCGGCTAGAGATAATGAGATGAGATGAGAAATCTGGAATGTGCATAGGTATTCACCCCCTTACGTATGAAACCCCTAAATAAGAGCTGGTCCAACCAATTCACTTCATAAATCACATAATTAGTTGATAAAGATCCACCTGTGTGCAATCAAAGTGCCACATGACCCGTCACATGATTTCTGTATAAATCAACCTGTTCTGGAAGGACCCTGACTCTGCAACACTACTAAGCAAGCAACATGAAAACCAAGGAGCCTCCAAACAGGTCAGAGACAAAGTTGTGAAGTATAGCTCAGGGTTGGGTTCTAAAAAATATCCCAAACTTTGAATATCCCAGAGAGCACCATTAAATCCATTACAGCAAAATGGAAAGAATATGGCAGCACTACAAACCTGACAAGAGAAGGCCACCGACCAAAACTCACAGACCAGGCAAGGAGGGCATGAATCAGAGGTGCAACAAAGACACCAAAGATAACACTGAAGGAGCTGCAAAGATCCACAGCAGAGATGGGAGTATCTGTCTATAGGACCACTTTAAGCCATACACTCCACAGAGTGGGGCTTTATGGAAGAGTGGCCAGAAAAAAAGCCATTGCTTTAGAAAACACATTTGGAGTTTGCCCAACAGCATGTGGCAGACTCCCCAAACACATGGAAGATTCTCTAGTCAAATGAGACTAAAATTGATCTTTTTGGGCATCATTGGAAATGTCATGTGTGGTGCAAACCCAACACCCTGAGAACACCATTCCTACAGTGAAGCATGGTGGTGGCAGCATCATGCTATAGGGATATTTTTCATCTGCAGGGACAGGAAACCTGGTTAGGACTGAAGGAAAGATGGATGGCACTAAATACAGGGCAATTCTGGAGGAAAACCTGTTTGAGTCAGCCAGAGGTTTGACACTGGGACAAAGGTTCACATTCCAGCAGGACAATGACCCTAAACATACTGCTAAAGCTACACTGGAGTGGTTTAAAAGGAAACAGTTAAATGTCTTGGAATGACCTAGTCAAAGCCCAGACCTCAGTCCAATCGAGAATCTGTGGTGTAACTTGAAGATTGCTGTACACCAACACAACCCATCTAACTTGAAGGAGTTGGAGCAGTTTTGCCTTGAGGAATGGGCAAAAATTCCAGTGGCTAGATGTGCTAAGCTAATAGAGACATATCTCAAGAGGCTTGCAGCTGTAATTGCAGCAAAAGGTGGCGCTACAAAATCTTGACTTTGGGGGTGAATATCTATGCACATTCCTGATTTGTTTTTTCATCTTAATTATTGTTTGTGTCACAATAAAACAATTTTCACCCTGAAAGTTGTAGGCATGTTGTGTAAATCAAATGGTGCTAACCCCCCAAAAATCCATTTTAATTCCAGCTTGTTATGCAACAAAACAGGACAAACACAAAGGTGGATGAATACTTTTGCAAGACACTGCAAGTGTGTGTGCATGGTGCCCTGCTATGACTTGGTGTTCCATTTGGGGTGTATTCCTGCCTTGCATCCGGAATTCCTGGGATAGGCTCTGGATTCCCTGATCATCATAAAGCTTTTACTTAAGATGGATGAATGAATAATTACAATAAACCTATTCTGAAAAAAATGCTATAAACATGACACCCTGAGGATTAACTGTGCCATGGCTCTCACTCTTGAGGCTCAGGAAATTTAATGGAATTAGAATAAACAGGATTTAGCACAGCTGCATATTGTATTTCTGGTTCCCTTCTAGCATTCAGCCAAACAGTCTTGCTAATCCAGGATATTTAACAAATATCGATGTGTTCTTAAATGTAGACCAGGCTATGTTGCATTACTGATGGATTCTACAGCGGATGTAGCATTTTATTTGTGACATATCCCTGAAATCCTTTCAGCATCATCATGCTGGAATGTGTTTTCATTTTCATCTGCAAGTTAGCCAGATGAACACCAAGAGATCCAACAGCTTTCCACTGTGATCAAATCTGTCACACAAGAGCTATCAATTTTGACAGGCTCAGATAGCTGCAGGAAAGTAGTGTGTTAAAAGGATGTTTAGTATGAGTATATTTTGAATCAGAGTGGCTTGTGATGAGAATAAGGCAGTCTTTACAGCAGTAGTGATTTCAAACAAGTATATCATAGTCAGGTGAGATTATCTACTGAGGAAAGCGTATGGCTTGGGTATGAACTGTTTCTTTTATGGATTGCAAATCATGAGGGAAATCATGTGAGACCTATGGGTGGCACGGTGGTGTAGTGGTTAGCACTGGTGGCTCACAACAAGAAGGTTCTGGGTTCGAGCCCAGTAGCCGATGGGGGCCTTTCTGTGTGGAGTTTGCATGTTCTGCCCGTGTCTGCATGGGTTTCCTCCGGGTGCTCTGGTTTCCCCCACAGTCCAAAGACATGCAGGTTAGGCTATTTGGTGGCTCTAAATTGACCGTAGGTGTGACTCACTACGTTTACATGCACATAGAGAGAATCGAATTTCTGCCGTTGCTCGACTGAAATCGAAGTTCAAAATGCCATGTATACACCTTAATTCGGCTGAAATTGAACCGAACTTGATTTCTCGGAATCGAGCTACACGACCTAGTTTATGCGATTTCTGCCGAGCTACTTTGTGCATGTATACCCTATCGAGCTAGTTGTCAAGCTACTTCCGGAAGTGACGAGTGACAAGACCACAAGCGGGAAACACAACAGCCTCGGTCGGCATGACAACAGTAGTAGCGAGCAGCAGAACAGGTCAGGAGGAACAAACGAAGAAGAGAAAATGGCGATGTAGAGCTCTCTGAAGTGTGGGTGGAGCATAGAGGATGGCAGGACAAAGCTTCTGGTACTAATAGGCTTTTTATTGTCAGACTTTTCAGTTTAACAGCCTACTTTTATTCTTGAGAGAAAAACACACACACACGCACGCGCACGCTGTGTTCTAGTCCCGGGATGAGCTCTCCCCTCTGCTCTCCCTCTGCCTCCTTAAATAGGGCGCGGTTACTGGGAAGACACACAAACACAGGTTAATTACCGTCAGGTGAAGTGATTCTGCCACTCACCTTCCCTGGCTCCGCCCTCCTGTCACAGACCGGCACTTGACCACACCCCCACTGCCACAGGCAAGCAGAAACGTGCACTTCTGGAGCAATGAGGAGACAGAGTTCATGCTCATTCAGCTTAAGGAGTTGAATATATTAAAATTCATGGATGGGAGAAAAACGCGCAATGGAGAACACGGAACTGATAACTTTGTTTACACTCTTGAATAGCTCTTCTTCATGACGACAACCGGAAGTGTACCAACACGATGGGGCGTGTTGCGCCACCTGTGGCTCGGGTGCACAATGCACCTCACACAATAGCCCGATTTCATTGTGTGCATGTAGGATTGGATTTCTCTGGCACCCTGCTGGGACCTTCAGCTCGATTACCGACAGCAGCTCGATTTGGATGTGCATGTAAACGTAGTCAATGTGAGTGTAGTGTGAATGGTTGTTTGTCTCGATGTGTCAACTCTGTGATGATCTGGTGACTTGTCCAGGGTGTACCCTGCCTCTTGCCCATAGTCAGCTGGGTGAGACCCGAGTGCAGGAATAGCGTCAAGCAGAAGTATAGCATCAGGATAAATCAGGCAGATCAGTAAGGTGTCAGGATCAAGCAACAGCATTACATCAGCCAGAAGATGTACATATAGTATCCAGAAAAGATAACTATGTCTGCCTTTACCCTCGATTAGACTGATCAGAGGGGAAATTTGGACTGAGCATGTCTAAGAAGGGATATCTAACTATCTAGCATTACACTGATGCCTCCATTCCTCAATTCTGTCCTCAAAATGGCAATGATTATACAGCGTGGCATGATACAAAACACAAGCATAACACTTGTTTTTGCCTTAGACTTGCACTACAATCCAAAAAGTTAATATTTCACTCCATATCTTACTCCAGATATGGATACTACACTATATAAAAGAGGGGAACCGTCATGGCCTTCTAGGCCTTCAGAGAAGGCCCAAATATATCAGCATTTTAAAGGTTATATTTCTTTCATTGCTTTCATTCTTTCCTAATTTCATTATAATTATTCTCTTCTAATTTTAATTTGGCCTCATTTTCTATCAAATTTGCTTCAGAAATGAAAGGGTCCTGAAAACATTAAAATAGAATTATCCAATGAGATTTTTTTTTTGTTTTCTGTCGGCTGAGAAGAGTTTCGAGCTGGCTCACTCATTGGTTCAGACTTCATTGCCGGGACAGAAGGCCATGGCAGTGTATGTTTATGTCGGAAATGACAGATGAATTCACCAATCAGAGTTTGATTTATAGTGGGAAGGACCAAAAATTTATTGCCCTTGGCCTTCTTGAAGGCCAACGTGAGCTTTCCCATGAGTCGGCACCGTCAGTGCAGCAGTGAAGTCACCTTCCAGCTGGTGTAGCGTTCATCAGTAGCGATAGCGAATGCTAACAAAGTGGTCATGCCAGTGCTCTCGAGAGCAGGTAGCACAGGCTAACTGAAAAACTAAGATTTCTGTCTCCAGACTCTTCTTCCACGCATGCTTGCTACAGGATTTTTTCACTCAGACTGAAGTATTCATTCCCGTATGTAATTTACTTTGTTAGTTTTAAAATCAACATTGACAACTATACACAACACAGCTACCTGGCAGCCTGCTGCTAATCCCTTGCAAAAACCCATGCCCTGTTGCTTTTTTGGTGTGTCTGGCTAAGTTTTGGTTGAGCTCAAGTCCCAGCTTTAATCGTAATGGTTCACTACTGATATATAAATATATAAGGCTGCACGATACTTGAACAAAGTACTTGAGATGACTCTCTGCTCTGACCTCAAGCTGATATTTAATTGAAAGAACCCAAAGCAAAAGCAGTAACATGCGACTTTTGACCTTCTCCAGGGACCGACAGGTTCAACTCCAGAAACCCAGCGAGCTGCAAATGGCAGCATTTTCACAGTTGAACAAATGTAAATGCACACACTTTCTAGATGAATACATGCCATCTTCAATTTTATTCTTGCATCTCCCACAGTGCAGAGTTTGATTATTATGGTGCACAGTTGGGGGTTGAAGGCAAATTATATTGTGAAATATAGTGCTGCTTGTTCCTTTCAGTTTAGCTCAGCTGGGGTGAATGCACATGCGCGCACACACACACACACACACACACACACACACACACACATTATTTTTTAGCACAGAACTGTTCATCATTGCTATTTTACAATAATGTAGAGCAGTTATGTTAAATAGTCATCATTGGCACCTTCAACATATTTACATTTACTAACTTGGCAAACATTTTCATTTCCACAGAAGCGTATAAGTGATGCAGAATGCAATCAAAACATGGAGCTGTTAAAGCTAGATGGCCTTTTGATTTCATAAATTTAGTTCCCTCTGATATGTGGTCGTTGTCATATATGTTTATTTCTGTAATATCTCACAGAATATCAGGCCATTCTGTGGATGGGAAGTTATTTAATTTGAGGGGATTAAAGCAAATAATGTGCACGAAATCGCTCGCTTCGTGCAGTCAAGCAGACAGAGGAAGTCCGTGTGCACATGCGCAGGTTTACCTTCTACTTCTTTATCTTTTGGGTTTTACAGCAGCTGGCACCCACAGTGTTGCATTACTGCCATCTAACAGGTTTACCTTTGACCCTGTGCTGACAGTTACATCATTCTGTCGCTAAACGAACAGCTGATCACACTGAGGTGCTCGCTGACTGCCAATATTTATTAGCTTGGTCCTGCGTTTCCTTTCCTTCGCAACATAACGTCTTTTCTTTTCGGTTTCCGTTACTGTAGTTGGTCTTTCATGTTTCATTCACACACTCACGTCCTCCATTTTTCTCTCCTGTTTCAAATTTGTATCCCACAATGCCTTGCGCGAATGGGGAAAGCCCACCACATGATGCATGATGTCGTATCTTGAATTGGGTCATGGTGAAGCAGGAAAAAAAATAGCAGATAATTTTAGGCCACATGGCCCTAAATTCATTAATTGTTCTGTTTAAAAAAAAAAACAAAAAACAAAATTGGAAGTCTGTGATTCGAGTTCAGTAGCTTTCGGTCCATTGAACAAAAATAATTGGGTGTCAGGGAAAATTCTGTTTATGACCTAAACTTGAAAAATCTGAAAGTCAGTCTAGCTTTAAGAGCCTGCATTAACAGAAGTACAACAAGAGACTAAATTTCCACCCACGGAGTAGAAACAAGTAGGCCCTCAAACACACACCCATAGATCAATGCGGGTGAAGTGGCACAGCTTTATTTAAACATCACACAAACAGAATGTAACAGCAACTGAAAACTAGGCTGCTTATAGCATTAAAGCTGTTTAGCTCAGTCTCTCAGCATCAGCTCTCCAGCCTGATTCCTTCACTGTCTTACTCACAAACACATGGAAAGCTGATTTAAAAACATTCATGCTTCCACCCTAAAGAGGTGCCCTGTCATCATAATGGTGGGATACAAGCAGGAAGTAGAATGATACATCAGTTCTCGATTAATCAAAACACAATACTTGTGCTTGCATACAGCATAATAACCTGTTATTATTATATGGCATGAGCTACTTCCAGTAAAATCGTGTGCTCTGATTGGTTCCTTGCCAGTATTTTCCCAGAATACCCATGGGCGATTATGGGCTCTCTTTCCAAGGTGGCGGCTTTCAACTTTGCAAAAAAAACCAACCAAACAAACAAACAAACAAAAAAACCCAAAAACCAAACAAAATTTAGATATTCCACTCAATCTCGTCATACATCTCTTATAGCCAACTTGGTGCGACACGCCTCGTCAGCTATCGGCTCATGTACAACTTGATTTCGTGGAATAAACTCTTAATTGTTTCTATAGTAACAAATCCTTTACAGGGATGCTCCACTTAATCTATGACTAATAATACACAGAATAAAAAGTAATCAGTAATCACTGATATTGTAAAACCTTCTATAAAGAAATATTTATTTAGAATTTATGGAATGCTTCTCCATTGTCAGAACTTTGTAAAAGTCTGGTTTAAAGCTGCTCCTTTAGGCTTTCCACCAGAGGCACTTTGAGGCTGTGTTAGTGATAACAGGAGCAAACCTGTTTCTCACAAATGGCTTCCCACAGAATTAAATTGAGACATACAGTAAATGGATAAATTGCATATCATTCTTTAATAAATGTTGTTCTTTAAAAATGTATTTGGTGGCAAATTGCTGTGGCAAAAAAGTAGTAGGTGGCTAATGCTAATGTGCTAATGCTAAGGGCATGCCTCCCCAGAAAATTTTGAAATTTACATGCCTTCTGGGGCGGCACAGTGGTGTAGTGGTTTGCAGTCACCTCACAGCAAGAAGGTTCTGGGTTTGAGCCCAGTGGCCAACAGGGGCTTTTCTAGATGGAGTTTGCATGTTCTCCCCATGTCTGCATGGGTTTCCTCTGGGTGCTCCGGTTTCCTCCGCAGACCAAAGACATGCAGGTTAGGCTAATTGGTGGCTCTAAATTGACCACAGGTTTGAATGTGAGCATGAATGGTTGTCAATATTTGTCAGCCCTGTGATGATCTGGCAACTTGTCCAGGGTGTACCCCGCCTCTCGCCCATAGTCAGCTGGGATAGGCTCCAGCTTGCCCATGACCCTGCACAGGATAAGCAGTTATGGATAATGGATGGATGGACATGCCTTCTGGTGACTTCTGGTGCACTCTCATGGAATAAATTACTCACCATTTCCCTGTAAAATACTTGCAAAATATGTATGAAATTTCCCTCCAAATGTTTGTGTGCTTGGCTTTCTCAGTTACCCTCTGTAGTATGCTGCCTGGCTCTGTAACATAACTACATACGGTATGGTATAGTCATGTGGTCTGGCTCAGGCAATCAAAGCATGAGAATTGATCAACAAATATGGCTTCGCTTCCGGTCATGTTAGACCCAAATCAAAGAATTTCGTGGTGGAATAATTGGATTTGCAGCAAATTATGGGCAGTGGAGATGATATAAATCACCTGAACATTGAAAGGCAAGCTATTTTTTTCTGGGATCGAGTAGCTGGCGCAGACTGACTGTGTAGGCAGAGAAAACCGCCGGTCACTGACACTTCTGGACATCTCTGGAATGTGTTATTATAGTTGTAAGAAAATAATCTATTTGAGGGTGGTGAAAGTAAGGCTCCTTCATCACACTACTTAGTCACTGATTATTTTCTGTAACATACCGCATCATATTTTATTTGGCTTAAAAGGGACAGAATCTCAAATATGTTCATTTAATGACAGATTCTGTCAAACATTTGACTAATGTATTTGTGAAAATACAGGACGTAAACTGAGTCGAACTGTAGTTGTACGTGTCTGTGCTTGTAGTATTTTTGCTTTTATATTCCACTTATTCACCATTTAATGATCAGGTTATGGAGTGATTAATATTTGTTAAAGAGACACTTGTCAAAAATAAAAGCAAAACCCTTCATTAGTTCTTTCCTTTGTATGTAACTTAACATCACAATCAATAAAATTCAAGGTGTTCTTACTGTGTTCTTCCTGTAGAATTGCTGTGCAGATTTTTACTTGCGCAGTGTTCCCTTATGTGCTTGGACAAAAAACAATTAAGGCTTGACATGGTGTAATCATTGTGTCATATATTGCAGGAGACATTAGACATTTTCCCAATGTTAATCCATTCCCAGATGTCTATTTAATGCTGATTCTTATCCCAGTCTTGAAGTGTTAAAGTGGAATAGAGACAGAAATAGATTTTTAAATGACATCTTGACAAATAAATATGTTCAATAAAGCTTGCACGCCTACTGAATTAAGAGTTCTCCCCCCCCCACCTCAGGTTTGCTACTGCTCAGAGCCTAGAACTCATCCAGAACTCTCCAGAATTCATCTTTTGCCATCAAAGTGATTGAAAAGGTTTCAGCCAAAAGAATGCTTTCAGTTTTGTCATTTTTGTTTCATCTCAAAAAAATGTGAATAAACCATCCATTATCTGTAGCCACTTATCCTGTGCAGGGTCACGGACAAGCTGGAGCCTATCCCAGCTTACTATGGGCAAGAGGCAGGATACACCCTGGACAAGTCACCAGATCATCGCAGGACTGACACAGAGACAAACAACAACTCACATTCACACCTACGGTCAGTTTAGAGCCACCAATTAATGTAACCTGCATGTCTTTGGACTGTGGGGCAAACCAGAGCACCTGGAGGAAACCCATGCAGAGAACATGCAAACTCCACACAGAAAGGCCCCTGTCAGCCACTGGGCTCTAACCCAGAACCTTCTTGCTGTGAGGCAACAATGCTAACCACTACACCACTGTGCTGCCCTGTGAACAAACTACTTTTTGTATTATACTGATCAGCAACAATTTGTGATTTATAGAAAGATGGGTCATGCTTGGACCACACTAGTGGAGATGTATGCAGGATAAAAATAACAAGACAGTAATCTTTATCCCCCGCCCTATATACCAACTATATACCAAGTTTCAAGATATTGTCACATTTTTCAAGTTCTGCTGCAGGAAACCAACCCTACCTCTTAACACTGATCTCAGCAGCCCATGGCATAAGCCCACCAGACCTTTGGTCCAGGTGAGCTAAAAATGAAAATTTATCACATTTCTTAATGTCAAAAGGCACATATAGGGGAGAGCGGGGTAAGATGAGCCAGAGGGTAAGATGAGCCACCCCCTGTTTCTAAGAAACAGTAAACAAATGTGACCATGTGACCACATTCAAAGGGGGGCGGGACCATTTACTTACACTTGTGGAGAGGAGCACCACATGTCAAACTAGGTGAGGGAGATATTTATAAAAATGTGTTTTTGTGCTTTCTAAGTCAATTCCATGTTTGTCCACAGTGAAGATAATTTAGAGAAGACAAAAGTAGAATAATATTTAGACACATTAGGGTTAAGTTAGTGGCTTTCTAAGCTATGATATGAATGCTAATAAAAATAATTTTGATTAGCCTAATCCCCTTTATTAGCATTTTTCTACAAAATGGTGGCCACGGGGTAAGACGAGCCATTAGATGTGGGGCAAGTTGAGCCACTGGCTCAACTTACCCCATTGGTGGCTGAGCTTACCCAATATGGATGACACTTAAGTTTTCACATTTACTGGTCATATATGACAACAACATATATATATATATATATATATATATATATATATATATGACATCAGATGAGGAAGACCAGTTGTTAGATATGGGGGATTATGTTGTGGCAAAATTCACGGGGAAGAAGAAAGTGCATTTCTTCATTGGCCAGATAATCAAATTGGATGTCTTCGAAATAGAGGCAAGATTTGTCAAAAGAAGCCGGTCATGCCATGGCTCTGCAAGAAAACCGACCTTTGTCTTCAAAGAGAAAGATAAGGCTGTCCTGTCAAGACAGGATATTGTGAAAAAATTGCCCCACCCCTTTACTGTTGGGGGGACAGCACGGAGGGAGAGGCAAATGGTGTTCCCTTGCAATTTGAATGCTTGGAACATTGAATAATGATGAAATGATTGATGGAATGATTGCTGCATGTTTTAGCAATGTTTTAACCTACTGAAAGAAATAAGATTTTTTGGCACTGTTCTACTGTTTTAGTAATTTCTATAATATAGTATATCTCTCATTCCCTCTCTAACCATCCCTCTTTCTATCTATCTATGCATATCTCTCTCTCTATCCATCTATCTATCCCTCCCTATCCCATCTTGTTCTATCACCTCTCTCTTCATCTCCCCTTCTCTATGCAACGGCCTTATCCCCCACTTGCTTGACTTGACTTGATTCACTGATTGCATTTCTAATAATAAAAGTTGTTTACTTTGTTAACCTAACATGTTTTGTGTTGGCTCAATTTACCCCACACAGTGGCTCATCTTACCCCGTGCATGGGGTAAGTTGAGCCACTTGACATTTTTTTTTCAAGAGGTAATATCACTCTAACCATAAGAGCTTATCAATTATTTTTTGCTCAGATAGTAACAGTACACTTTGAAATTTGGTATGGTGTGTAGACTGGAAGCAAAAATGGCTTTAACATGTAGTTATGATGAAAAATGTAAAAAGTGGCTCATCTTACCCTGCTCTCCCCTACATTAATCAACACATATACCAACTTTCAAGACCATACCACTCAATTTTCAAGTTCTGGTCCGGAAAAAACCTACCCCTAAGACTAACCTGAGAGACTAAGTCTGAAATTGTTTCCATGGAAACATGAAAAATTAAAATTTCTCAAATTTCTTAGTACCAAAAGGCACATCTACATCATCTTGTTAACATGTATACCAAGTTTCAAATCTGTATCATGAATAGTTTTGGATATGCGCTCTGGAAACAAACATTTCTTTTTGAAACTAAGTCAAAATCTATTTATGTAAATATTTGAAAAATACCTTTTTTTTCCCAAAATTTAAAATAGCATAAGGCACCAGTTCATCACATTTTGCTTGATATGTATACAAAGTTTCATGAGGATATCTTCAGTATTTTTAAAAGATATGGCCCGGAAATGAAAACATGACTGTCTGGACAGCCGGATGGAACCTGTTCACATATCCCCCACCAAACTTCATTTTGGCAGGGGATAAAAAGAATGTTTATTATGAAAAACATCATGTATTACAGCATACTCTTAACTTGCCCATCACAGAAGATAAAGCCACCGTAAATCAACAACAAAAACCAGAATTGGAACAATATAACCCCAAAACTTACTTTCATTAAAGAACAAAATGTTTCCAAAAACAAAGAAAAGACCGACACAGACTGGTCAGCAAATCAAAGAACACAGCAAAAAAGGGGAGGTCTGGGCCCCTTGCAATAGAAGGTTGGACTCAGGGTCCTCCCCACCTAACAAAGGCAACTAAGAAAATAAATGTAAAACAACACAAAAAAACAAGAGCTGCCAGCCTGATATGCAGACCAAAAAAAAAAAAATTCAACTAACATGAAACAAAATTACCAAAAGAACCCCAAGATGCGCTAGCATCTTGTGCATATGGCCTGAGGATGGGGTCAAGGCAATATCAAAAGAGAGAGACAAAGAGACAGCTTTATATATATCAGGGCAGGTGTGCTGCATTTGCAATCAAGCAGGGAAGCTCTACCCACAGCTTGGCTTAGAAACCAGCTCTTCCATTATTGCTGTTTCTTCCATGTTTTCTTGATGATGCGTTCTAGTAACGGCACACTAAAACTTAGCTTCAAAGCCACAAAATGCAACTTTGATGGAAAAATATATATAATAAATTGCTTACCTCTCTTCACGTTGAAAGAAGGAGGAAAGTTTCGTTTGTTTTGACATGGTGAATTATTAACACGAGGCAATACTCATCTCATCTCATTATCTCTAGCCGCTTTATCCTTCTACAGGGTCGCAGGCAAGCTGGAGCCTATCCCAGCTGACTACGGGCGAAAGGCGGGGTACACCCTGGACAAGTCGCCAGGTCATCACAGGGCTGACACATAGACACAGACAACCATTCACACCTACAGTCAATTTAGAGTCACCAGTTAACCTCACCTGCATGTCTTTGGACTGTGGGGGAAACCAGAGCACCTGGAGGAAACCCACGCGGACACGCGGAGAACATGCAAACTCCACACAGAAAGGCCCTCGTCGGCCCCGGGGCTTGAACCCAGGACCTTCTTGCTGTGAGGCGACAGCGCTAACCACTACACCACCGTGCCGCCCAGCAATACTCATAATTCGCAACTAAAAAGACTGCAGCTACACTGGTAGCTTGACCATGCTTTCTAGTGCAAATGTGTTGTGCTTGCGCAGGACTGTGTCAGTCCTGCACGCCTTGGCTTGTGCACCTGAAGGCGCGCCTCAGGCTGTGTGCATGCCTGACGAGCTCCAGCACGCACGCCGTTAACAAAGAACACCTGTCTTTAATCAATGAACTATGTTTAGGCTATTTAAGGACTGCACCCATGCAAGGACTATGTGAAGTATTACACCGTGTCTAGTGTGCCTGACAGAGCCTTGTTCCCTGTCCTTGTTGACCTCCTGGTTTTTCAACTCCTGTTTCTCATCCCTTGATCTTGTATAGTTTTGCCTCTGATATTCTGTCTGCGCTCCGATTGACCTCCTGCCTGTTTCCTCGATTATGACTTTGCCTGCATTTCACACACCTTATGCTCATATCGCACTGTGTATTATTTAACATATCTGCACTTACATCTGCCTCTCCCGCACACACTCTGACAAACTGGGTTTTCACGCCCAAAACACAGGAAGTTAAGGTTATAGAAACCCTAATGAGGCTGAGGTGACAATCTCATGTATTGAGCCGTCGTCTTAAGTACCCTTCTCTACGGAGGAGAGTGCTGGAAAACATACCACCGCCACATCCAGCAACTCGAGGCCTTTCAGCAACGCTGCCTTAGAAAGATCCTGAAGATATACTGGGAGGAGAAAGTGTCCAATCTTGAGGTGTTATGTACATCCAAGTGTCAATCTGTTGAAAGCATCATCGTGAAGAAACAACTCCAATGGACAGGTCACCTCGTCCGTATGAACGATCATAGAACTCCCAAGCAATTATTCTATGGTGTTCTCACCAGTGAAGAGCACCGAGTTGGAAGGCCCAGGAAGCGCTACAAAGACTCTGTAAAGGACTCTCTTAAGAAGTGTGGCATTACTGCTTATGAGCTCGAACTGCTAGCGCAAAACCGCCCACTCTGGAAAGCCACCATTCAGAAGGGAATCTCCACCTTTGAGGAAAAGAGGGCGTACAATATCCACCAGGCCTGCCTTAGGCGGAAAGCTCCTGACTCTGCTGACGCCCCTTATAGACGTGCCACCTGTTCAAGGCCATGTGCATCGGCTGCTGGCCTCGCAGCCTATACCCGCGCCATCCACCACCAGTAGTCTTCGTCAACTTTGACGTGACATCCATGATGAATGAGGCTGAGGTGACAATCAAGTTTAAAAAAAAAATTGAAAAATTACAATGGGCGCTTTTCTAATATTCTTATGTGGCTATTGAAAAAATGTATGGTCCAACAAGGGGGAGTCACAGGCACCCCAGGACCCCCCCAGCTACGCCCCTGATTCATCAAAATAAATGTAAAATACAGAGTCAAACCAGAAATAAATAAGGAAAGACTGTCAGTAAGGAATAAAACACTTTCTGAGGCGTGCAGTTATAGGAAAATAATCAACCATAGCCAGACACAAAGCAAGATTACTGTTACCACTATAAATTTGATTATTTTCCCATAGCAGCACATCCCAAAGTGTTGCTTTATCTACAACCCCAAATCAGAAAACATTGGGACAGAAAGGAAAATGTGAATTAAACAGAAAGCAGTGTGTGGCAGCAGGGGCGTGGTCAAGCGCCGGTCTGTGACAGGAGGGCGGAGCCAGGGAAGGTGAGTGGCAGAATCACTACACCTGATGGTAATTAACCTGTGTTTGTGTATCTTCCCAGTAACCGTGCCCTATTTAAGGAGGCAGAGGGAGAGCAGAGGAGAGCTCTTCCCGGGACAAGAACACAGCGTGTGTGTATATTAAATAGAAAAACGGTATTGTTACACTGAAAAGTCTGGCAATAAAAGCCGATTTGTACCTGAAGCTTTGTCCTGCCATCCTCTGTGCTCCACCCACACCTCAGAGAGCTCTACAGTGGTGCCGAAACCCGGGAGAAAGGTGGAGCACCAACCCCGCAGCCCCATGGAATCCTCCCCGTTCATGGACCTGGTCCACGCCCTCGCCACGGCTCAGCAAAGCCAGCACCAGGCGCTCGTAACGCTCCGAAAGGAGCAAGAGTGGCGCTTCGAAGCCCTGGTGCTGGCCCAGCAGGAAGATCGCGAGGCGTTCCGGCATCTCCTCGCATCGGCGGGGTCCACCAGCACCCTGGCCGCGGGCCCGTCTCCCCTCACCGTGACCAAGATGGGCCCGCAGGACGACCCCGAGGCGTTCCTCACATTGTTCGAACAGGTCACTGAAGCCTCGGGGTGGCCGATGGAGCAGCGCACAGCATGCCTCCTCCCCCTCCTGACGGGAGAGGCGCAGCTGGCTGCGCTACAGCTCCCCGCCGACCGCCGGCTGGCCTACGCGGACCTTCGCCGGGCCGTCCTCCAGCGTGTGGGGCGCACATCAGAACAACAGCGCCAGCGCTTCCACGCGCTGTGGTTGGAGGAAGTCGGCCGGCCGTTTGCATTCGGCCAGCAGCTCCGGGATGCCTGCTGGCGGTGGCTGAGGGCCGACGATCGCGACGCCGAGGGAATCATCGATCAGGTGGTGCTGGAGCAGTTCATCGCCCGCTTACCAGCCGGAACTGCGAAGTGGGTCCAGTGCCACCGCCCGGCGTCACTGGATCAGGCAGTAGGATTGGCGGAGGATCATTTGGCGGCTGTTCCAGCGGCAGGACAGCCGACGACGTCTTCTCTTCTCTCCTCTTCTCTCTCTCTTTCTCCCCTCCCTTCTGTGTCCCGTCCTTGCCCCATTCCCCCACCACGGAGCCTCCACGGGGTTCTCCCCATTTGAATTGCTATACGGGCGTAAGCCGCGCAGCATTTTAGATGTGCTGCGAGAAAATTGGGAGGAGGGACCTTCACAGAGTAAAAACGAAATTCAGTACGTTATGGACCTGCGCGCAAAACTCCACACGCTCACCCACCTAACTCAGGAGAATTTGCGGCAGGCCCAGGAACGGCAAGCCCGCCTGTACAACAAGGGCACGCGCCTTAGAGAGTTCACTCCGGGAGATAAGGTACTCGTCCTGTTGCCCACGTCGAGCTCCAAATTAATCTCCAAGTGGCAAGGACCCTTTGAGGTCACACGGCGAGTCGGGGACGTCGACTATGAGGTAAGGCGAACAGACAGGGAGGGGGCGCTACAGATCTACCATCTCAGTCTGCTTAAACTCTGGAATGAGGAGGTCCCCATGGCGTTGGTGTCGGTAGTTCCGGAGAAGGCGGAGCTGGGGCCGGAGGTTCAAAAAGGGACATTGGCATCACGTACCTCTCCGGTCCCCTGTGGAGACCACCTCTCCCCGACCCAACTCACGGAGGTCGCCCAGTTGCAGGCCGAGTTTTCGGATGTGTTCTCGCCCCTGCCCGGTCGCACTAACCTCATAGAACACCACATAGAGACGCCCCCGGGGGTGGTAGTGCGTAGCCGCCCTTACAGGCTACCCGAACACAAAAAAAGGTGGTTCGGGAAGAACTTCAGACCATGCTCGAAATGGGCATCGTCGAGGAGTCCCACAGTGACTAGAGCAGCCCGGTGGTCTTGGTACCCAAGGCCGACGGGTCGGTCCGGTTCTGTGTGGACTATAGAAAAGTCAATGTGGTGTCTAAATTTGACGCGTACCCAATGCCTCGTATTGATGAGCTGCTTGATCGACTAGGCACGGCTCGCTTTTACTCGACACTGGATTTGACGAAGGGATATTGGCAGATCCCCTTGACTCCATTATCCCGAGAAAAAAGGGCCTTTTCCACACCATTCGGCTTACATCAATTTGTCACACTTCCTTTTGGGCTGTTTGGGGCGCCCGCTACGTTTCAGCGGCTGATGGACAGGGTCCTCCGGCCCCACGCCACCTATGCGGCCGCATATCTTGACGACATTATCATTTATAGTAATGACTGGCAGCGGCACCTACAACACCTGAGGGCCGTCCTTAGGTCGCTGAGGCGGGCGGGTCTCACTGCCAACCCGAAGAAGTGTGCGATTGGGCGGGTGGAAGTACGGTATCTGGGCTTCCACTTGGGCAACGGGCAGGTGCGTCCCCAAATTAATAAGACAGCAGCGATTGCGGCCTGCCCGAGGCCCAAGACCAAAAAGGGGGTGAGACAGTTCCTGGGGCTGGCTGGCTACTATCGTAGGTTTATACCTAATTATTCGGATGTCACCAGCCCGCTGACTGACCTCACTAAAAAGGGGGTGCCAGACCCGGTCCAGTGGACGGAGCAGTGCCAGCGGGCTTTCTCTGAGGTAAAGGCTGCACTGTGTGGGGGGCCACTATTACACTCCCCTGACTTTTCTCTCCCTTTTGTGTTGCAGACCGACGCGTCGGACAGAGGGCTGGGGGCGGTGTTGTCCCAGGAGGTGGAGGGGGAGGACCGCCCCATCCTGTACATAAGCAGGAAGCTGTCGGTGCGTGAGGGGCGCTACAGCACTATTGAGAAGGCAAGGCAAGTTTATTTATATAGCACATTTCATACACAATGGCAGTTCAATGTGCTTTACAGAAGCAAAAACAAAAACAGTAAACAATAGAGAAATAAAATTACATAAAATAATTTTATTTTTAATCTTAAACAATTAATTAAAAGAATTAAAAGAATTAAAAGAAAATAATAAGAATTAAACAATAGTAGAAATAAAATAATAAAATGCCAAAAAGAAAAAAGGAGAAAAAGAAAAAGAAACCAGCAGAATAAAATAGAATAAAATTAAAGTAAATTTAAAACATGCAGAGAAAGTAAAGATTATAAAAAATGTAAAAATATTAATTATTTAACAGAAAGCATCTGAGAACAGCTTGGTCTTTAACCTAGATTTGAAGCTGCCAACAGCAGGAGCATTTTTAATGTCCTCTGGCAGTTGGTTCCATAAATGTACTGCATAGTAGCTAAAAGCTGCTTCACCACACTTTGTTTTAACAACTGGTTTTAATAGTAAATTTTTCTGTTGCGATCTGGTAGATCTGATTGGGTTAGGCCGCTGCAACATATCAGAGAGGTAATTGGGCCCTGTACCATTTTTAGAGATTTATACACCAGCAGCAATACTTTAAAGTCAATTCTGTAGCTTACTGGAAGCCAGTGAAGAGACCTTAGAATTGGGGTAATGTGCTCTGTTCTTTTTGTTCGTGTGAGAACCCTCGCCACTGCATTTTGAACCAGCTGAAGTTGTTTGATGGTCTTTTTTGGCAAGCCTGTGAAAAGGCCATTGCAGTAATCAACCCTACTAGAGATGAAGGCATGTATTAGAAGGCATTAGAAGGAATGCCTGGTGATCAAATGGGCGGTCCTCGCCCTCCGTTACTACCTGCTGGGGTGCCCTTTCACCCTCTGTTCGGACCACGCACCCCTCCAGTGGCTCCACCGCATGAAAGATGCCAACGCGCGGATCACCCGTTGGTATCTGGCACTCCAACCCTTCAATTTCAAGGTGGTCCACAGGCCGGGGGCGCAGATGGTCATGGCGGACTTCCTCTCCTGTCAAGGGGGGGGGGGGGAGTCGGCTGCGGGCCGGATGGGCGCCCGGCCTGAGTTGGGCGGTGGGGGTATGTGGCAGCGGGGGCGTGGTCAAGCGCCGGTCTGTGACAGGAGGGCGAAGCCAGGGAAGGTGAGTGGCAGAATCACTACACCTGATGGTAATTAACCTGTGTTTGTGTATCTTCCCAGTAACCGCGCCCTATTTAAGGAGGCAGAGGGAGAGCAGAGGAGAGCTCTTCCCGGGACAAGAACACAGCGTGTGTGTGTGTATTAAATAGAAAAACGGTATTGTTACACTGAAAAGTCTGGCAATAAAAGCCGATTTGTACCTGAAGCTTTGTCCTGCCGTCCTCTGTGCTCCACCCACACCTCAGAGAGCTCTACACAGTGGTGATTTAAAAATTTACTTTGATTTGTGTTTCATTGCAGGCAATATGAAGCCAAGATGTTTCATGTTTAGTCTGGTCAACTTCATTTCATTTGTTAATATACATCCATTCCTACATTTCAGACCTGCAACACATTCCAAAAAAAGTTGGGACGGGGTAAACTTAGGGCTAGTAATGACATAAAACAATTACATAATGATGTGATTTTTTGAAACAGGTGATTGTAATCATGACTTGGTACAAAATCAGTATCCAGGAAAGGCCTAGTCTTTGATGAGCAAAGATGGGCTGAGGATCTCCAGTTTGTCAACAAAGGCATGAGAAAATTTCTGATATATTAAAGAACAATGTTACTTCAAAGAAAGATAGAAAGTGATTTGGGTATTTCACCCTATGCATGATATCATGAAATGATTCAACAAATCTGGAGGAATTTTGGTGTGTAACGGGCAAGGGCTCAAGCCTAAGCTGAACACCTGTGCTCTCCAATCCCTCAGACAGCATTGCATCTAGAACTATCATTCATCTCTAGCTGATATAACCACATGGGCTCAGGATTATTTTGGCAAACATTTGTGAATCACTACAATCTGGAATTACATCCACAAACACCAGTTAAAACTTTACTGTGTGAAAAGGAAGCCTTATGTTAACGGTGTCCAGAAACGCCATCGGCTTCTCTGGGCTCTGAAGCATCTGGGATGAACCATCACACAGTGGAAACATGTATTGTGGTCAGATGAATCTGTATTCCAGGTCTTTTTGTAAGAAATGGGCACTGTGTACTCTGGACCAAAGACAAAAAGAACCATCCAGACTGTTACCAGGAACAAGTCCAAAAGCCAGGGTCTGTCATGGTATGGAGTTGTGTCAGTGCCCTGGACAAAGGTAACTTACACTTCTGTGATGGCAGCATTAATGAATAAAAGTACATTGAGATTTTGGAGAAACATATTCTGCTTTTAAGACATCTTTTCCAGGGAGATTTCAACAAGACAATGCAAAACCACATTCTTTACACATTACAAAGTCATGTCTTCAGTCCCTAAACATCTTTTAAATGTTGTAAGAAAGAATGGCAACATTATAAAGTGGTAAATGCTTTTTGCCCTTAGTACTTGTCTGGCAATTATCCTGCATAGTTTCTGCACTTTCATTTCACTCCCCATTAAACTAGCTGTAGTGGATTTTTTTAAAGCAATGAGACTAACAGGTTTGTAACCTCTATCATTTTTATTTCGGTGTTGTATGACTCTCCACTCCATGAAAGCTAGACAGTCATGACCCCTTCATCAATTACTTTCCTGACTCTTCTGCTTACACCCCACACAGTGCTCTAGGCTCTGGGCGGTCCCCACAGATGTGACACTCTACTGAACCTTGGAGCCACTTGACACCTTTGAGTGCCCGTTAGGAATGTGTGTATGCATGGTTTCAGAGCTTGTTACATGGAAATGAATGCTTGCTTCAAACGTTATGGAACATTTTATAGTATAAGGTTTAACATGGCCCATAGAGGGCCTCATACACAGTATGACATATAGAGACAGACTCCTGAGACATGGTTCATAGAACGGGCAGAATGGTGCTGGCTGTGTCATTTACAATGCACCTGAAATAGCATTCTGGAGCACTCAATAAACACATCCAAAGCAAGATGTGTTTGTTTCCATTTATTTGAATGGGGAAAAAAAAAAGAATGGGGAACAAGCCAATTCAGATTCATTCAAACAAGCATCACTAAAATGTTTTCAACCATTTTGAGTCTCATTTAATGCTTATTGCTGTTACTTATTTAAATAATATTGGCTGGTGTCAAGTTGTATATCAGATATATTCCATTCAGCTAGCATGTGTCAGAGTGCAGGCACAGAAGAGACTGGGCCAGAGCAAACTGCAGACATAATCCAAATCGGCATGCAGGAAACAAGGTCAGGAAATTAGCGAGGGTCAAGCAATCAGCAAACAGAGCAACGTAGATGAGACTATAAAACGAGGTTGAGATGAAACGGGAATCCTGGTCATATACTGATAAACAGGCAGTAATCAAACTGCTCGGTACATTAGAGAGAGACCACTAAACAATACTTCACAAAGTCCAAGTGTGAGAGCTGTGCTTATATAGGCGAGGGGCTGATTATTGAATGAGATGCAGGTGATTAATAATCAGGAGCCAGAGGGTGCTGTGGTTCTTGGGGTTTGTAGTTCTGAGTGGCCATGTTTGAAGGCTGTTCTGAACTCATGTTCTCTGAGCCGTTACCGATAACATGATATTGAACGAGTCGAAGATGAGTTCAATATCATGCTAGCTGAATGGAATATATCTGACATACCATGAAAAAGCCAGCCAATATTATTATTATTATTATTATAATACATACACATTTCTTTTAGGTGTTCAGCATGTCTTTCTCTTTCAAATTCTCTCAAAATCTTCCATATTTAACAAAGTAAACCTGGCAGCCATGTTTGTTTACAAATTGTCAGTCGCTTGCATGGAAGTTTTCCGTCTCTGACATGTGACATCATGTTGTCTTGACAACCATGCAATATTGTAAACCATATTGCACATTCATTCTCCATTGGGTAGAGTGGTGTAATCCATGTAGGATAAGCGATATGCTAACAATATTGCATGCTATCAAACCAAATGAATGAAACCTGCTTGAAGGGAATAGAATACATGTTTTTATTCCATTGAAAAAGTGTCCTGTCTGTATAATAATGGTCTATATTGTGTTAGGTAAGTACGGTAACTTATAATGTGAAGGCAGTCTATCAACCTTGGAAGAAAGCACTTTCTACCCTCTTCTGCAAACATGAACTCACTGGTGCCTAGTGTCCCTTTGATTGAGAGGAAAGATAGTCTGTCATCCCTCTCACACAAAAAGGGCCACCAGTTTTGCAATCTAGACTCCTGGCCATGGACTGCTGTGGCATCATCGGGATTTGAACTCATGCTTTCCCAATGAGAGAGCAGACACTTTTCTGTTGCACCACTCATGAGTCTGACTGTTACTTTTATCAGGTTTTTGTTTTGATCCTGAGTCTGAGCTCGGGTTATTGTCTGTGCAAAGTTTCACATATCGTTCCTGTATCCTCAGTGTTGTCAGGTTTCCTCCCAGATGGATTGGCTATGCTAAATTGTCCCTAGTACAATAGGCCTGTACCATGAGTTGGCCTAATGGTTAGCATGTCTGCCTCCCAACTGAGAGATCATGAAGTCTACTAGTCGAGTCGTACCAAAGACCATTATCAAAATGGTACCTACTGCCATTTGGCGAGGCATGCTGCAATACAGATGCGAGTAAATTAAAGGTGTTTAGCAGACACTCTTATCCAGGGTGCCATACAACATACCTGGAACAGTTGGGGGTTTGGTGCCTTACTCAGGGGCAGTTCTGCTGGTCCAAGGAATTGAACCAGCAACTTTTTCATCCTGATGCTGTTTCTCTAGCCATTAGGCCATGGCTTCCACATGAGAAAGTAGTTAAACTCTCATAGTTACCAGAGGCCTGACACCCTGCTGTAACCCATCCATCCATTATCTGTAACCACTTATCCTGTGCAGGGTCACAGGCAAGCTGGAGCCTATCCCAGCTGACTATGGGTGAGAGGCAGGGTACACTCTGGACAAGTTGCCAGATCATTGCAGGGCTGATGCATAGAGACAAACAACCATTCACACTCACGGTCAATTTAGAGCCACCAATTAGCCCAACCATGTCTTTGGAGTGTGGAGGAAACCAGAGGAAACCCACGCAGACATGGGGAGAACATGCAAACTCCACACAGAAAGGCCCCCCATCAGCCACTGGGCTTGAACCCAGAACCTTCTTGCTGTGGGGTGACAATGCTAACCACTACAACACTGTGCCACCCCTGCTGTAACCCCAGCTATGTAATAGGCGAGAGGCCAAGGGCTATAGAAATGGAGATTGGTGCTGCTCAAGGGCCTAGTTAGTACTGGGACAGGAGACTGCCTGGGAAGACCAGGTCCTCGCACAGGAAGGGATTTTGAACTTTTCATAATATGAATGTGTGTGTAGGTGGTGCCTGCAATCCCAACCAGGGTGTTCCCTGGAGAAGGTCTCTGGATCCACCATGACCCGGACCAGGATAAAGCCATTAGAGAAAGTGAATTAATGAAGTAATTCATGTTTTTGCTTTGTATAATGATTATAATATACTTTGCCTGAAATTGTACTAGGTTATTCACATTGACAAGCTCTGTGATGACCTGGTGACTTGTCCAGGGTGTACCCTGCCTCTCACCCATAGTCAGCTGGGATAGGCTCCAGCTTGCATGTGACCCTGTAGGACAGGATAAGTGGCTACAGATAATGGATGGATGGATATTCACATTGACATATACTTCTGAAATGTATTATTAAGTCCTATTAGTGAAAGGACCATTGTGGTTTCATTACTAGAAGTTTATAAGCCCAATTACAGTAAAGGGTTACTAAGAGAAAAGTGGATTGGTTAGAGCACTTAACCATATTATCTCATTTTTCTATGATATAATATGAAATTGGACAAAAAAAAGCACCATGTTACAATTTCTCTGAATCTTATGTGAGGCTGGGTTGAGCTGGCTTAAGAGCAACCCATCTGCTACTCAACTGATTGCAGAGAAACGGGTTTAGGTGCTTACGTCAAGGACCTTCCTTATCACACACTGCACAGGTAGACTCATCTGAGTCTTCTGTCTTGCTCTCTCTCCCATATCACCCTGCTCCCGCCATCCTGGAAATAATACATTTCAACAGGAGGCTCCGAACCTGACCGTTGTTTCCTCTTCACATCTCCCACCATGTAAAGCAATGACAAACGATAGCAATCTCATTCACTCTCTCTCCTGCTTTCCTTCTATTTCTCTCCCTCTATGCTACCAGAGCAGATTAAAAGATCACAAGATGCTTATCTCACTTTGGCCATAGCTGATCTCACAATAGCACAAGCAGAGACTCAAATTTATTTTCTTCTCTTTCTCTTCTTGTGTTAAGACACATGAATCGTACATTTGTGGAATACTGCAATATTTTTGGATTCACTGAGCACCAACTTGTTCCAACTCTGGTACGAGGAACTGGAACTGGAGTGATAACATCCACAATGAAAAGAAAGTCATATGGGTTGTGATCCAAAATACCACTAACTTCTGAGCTTTTATATATAATGGCAGAGATGCTACATGCTGGTTGATAAAAATAATGACATACTGAAACATGGCACACAGTACAGCAAAGAAGCAAATATTTTTCTTTAGATTTAAGCCTCTTTCTATGAAAGCACCTGCGCACGCACATACACACACACACACACACACACACACACACACAGAGTCTGCTCTTTCCGGAAAGGATGGTATTTAAAATGCACAGCACACTTCACTTCAAACAAAGTTTCTCTTGTTTGGTTATGTGTGCTGCAAAAACTGCACAGCACCTGAAATACTGCCTGTCCTTCATGACTTATTGACTTGATTTTAGAGTGGAATTCCATGACTTCCTTTGAAAAACTTCAACATAAGTTTGAAGGATTGCCAGATATTTAACATTTATTCCACGAAATCGAGTTGTGCATGAGCTGATAGCCAATGAGGCGACTTCCTTTTAAAAACTGAGTTGGCTTTTAGCCATGTACAACATGATTGAGTGGAATAACTGTTTTATTCTATCCACATTCACTGGATTTTGAGAAACAGAGCATTTTTATTTTTATTTTTTACAAATTCGATAAATGAAAATTTTATACAAAATCATTTCTGCTTAGAATGTAAACAAACTGGTGAAATGACAGGAGCAATTTGTGAAAAATGCTATAATAATAATAATAATAATAATAATTCTTGAAAAATAAAAAAAGGATATGTTTTTACCATCAAATACTTTAATTCCATATTTTGTTGCTTTTTTTGTATTTTTTGGGGTTTTGTTTTCGAGTAGAGTTTTTATTTCATCCTTGGTTGGTTCAGCAACATGCGCCACCATTTCCTTTCTTCTTCTGGTTTAATGGCAGTTGGCAGCCAGCTTATATGGAGCATTACCGCCACCATCTGGACTGGAGTGTGAATCAGGAGTTTACAACAAAATAAAGAAAAAAACAAAACAAAACCTAAATTCTATTCATCAGTCCTGTGTTTTTCAGGAAACTACAGAAGTGGTTGAAACAGACTTCTCCTTTTTCTTCTTTAGGGCTTTTTGATGGTTTGCAAACCAACTTAAAGGTGCATTACCACCACCAACTGGACTGGAGTGTGGAACAGGAGCTAGGGGGGGGGGCAAAACTATATTCTTTTAGCTATTTCAGTGTCTTTTAAATACTTGATAAAGTGATATATCTGACTTGATGTGCTCCGCCATTTTGTTTTTCTCTACTCATGGTATATGAGCTGATATCCTAGTAGTAGCATAGCCAATCAGAGCGCACGATTGCTCATATCAATTGAATGTGGATAGAATAATTCCTGATATACCTCAATCAAGCCTTCATTTAAATCTCATTCACCATAAAGCAACTCTCAAAGCAATCAGAACTTTTGTCAACTTCGAACAAACTCACGCTGACAAAGAAAATTTGCACAGTCTAAATGTTATTTGAAATTTTCCAACATGCCCAAATAATGAGTTAGGGTTTGACTTGACAAAGCGATCAACAAAGATGCCTCTTATACTGTATTCTAGATTTATATGACAACCCAGGATATTTCTTTGATCTGGCTTCAACCATGAAAAAGTGGATAAATTCACACAGCATGGGTACTTACAAGTTCTGGTTGTGACAATAATAAAGTTGATACTGAACCTCTCTTTGGTGTCCAATACTGAGTGAAGCCTGCTCAATAGTTTCCAAGGTTTCCAAGGTATGCCACTAGATGCATTTACTTATCTTTCTTATCTTTACTATAAATTTAGTTGCCATTGCAAATTGCTCATATAGCCATGAGGAACTGCTTAACATCAGGTGAAGTTGTGAACAAGTTTTAGCAACTTTGGCAACTTTGGTAGCATCACAAAAGACGGAACTCCATGAGTTCCCATACCAGCCCGAAGGAGATGAAGGTGGCACCATAGAGAACGCAAAAGCATGATCGGGTGCCAGGGTGCAGGCCAGACAACGAAGGGCTCCACACAGAGCTTCTTTGCCAAACATTTTCCTCACAAATGGACAAAAATAGACAAAGTAAGGCTGTGGCTCAACATACAGAGATCTCTGACGGAAACCAGAGAAACCAGATGCTGCACCTTGCAGACCAAACAAAGGAGTCCAGTAAGATATCTAGATGAACATCGATATGACTGGTTCACCAAACATTTAATCATATTGTATTTGTGCAGTGGCAAATGATATTGTTTTGGTTTGTTCTTCATTAATACCTGCAGAAGTGTTGAAGCTTTGGCTGTGCAGATCCAAGGTAATATAGCCTCTGAACTTCAATGTAGGCTCGTAGATGCAAATTTTGAATATTCATGAGTCTTGACTATTACAAAACAGTCCAGAATTCTGAAATTGGCCTGTTTTACTATCTTCTTTTACAAATGCAGAATTTGTATTTGGAAAAAAGCAACAACAGTGTTTGAGGTTCATGGCATGGGTCATTCCATGCCAAATCAAAAAATATCTGACAAATTTATGCTCGACCATCTCAGATTTCAATGAAATTTGGAGGGCTCAGAGATACTATTAAAAGAAGTTAATCCCCAAAAATTGAGCTTCCTATCTCCAACGGTTTCAGAGATACAGGCATTTGAAATTTTTTTTATTTTTTTGCATTTTGCTCAAAACATACATATTTCAAAGTGTAATATAATTATTATGCAAGATAGAAACCTAACATTTTGCACAGAGAGACTCAATGTCTTGTACTACAAGCTTCAACTTAGAATTTCAGTGGTCATTGTATATTAGATGGTAATTTTAACAAGGAAATTAAAAAGACAAATTTGCATTTTTTTGCATTTTTAATTCATTCTGGAAGCTTGCCTGTGGCAGTAATGCTTAAACTAAGAATGTTATTCAAATCTACACAGAAATATCGACCAATTTCAGTTTTACCAAGTCTCCACTATTCCTAGTTTGTCTGTAATAGGGTTTTGAAATTCGTCGATTTCTAAAACATGCCATTTTCAGTAGCAAGAAATCCAATGTGGGATAGCAGTTAGGAACTTGTAAATTTTTTTCAGTAATCCCCAAACCCATATTTTATATTTCCAAATTTTTGTTCTGTGTCTCTCAAGTATTTTTAAACTACAGGGGTTTAAAAAATCCATTTTCACCAAATTTGAATTTTTTTTATATATTTTCATATAACTGATATTTGAGGGTTAATAAATGCTTCAATAAGGCTCAAGTAGGTTAGGAGACATGTTTCTTCCTCAATTTTAAATAAAATTTCAATTAATGCTCAGTATTAATTATTTGTAAATTGATTTTAATCTAAGACTGTGTAACATTAGCAATCAATGACCAGCTATTGTGTACCAGTCAACAGCCAGCCTTATCAATATCAACACAGCACAACAGGTGACCTTTGATACCAGAACAGGTGGCTCATATCTTATAGTTTTAGAGTCTGTAAACTGCATGCTTGTTCAGATAACATTATATTGCTTGGATTATATTAAATACATTGTAATACAGAGCACTGAGAAAATTTACCAATGTTATTAACTGAATGTGTTTCTTTGCAAGGATTGCATATTTTGAATAGTTGACTAGGGAATTTAATTGTAGTTGCTTTCAATTTGAGATCAGTATGAATGAGTTTGTTCTTAGACATCTAGAAATGGGGCGGCACGGTGGTGTAGTGGTTAGCGCTGTCGCCTCACAGCAAGAAGGTCCTGGGTTCGAGCCCCGGGGCCGGCGAAGGCCTTTCTGTGTGGAGTTTGCATGTTCTCCCCGTGTCCGCGTGGGTTTCCTCCGGGTGCTCCGGTTTCCCCCACAGTCCAAAGACATGCAGGTTAGGTTAACTGGTGACTCTAAATTGACCATAGGTGTGAATGGTTGTCTGTGTCTATGTGTCAGCCCTGTGATGACCTGGCGACTTGTCCAGGGTGTACCCTGCCTTTCGCCCGTAGTCAGCTGGGATAGGCTCCAGCTTGCCTGCAACCCTGTAGAAGGATAAAGCGGCTAGAGATAATGAGATGAGATGAGACATCTAGAAATGGCTGAACTTCCTCCCTGTTTTATAGGAATCAGACTAAAGAACGATTCTGACTGCCATAAACTAACATACAACAGAAATTGTAAGTTAAATACACTCTCTCAGTATAGTTTGGAGCAAATTTCATTAATTAATAAAATTTCATTTTAGAACGTAAAGTTTCTTCTACTCGTTGCAGCTTTGCTTTGCCATATGCAGCTTTCTGTTTGTGGCTATACTTGGCAATTTTCAGCGGAGAGCAACCAATTGACACAAGGCTTTTGCCAAGTGATTCAGCTACCTCACCAGTGTATGTTGGATCCACATCTACACACATGCTCTCTTGTTCTGATTCTGTAGAACCTGCTGAATCTGCTTGGCTTAAATGTTCTTTCACTCTCTGTGAACATTTAGAACACAATTTTTGTCCAGGTTTAATATTTTTATTTATCGGTTTTGAAAGTGAATCTGCTGTTTCAGGAAGAATTGAACGTAATTCTGTTTTAACTTTTTTCTTGTGCCTTTCATATGGATCACAACAACTTTTCTGTAGCTCTTCATATTTCATCAGAAAAAGTTTCTCATGATGCAGACATACTGTGTCTGTGCTTGAAATGTTCTCAAGTTCAGTTCTCTGTTTAATTAATGAAATTTGCTCCAAACTATACTGAGAGAGTGAATTTAACTTACAATTTCTGTTGTATGTTAGTTTATGGCAGTCAGAATCTTTCTTTAGTCCAATTCCTATAGAACAGGGAGGAAGTTCAGCCATTTCTAGATGTCTAAGAACAAACTCATTTATACTGATCTCAAATTGAAAGCAACTACAATTAAATTCCCTAGTCAACTATTCAAAATATCCAATCCTTGCAAAGAAACACATTCAGTTAATAACATTGGTAAATTTTCTCAGTGCTCTGTATTACAATGTATTTAATATAATCCAAGCAATATAATGTTATCTGAACAAGTATGCAGTTTACAGACTCTAAAACTATAAGATATGAGCCACCTGTTCTGGTATCAAAGGTCACCTATTGTGCTGTGTTGATATTGATAATGCTGGCTGTTGACTGGTACACAATAGCTGGTCATTGATTGCTAATGTTACACAGTCTTAGATTAAAATCAATTTACAAATAATTAATACTGAGCATTAATTGAAATTTTATTTAAAATTGAGGAAGAAACATGTCTCCTAACCTACTTGAGCCTTACTGAAGCATTTATTAACCCTCAAATATCAGTTATATGAAAATATATCAAAAATTCGAATTTGGTGAAAATGGATTTTTTAAACCCCTGTAGTTTAAAAATACTTGAGAGACAGAACAAAAATTTGGAAATATAAAATATGGGTCTTGGGGATTACTGAAAAAAAATTTACAAGTTCCTAACTGCTATCCCACATTGGATTTCTTGCTACTGAAAATGTCATGTTTTAGAAATCGGCGAATTACAAAACCCTATTACAGACAAATTAGGAATAGTGGAGACTTGATAAAACTGAAATTGGTAGATATTTCTGTGTAGATTTGAATAACATTCTTAGTTTAAGCATTACTGCCACAGGCAAGCTTCCAGAATGAGTTAAAAATGCAAAAAATGCAAATTTGTCTTTTTAATTTCCTTGTTAAAATCACCATCTAATATACAATGACCATTGAAATTCTAAGTTGAAGCTTGTAGTACAAGACAATGAGTCTCTCTGTGCAAAATTTTAGGTTTCTATCTTCCATAATAAAGATTACATTGCACTTTGAAATATGTATGTTTTGAGCAAAAAACAAAAAAAATCAAAATAATTCAAATGCCTGTATCTCTGAAACTATTGGTGATAGGAAGCTCAAGTTTTGGGGATTAACTTCTTTTAATAGTATCTCTGAGCCCTCCAAATTTCATTGAAATCTGAGATGGTCGAGCATAACCTCTTGTTGATTTGGCATGGAATGACCCGCATGTTAGTTCCATGGAGTTCATCCATTATCCATAACTGCTTATCCTGTGCAGAGTCATGGGCAAGCTGGAGCCTATCCCAGCTGACCAGGGGTGAAAGTAAGCCGATCCTGGCCGGTCCGGCATACTACTAAAAGATTTGGCCGTACTGGAAAGAAAAATATACTGTCTCTGAAAAAAAAGCACTTTCAGCATAACAACACACCTGCTAACGTCAATTTACCAAAAGCAACACATTTTCCTCAATATACATTGCATATAACTCATTCTGGCCTGTCTCTGAATTATGTCTGAAGGGAATTCCTTCCGTGTTTCACTCGACAGACAACGTGCGAGATAGTGTGCGTAGCCCACTGCTTAACCATCTTGCGCCAACGTGCACAGCTGGTATCCAAAGTGTTTTAGTAGACAGACGTTTGGGACAGCTACTTCAAGCCTCTCTGGAATTTATTTTAAGTGTTTTACCTTAAAACTTTCACTTTTCTGTTCTGTTACACTGTTCTGTGTCCAATGTCCAAAATGAAAAGTTAGTTTTCAACTGTTCAGCT
Source organism: Neoarius graeffei (assembly GCF_027579695.1). NCBI lineage: Eukaryota > Metazoa > Chordata > Actinopteri > Siluriformes > Ariidae > Neoarius > Neoarius graeffei. The sequence goes on from NC_083574.1 coordinate 14,864,445, forward strand.
AAAAAAATCTTATTAAAACAATTGTTGTTGAAATGATGTTTGCAATTTATTTATAATCAAAAACTGATACAGGTGGATGAAAGAGTGATAGTGTGATAAAAAAATTACTATACTAGTACTACTGAGTGATAAGAAGTCCTAGTGAATGCTTGAAGAGTAGACAATAATAAATAATTAGGTGCATTTTTTGGCGCGTGCTGCGCGTGCACTCTATGACTCAAAATAATAGTACCGGCAAGAAATGAAAGTTACTTTCACCCCTGCAGCTGACTATAGGCAAGAGGCAGGGTACACCCTGGACAAGTCACCAGATCATCCCAGGGCTGACACATATGCCGCTTTTCCACTACAAACGCGGCTGAGTCGGGCTGAGCCGTGCCGTGCTGAGTTGGGCTGAGTCGAGCTGAGCGGGGCTGTTGGAGTTGCATTTCGACTACAACCGCGCTGAACCATGCTGGCTGGAAGTGGGTGGACACATTGGGTGGAGTTAGCGAAAGTGGGTGGACGTCAGGTGATGTCGTTAAGCAGCGCAAACAGTGACATCAGTGACCTTTTAAGCGGTAGTCTCATGACCCGAATAGTAAACAATAAACATGGAGGACATGGAGTCGTTAGTGTTGCTGGTCTTGGTGCTGTGGCTTGTTGTCACCGACAACGCCAACAGATACTGGCAAGAGCGTATAGATGAGGCGAGGCGCATAAGGCTTCAGAAATTCTCGTAATTCGTAATTCTTCTTCTTCCGGGTTTACGGTGTTTACAGATCCCAGCATGCTCGCGGGGCGTGTGTGGGCATGTGAGGACACTCCTCCTCACCAATCAGTGCACAGGGGAGTGTCTGCTCACGCCCCCAGCCCCACTCGGCTCGGTTTGGCTCGCTTCAGCCCCACTCCAAAACCGTGCGAGTTTTAGGGGCTAAGCAGGGCTGAAGCGAGCTGAGTCGTGCTGTTCTTTGGTAGTCGAAACGCGAGCCGTGTCGGGCTGAAGTGAGCTGAAGTGAGCTGAAAAAGGGTAGTGGAAAAGGGCCAATAGAGACAAACAACCCTTCAAACTCACATCTATGGTCAATTTAGAGCCACCAATTAGCCTAACCTGCATGTCTTTGAACTGTGGAGAAAACCGGAGCACCCAGAGGAAACCCACACAGACACAGGGAGAACATGCAAACTCCACACAGAATGTCCCCCGTCAGCCACTGGGCTCGAACCCAGGACCTTCTTGCTGTGAGATGACAGTGCTAACCACTACACCACCATGCCACCCAGTTCCATGGAGTGAATTCTGCTTTTTCAACTGTGCCAAGGTAAACACAGTTTTCCATTCTATGGCACCTTTAATGGATGAAATAAAGCTTAAAAAAAAGTTCATATGAAAAATTGTGCAAGTTTTTAGTAATACCAATACAAATAAATGTAACAACGCACAGCTATACAATCCATACATATTTAATAGTATGTTAATAATAACAATATATAGAGAATATGGCTTGGTTGAACAAAGATATGAAGTTTATCTTTGAGTGGTGAATGTATATATGAGTGACGCGAACGAGTGATATATTTTTCAACACGTGAAGATAAACCTCATATCTTCACGCCACCATGTAATGTTCTTGATATTATATGGACACATCCACAAAAAAAATGCAAGTTAATCAAAAGAATTTTAATTTTGAACTGGTTCACCATATTGACAATGCATGTCGAGTCAGTGGGAAAACACTGGGAATGAGGTCATCGGAGTGAAATATCTGGAATTATTATACATACAGGACACTTTTTCCATGGAATAAAAACGTTATATTCCCTTCTAGCGGGTTTCATTCATTTGGTTTGATAGCATGCAATATTCTTATCATATCGCTTATCCCAAGTGTATTACGTCACTCTACCCAATGGAGAATGAATGTTGAAGATGGTTTACGATATTGCATGGCTGTCAAGACAACTTGATGTCACACATCAGAGATATAAAACTTCCATGCTAGCAAGCGACTGTGACAATTTGTAAACAAACATGGCCACCAGATTTGCTTCTTTAAAAACGGAAGATTTTGAGAGAATTTTGAAAGAGAAAGATGCGTTGAACACCTGAAAGGAATGTGTATGCATAATAATAATAAAAATAATATTAATATTGGCTGGCTTTTTTCATGGTATATCAGATATATTTCATTCAGCTCATCTTTGACTCATTCAATATCATGCTAGCTGAATGGAATATATCTGATATACCTCTCAACACCAGCCAATATTATTTAAATATTTCACTCAGGTCCACGATGTATTTCATATGAAAAATGTGAGTTTTTCAATATAAGATAAACTTCATATCTTCAAGCCAACGTGTGATTTTCTTTTTATTATATCGATACATTCACAAACAAAAAGTACCCAAATTTATCAAAACATTTCATCGATTTGCTCATTAGTGATATATAGAGATTTATGTCACGGTGTTGGTTCTCCATGTCCCGGATGTAGCTCATATGATAAATACAAGTGGTGTATTTCCCAGTAAAACACTCGTGTGTAATATAATATATAATGATCTCTTAATATCACACTTAAGCGCAAGACACAGATTATTTACTAAACATTTTAATAGAAAGACAGTTTTTAAAACAAAACATATTATAATTCTCAACCCACTCCTAAACTGACAGTACATAACCTAATGAACATGAACATGTCACTGACAATGTAGGTCTAGTGTTATGCAATATGCAGAAACTTAAACAAAGTTTTGTCATACTTCACCCCGGACATCCACTCCGGAGATTATGGATCTCTCACGTCAGCGCCAATCCGGATCTGGGACAGGAATTCCCTCTCATCCGTATTCACTTCCTGGTTTTCACTGCTGTGTATAAATAAGCCATTTTCAGACTCAGACTTTGCCAGAATGTCTTGTTTGCTTCTTTAGCTGTTTCTGTGCCTCTCTTACTGTTCATGGTTATTCTCTCTAGTGACTTTTTCTTGTTCATAGTTTCTGCACTAGCACTCTTCTGTTTCATGGTGTTTTTTGCACTAAGGGTTATTTCAAATTCATGGTTTCTTGCACTAAGGGTCTTTTTCTTGTTCATGGTTTTTTTTGCACCAGCTTTTTTGTCTTTGCCTGTCTTGTTTGTCAAGTTATTTGTCTTATTTCGTCCGGACTATTTTTGCCATTTGGTTTTTGTCCTGTTTGTTTACCTTTTTGCCACACCCTTTTTTCCCTGAATTAAATCATATTTTTTGGATTACTGTCTGTGTTCTGCTTGTGGATCCTAACTTCACCATACTTCCGCCCACCCTAACAGTACATTCTGGCCAAAATGGATCCAGCGGAACTCACCCATCTGAGAACGGCCATCCAGCAGCAGGGGACTCTCCTCGGGACCCACCAACAAGACCTACAACAAATTACCCAGAACATCGCCACCCTGTCCAATGCACTCAACCTTCTCCCCATGCAGATGCAGCACTGTCAAGCCGTGCCTACCCCTGCTCAGCCATCTCCTACTTCAGCTTCTACCACCGCCTTTCTCCATGAACCGAGACTTCTAGCGCCTCAGCCCTACGATGGAGAACCAGGTACTTGCAGATCATTTTTGTCTCAATGTTCATTGACTCTAGAGCTGCAACCTCTGGCATTCCCCACAGAATGCTCCCGGGTAGCATATACAATAATGCTTCTCACTGGCAAGGCCAGAGAGTGGGGAACAGCAGTCTGGGATGCCAATGCACCCTTTTGTTCCAGTTTCAAGGATTTCTCTGAGGAGATGAGGCGAACTTTCGACTGTTTTCTGTCTGGCCGGAAGGCAGCCAGAGAGCTCATGGAGCTGCAGCAGGGGTCCTGGTCTACCTCGGATTATGCCATCAAGTTCCAGACGTTGGTGGCTTCAGGCAGTTGGAACGAGAATGCCCAGATCGACACGTTCCTGCACGGCTTGTCTGATGCCATCAAGGACGAGTTGGTATCATGGGAACTGCTGTCAGACCTCTCCAGCCTCATGGACCTTGCCAACCACATCGATGCTCGGATCCAGCAATGAAGGAGAGAGAAGAACGGCCCCAGACTCACCTCCTCTCTACCTCCCGCCGCGTCCATCGAACCCATGCAGGTAGACCGGGTTCAGGTGTCAGCGGAGGAACAACATCGCTGGCGGAGCACAGGGGCCTGCTTCTACTGCGGTCAGCTTTGGGACACCTCTGCCGAGCTTGCCTGCTAAAAGGACAGAGCCACCAGTGAATCAAGGGGCCCTGGTGGGCAACACTTGGAACCAGTCCCCCACTAATCATCTGTTACTTCCTGCCATCATTATCTGTGACAACAGCATCACCACCTCCAGGCCCTTGTCAACTCAGGGGCGGACAGGAACCTGATCTGCTCTGCCACTGCCAAGTGTCTGGGAATCCTGCTACTTGCTCTTGATGTCCCTCTCACTGTCCTGACACTCAGTGGCACTGGCTTGACCAGCATCACCCACCTTACTGCCCCGCTCACCCTAAGGATTTCTGGTAACCACTCAGAAACCATCCAGCTTCACGTCATGAACAACCCCCACGTACCCATCATCCTAGGATTACCATGGTTAATGCAGCACAATCCCCACCTTAACTGGACTAATAACACCATCCTAGGCTGGAGTTCTTCCTGCCTGGCCTCCTGTCTGAACTCCGCTCTGCCTCCTGCCAAACCACCATAGCCCTCAGCCAGCAAGTTTCTCAACATCTCACGTGCCTCCAGAATATCTGGGCCTTAAGCTACTTTTCAGTAAGATCCGAGCAGTGTCCCTCCCTCCTCACAGACCCTATGACTGTGGTATCGACCTCCTGCCTGGAACAGCACCACCCAAGGGATGATACTACTCTCTTTTTCTTGCTGAAAGACAAGTCATGGAAAAGTACATCACCGAATCGCTGGCAGCTGGGATCATCCACCCTTCCACCATCCACTCTGCCCCTGCATTGACTATCGGGGTCTCAACGCCATCATGGTCAAGAACTGCTACACACTACTGCTCATGACCAAGGCCTTTGAACTACTCCAGGGAGCCAAGGTATTCACCAAGCTAGATCTACGCAATGCATACCATCTCATCAGGATCAGGGAGGGGGACGAGTGGAAGATGGCCTTTAAAACCACCACTGGTCACTTCGAGTACCTCATGGTCCCTTTTGGCCTGACCAATGTGCCTGCAGTCTTCCAAGCACTCATTAACGATGTCTTAAGGGACTTCCTAAACATCTTTGTTTTTGTGTACCTGGATGACATCCTGATCTTCTCCCGCTCCCTGGAGGAACATCGGGGTCACGTCCGGCAGGTCCTCCAGCGCCTGTTAGAGAACAAGTTGTTCATCAAGGCAGAAAAGAGCGAATTTTACCAGAGCTCTGTCTCGTTTCTGGGATTCATCACTTTCCTGGCAAGGATCCAGATGGACCCCCTCAAGTTTGAGGCAGTTGCTGATTGGCCCACCCCATCTTCGAGAGGAGAGCTCCAGCACTTCCTAGGATCTGTCAATTTCTACAGGCACTTCATTTGCAACTTCAGCATGGTGGCCAGACCTCTTTCAGCCCTGACCTTGACCAAGACCCAATTCATGTGGGGGGAGGAAGCAGAGAAAGCTTTTTCCACACTCAAGCACAGGTTTACCACAGCACCCATTCTCACCATACCCGATCCAACCAAGCAGTTTATTGTCGAGGTCAACACTTCCGAGTCAGGGGTCAGAGCTATACTTTCCCAGAGGGCTAGTGATGACAAGGTCCACCCATGCTCCTTCTCACACAGGCTATCCCCAGTCGAACGGAATTATGACATTGGCAACCTAGAACTACTGGCCGTTAAACTAGCCTTGGAGGAGTGGAGGCACTGGCTCAAGGGGTCGGAGTTCCTCTTCCTAATCTGGACTGACCATAAGAATCTGGAGTACCTCAAGTCCACCAAATGCCTTAATTCTTGTCAAGCCTGTTGGCCTCTCTTCTTCTCCCAGTTCAACTTCACGCTTTCCTACTGAGCAGGCTACAAGAACGGCAAACCCGACGCCCTGTCCAGGATGTTCTCCTCCCACCAAGAGGAGTCCAAGCCACCCGAGACATCCTTCCTCCACGCTGCCTGGTGGGAGCCACCATTCTAGAGGTTGAGACGCTTGTGCAGAAGGCCCTGGAGCAGGACCCCAGTGAAGGTAACCCCAACAACATTCTTCCTAACCATCTGTTCCCAGTCCTGTGCAAACCCAGGTCCTGCAGTGGGGTCATGACTCCATGCTGGCCTGTCATCCGGGAGTCGACCGAACCCTGGCACTCATCCAGCAGTGTTTTTGGTAGCCATCTATCAAGGAGGATGTCTAGGAGTTTGTGGCAGCCTGCAACACATGCTCCCAGAACAAGGCAAACAATCAACCCACTGCTGGCTTTCTAAGACCCCTCCTGACTCCAGATCGACCTTGGTCTCACATCGCCCTGGACTTCATCACAGGACTCCCCAACTCAAGTGGCAACACATGCTGTCACTGTCATTGACTGTTCTTCCAAGACTGTTCATTTCATCCCTCTGCCCAAGCTCCCCTCAGCCAAAGAAACCACTGAACTACTCATCCAGCACATTTTCCATCTGCATGGACTGCCCACTGACATAATTTCTGACTGGGGTCCTCAGTTCACTGTGCAATTCTGGAGGGCTTTCTGGAAGCTTATCAGGGCCACCTGTAGTCTCTCCTCAGGCTTCCACCCACAGACCGACGGACAGGCAGAACGGTCGAACCAGACTTTGGAGGTTGCACTCAGGTGCATGGTGTCCAGGGATGCCAATTCTTGGAGTAAGTACCTACCCTAGATCGAGTATGCTCATAACACTCTTCCTTCATCTGCCACAGGTCTCTCACCCTTCCAGTGCTCCCTAGGTTACCAACCACCACTCTTTCTCAACCAAGAGGAGGAGGTCGCCATACCCTCTGCCCAGATCTTCATATGCCACTGTAGGAGGACGTGGGCATTGGCCCAGAGAAAACTCATTCGCTCCGCACTCACATCCAAGAGGCAGGCCGATGAACGCCGCTCTAAAGGTGCCCACTTACCGGGTAGAGCAATGAGTCATGCTCTCCACATGCCATCTGCCACTCAGAACCGTCTCCTGCAAGCTGGCTCCCAGGTACCTAGGACCCTTCCTCATCAAAAAGGTAATCAACCCATGTTCCGTCAGACTGACAGTACCACTCACCATGCGACGCATCCACCCCATGCTCCACGTGTCACAGCTTAAACCTCTGGTCTCTAGTTCTTTCTCTGTGGAGTTTGCATGTTCTCCCCGTGTCTCTGTGGGTTTCCTCCGGGTGCTCTGGTTTCCCCCACAGTCCAAAGACATGCAGGTTAGGCTAATTGGTGGCTCTAAATTGACTGTAGGTGTGAAATGAGTGTGAATGGTTGTTTGTCTCTGTGTCAGCCCTGTGGTGATCTGGTGACTTGTCCAGGGTGTACCCTGCCTCTCACCCATAGTCAGCTGGGATAGGCTCCAGCTTGCCCTCCAAAGAAGTTTCAACATCAAAAAAAGTTTTTGGAACACCTCAGATATATTTCAGATGATTGGAATAACTCAGGGCCAGTCCTTTGGCAAGCCAAGGAGGACAGAATAAGCAGTGGCAATACTTTAAAGTCCTGTAATAACCTGCACCTCCTCAATATTAATCCCAATGTATAATAGTTTTTGAAAAGTGAAACAAAGAGGGGGGAAAAATGCACCATGAGTTGTCGCAAGCTTGTCTCCCATCTCCTCATTTCCTGAAAACTGCGGGAGTTGAACAACATATTTAAACCTTATAAAAACCCTTCTATACGATGTTTAACCAGGTTTTAACAGGGTAAGAAGTCTCACAGATATCAGCTCATTAGCAAGCGTGAATATCAGCAGTAAATTACTTGACAGGAAGTTGGTCTGAAAAGAAACCCTGCCTGGAAACCCAGGCAATTTGACCGGAAGTGCTTGTCAATTAACCATGACCTATTCAAATTGCTCAAATAGATTGTCTCATCTCATCTCATTATCTCTAGCTGCTTTATCCTGCTCTACAGGGTCGCAGGCAAGCTGGAGCCTATCCCAGCTGACTACGGGCGAAAGGCAGGGTACACCCTGGACAAGTCGCCAGGTCATCACAGGGCTGACACATAGACACAGACAACCATTCACACTCACACCTACGGTCAATTTAGAGTCACCAGTTAACCTAACCTGCATGTCTTTGGACTGTGGGGGAAACTGGAGCACCCAGAGGAAACCCACGCGGACACGGGGAGAACATGCAAACTCCGCACAGAAAGGCCCTCGCCTCCCACGGGGCTCAAACCCGGACCTTCTTGCTGTGAGGCGACAGCGCTAACCGCTACACCACCGTGCCGCCCAAATACTGTAGATTGTTTACATTCTAAATGTTTTTAAATTACACTGACACAAATACTTTCAAGGAAATAGCTTGCAAATAAACAAATTGAGCTAAGTCAGTCTTAATGTCTGTTCTTTATAAAAAAAAAAGCTGCATGTTGAATTTGTTCTTAATGATATAACCACTAAAGTGATGAAAATAGCTGAGATTATTTTTTTGTCAGGGAGGCTGCTGTAACTCCACCGTGCGTGATGTCATTTTCCGCAAGCACAGCGGAGGTGAAGTGCATGCTATACTAGATTATAGTAGAATATTATGGCCTAGCGTGACTTCTCAGTCAATTTGTTTGCATTTCTCAACACAAATTATGGCAGTGCAGTATTAAAAAAGGAATCAAAATAAAGTAGTGGCTAGTTTATTGCCTTTTTATTTAAAAAAACAACAACATATAATTACCTGCTTATCTTCCATCCGTTTGATGCGTGACACGGTATGCTGTTGTGCTGCTGGTGTCGGTGTTTTGTGGCGAGATAGTCAGGATTGCGTCTGGCTTCAGTTGTCGTTTCTGCCTCGTGTCTCACTTCTTCCCAGTGTTGTGTGTTTTTTTTTTTTCATACAAGTCATACACAAAACAATCTTCTGTAAAATGCTCACTGCACAATTTGCTGCTTTTTCCAGGAGTAAAGTTTTCTCACTTTACTTGATGAAGCCACTTGGCCAAACGTTCAGGATCCAGGATGGAGTGAAGACGTGTGGAATCCTACATCATGCAGCACTATCCTTCTACAACCCCGGTTCCAAAAAAGTTGGGACAAAGTACAAATTGTAAATTAAAACGGAATGCAATCATGTGAAAGTTTCAAAATTCCATATTTTATTCAGAATAGAACATAGATGACATATCAAATGTTTAAACTGAGAAAATGTATCATTTAAAGAGAAAAATTAGGTGATTTTAAATTTCATGACAACAACACATCTCAAAAAAGTTGGGACAAGGCCATATTTACCACTGTGAGACATCCCCTTTTCTCTTTACAACAGTCTGTAAACATCTGGGGACTGAGGAGACAAGTTGCTCAAGTTTAGGGATAGGAATGTTAACCCATTCTTGTCTAATGTAGGATTCTATTTGCTCAACTGTCTTAGGTCTTTTTTGTTGTATCTTCCGTTTTATGATGCGCTAAATGTTTTCTATGGGTGAAAGATCTGGACTGCAGGCTGGCCAGTTCAGTACCCGGACCCTTCTTCTATGCAGCCATGATGCTGTAATTGATGTAGTATGTGGTTTGGCATTGTCATGTTGGAAAATGCAAGGTCTTCCCTGAAAGAGATGTCATCTGGATGGGAGCATATGTTGCTCTAGAACCTGGATATACCTTTCAGCATTGATGGTGTCTTTCCAGATGTGTAAGCTGCCCATGCCACACGCACTAATACCCCATACCATCAGAGATGCAGGCTTCTGAACTGAGCGCTGATAACAACTTGGGTTGTCCTTCTCCTCTTTAGTCCGAATGACACGGCGTCCCTGATTTCCATAAAGAACTTCAAATTTTGATTTGTCTGACCACAGAACAGTTTTCCACTTTGCCACAGTCCATTTTAAATGAGCCTTGGCCCAGAGAAGACGTCTGCGCTTCTGGATCATGTTTAGATACGGCTTCTTCTTTGAACTATAGAGTTTTAGCTGGCAATGGCGGATGGCACGGTGAATTGTGTTCACAGATAATGTTCTCTGGAAATATCCCTGAGCCCATTTTGTGATTTCCAATACAGAAGTATGCCTGTAACTAATGCAGTGCCGTCTAAGGGCCTGTAGATCACAGGCCCCCAGTATGGTTTTCTGGCCTTGACCCTTATGCACAGAGATTCTTCGAGATTCTCTGAATCTTTTGATGATATTATGCACTGTAGATGATGATATGTTCAAACTCTTTGCAATTTTACACTGTCAAACTCCTTTCTGATATTGCTCCACTATTTGTCAGTGCAGAATTAGGGGGATTGGTGATCCTCTTCCCATCTTTACTTCTGAGAGCCGCTGCCACTCCAAGATGCTCTTTTTATACCCAGTCTGACCTATTGCCAATTGACCTAATGAGTTGCAATTTGGTCCTCTAGCTGTTCCTTTTTCGTACCTTTAACTTTTCCAGCCTCTTATTGCCCCGTCCCAACTTTTTTGAGATGTGTTGCTGTCATGAAATTTCAAATGAGCCAATATTTGGCATGAAATTTCAAAATGTCTCACTTTTGACATTTGATATGTTGTCTATGTTCTATTGTGAATACAATATCAGTTTTTGAGATTTGTAAATTATTGCATTCCATTTTTATTTACAATTTGTACTTTGCCCCAACTTTTTTGGAATCGGGGTTGTATTTGTCTCCTAATACATCCACGTATCTGGCTAATCCAGTATAGCTGTACCTGGGGAAATGGCCCAGCAGATTGAAGTTACAACTTTAACATGTTTTTTAAGCTAAAGCCTGCTTAATTTTTTTTCATCTAGAACATCTTGTATTCATGTATAATGACATTTCATCACCCTGTAATTTCAAAATTTCCTGGTTAATTGCTTAAAAAAAGGATGCAGTTCTTTAAAAAAAATTACAACTGATAACTGAGTGAAAATCTGCTGGACTTTATTTATTTTACAGTGTAGTGTAGTTCTGTGCCATTACCAGTGCTAAAACATGATAGCACATCCCCATGGGCTTATTTACTGTAATTTATATTTTTCTGTCTAAATGTACAGCTTTATTTCACTTTTTTAAACAAAAAAATGGGTGACCTCCCCAATAAATGCAGTGAATTGTTGTTAAATACATTATTTACTCGTCTAATGTGAGGTAAATCAAACTAAATTGATTTTATTTCATATCATTGAACTCGGGCGGCACGGTGGTGTAGTGGTTAGCACTGTCGCCTCACAGCAAGAAGGTCCGGGTTCGAGCCCCTTTCTGTGCAGAGTTTGCATGTTCTCCCCGTGTCCGCGTGGGTTTCCTCCGGGTGCTCCGGTTTCCCCCACAGTCCAAAGACATGCAGGTTAGGTTAACTGGTGACTCTAAATTGACCGTAGTTGTGAATGTGAGTGTGAATGGTTATCTGTGTCTATGTGTCAGCCCTGTGATGACCTGGTGACTTGTCCAGGGTGTACCCCGCCTTTCGCCTGTAGTCAGCTGGGATAGGCTCCAGCTTGCCTGCGACCCTGTAGAAGGATAAAGCGGCTAGAGATAATGAGATGAGATGAGATCATTGAACTCCAAACATTCTCCAAAGCAAGGATGCTATGTCAATGCATCTTTCAAGCACTGTGAGCACTGGTTAAAACACGACTACTGTGAAATAGAGAGAGCGGAGCTTCCAAAAAGTGTCAGTTCATATCAGAGTTCAAAACACCTGTCCACCTGTCAATTGTCTCATCTTCCTTTTTATCATTAAAACACTGTTTTTCAAAGTGTGTTCTCTGGACCACTGATGGTCCACAAGCAATCCCTGGTGGTCCACGAGTTGGTGTCATAAAATGTTTTATTAGTGTTTCTCAAATCACCTATGTGACTCGCCTATGTGAAGTCCTATGTAAATTCAAATAGTAGCCGATTTGAATTTGTCTGACATTAAGCAAGCCAACAGTTTTGCAACACTGCCTATAGCTATGTCAGTTTAGGTTACAATTTCATGTCAAAGTCACGTCTGAATGTGGAGGGAATGTGGAATGTTACAAGAAACTTCAAGTAACCAAATTAGACTTGGCATCAAACTGTCCAAGATAATGGATTGGTGGCTGAAGACCAAGTCAGTCAAAAGAAAAGCACAAGAAACATCCGACACGAGCAAGGGCACAGTGCAAAGACATGATGATTCTTTGTTTGAGAAAACAAAGCAGCGCAACTGGATTGATGTGGCTCCCAGTATGAGATTAAAACTGTCTCGTTTGGAGCCACACATTGCTTCACTGATGTACCAAAATCAGCAGTACCATTCTTCCCATTAAGATAAGGACAACAATGAGTGAGTTGGTAATACTATTTGTAAAACTCCCACTTCATTAGTGTGTAATTTGTAATATACTGTTGAAGTAGACTTGTTTTTTCTTTGGGATATTTAGGGAGTTAGGTGGTCTGTGGTGTGGTTTTTTTGAATGGATAAAGTGGTCCTTGGTCTGAAAAAGTTCAAGAAACACTTCTTCAAAAAAAAGACCATTTTGGCATTTTTGGTGTGTTCCAGCATAATCTTTTGCTATAATGCAATAAATGTGTAAAAATGAGCATGTTTTATATAGTCATTGAAGTATTTATGTATTTATTATTAATTTTGGCATTTTTAATTTCACCCGTGTCCATCTTGCAAAGTCTAGTAAAACCAGAGCGAGAAACAATACATTCTTTTAGTTACAAGGTACTAACATGTACAGTAACCATAGCATTTATGTTTTGGTGCCTCGCTAAGGAGATGTGAGCCACCTTAAAACGATGCTTTTCAGATATGAAAGGTTCATCTTTGCTTCTGGAAGCAGTTACTTTCCATTTTACTGACTTACCAGCCATACAAAGGCCGAATCCCATTTCACCCCTTGGACCAACCCCTTGGCCCTTCCCCTCCATTTTGCGCGTTCACGTGAAGGGGTAGGGGTATCCCAATCCCAGTTAACGCGGAGGGGTAGGGGAAGGGGTAGGGCTTCTGTACCCCTCCAAACGGAGATTTTCCTGGAGCTGACTCCGAACGAAGGGGTTTGAGTGATTTCCCACAATGCCATGCGGATTTCAGCGAGATTTCATGCGGATTTCAGAAAGATGGCGGTTCCCGCGGCGAAAGATTGTCATAAATGTATTTTCTCCATTATTTACATGTTTTAAGTTGTTATCCAGAGGAAACACGCCGCTTGATTCGCTTTCGAGCTGAGAATGAGCAGCGATTTCTGAAATCCAAGCTGCTGCTAAAAAGCTTTGGGAGTGAGTATTGTTTTCGTTTGCTTGACTGCGTACGTTTTGTTCTGTTATTCTCGCTTTTATTGTTTACATGAGTGTTCTGACACCTCCAAAGATATCCCATTCAGTGGTGTTAGTTAACAAATCACACCCTGCCAGCAGAGATCTCTGGCTCTGACTGTAGCGGCTGGTCGCAGCCAATGACGCATTTGGTCGCGTTTTGCTAACGTAAACGCTGACGGAGGTACGCGATGACGTATGCGATCGTTGAAGGGCTATCCCAATACGTAAGGGTTGAATTTCAAGCCCTATCCCTTGTAGCTCAGTTTCAAGGGGAAGGGCCAAGGGGAAGGGGGAGGGGAAGGGGGAGGGGTAGGGGTAGAAATTAGAATTGGGATTGGGCCAAAACCTTATGATGTGAAGCATGCCAACAGTCATGTGGAAGTAAGTACACCCTCTTCCAGTTACATGGTTTTATCAATTAAGACATGACATAAAAAAAAAAAAATCATCTGATCCTTACCAGGTCCTAAAATTATGCAAATCTAACCTCAGGTGTAAAGCAATACACAAGAGTCCATCATGTCATTATTTATTTAACAAAACTTAAGTGAAAATGCAGAATCCATGTATGAAAAAGTAAGTACACCCCATGATTCAATAGCTTGTAGAATCACCTTTTGCAGCAGTAACTTGAAGCAATCGTTTTCTGTATGATTTTATCTCTCTAACAATGTTGTGGAGGAATTTTGCCCCACTCTTCTTTACAATATTGCATCAGTTCATTCATGTTTGAGGGCATTTGTTTATGCACAGCTCTCTTAAGGTCCCGCCACAGCATTTCAATTGAGTTGAAGTCTGGACTTTGACTTGGCCATTCCAACACCTTGATTCTTTTCTTTTTCAGCATTCTGCTGTAGATTTGCTGGTGTGCTTGGAATCATTGGGTCATGCAACAGGACAATTGCAGCCAAGCCTTAGCTGTTGAGTAGATGGCCTCATATTTGCCTCTAGAATACTTTGGTATACAGAGGAGTTCATGATTGACTCAATGACTGCAAGGTGCCCAGGCCCTGTGGCTGCAAAACAAGCCCAAATCATTGTCCCTTTACCACTGTGCTTGATGGTTGGTATGAGGTGTTTGTGCTGATATGCTGTGCTTGGTTTTCACCAAACATGGCGCTGTGCATTATGGCTAAACATTTCCACTTTGGTCTCATCTGGCCAAAGGACATTGTTCCAGAAAGCTTGTGGCTTGTTCAGATGCATCTTTGCAAACCTAAGCCATGCTACCATCTTCTTTTTAGATAGAAGAGGCTTTCTTCTGGCAACCCTTTCAAACAAGCCATACTTGCACAGTCTTTTTCTAATTGTACTGTCATGAACTTTAACATTTAACATGCTAACTGTGGCCTGTAGAGTCCTAGATAATGCATAACTCTTGGGTTTTTTGCAATTTCTCTAAGCACTGCACAGTCTGACCTTGAAGTAAATTTGCTGGGATGTCCACTCCTGGGAAGATTGGCAACTGTCTTGAATATTTTACACTTCTGAATAATCTTTCTCACAGTAGAATGATGGATTTCAAATTGTTTGGAAATGGCCTTATAACCCTTCCCAGACTGATGTGCAGCAACAATTGCTTCTCTAAGCTCGTTGCTAATGTCTTTCCTCCTTGGCATCGTGTTAACATACACCTGAGTGCTCTAGACCAGCAAACTACCAAAACTTCTGTTTTTTAAGAGGTTGCCACACTTGCTGATGATCAATTAATCAAATTCATTTGATCAGCAACACCTGGTGCTAATTGCCTTCATAATTTCTATGGAAACAGTAAGGGTGTACTTATTTTTTTTCACACACTGCTACTGCATTTTTGGCTTACTTTGTGTTAAATAAATAATGATGGGTGAACATGTCATGTGTTATTGGTCATCTGAGGTTGTATTTGCCTAATTTTAAGACCTGGTAAGGACCAGATGATTTTTTTATTATGTCCTGACACTTAAAACCTAGACTTGAATGAGGGTGTACTTTCTTTTTCACGTGACTGTGTACAATATCCTCAGCTACCTCAAGACCCCCGATGTGTGCCAGAGTAACTGTCTCATTTCTAGATGCAATGAGTCCTTGGATAAGTTATATCATGAATTGTCAGTCATGGCTACAGACATTAAATTTTAGTTGGCACTGGATGCCATTTGCTGCCCCAACTCCAGCAATTTCTTTCTGCCCTTGGCAGCTCTGCCGCTACCCTGACTGGTTCAGTCTCTCTAAGCCTTCTGGCTTTCTCATCATCAATCCTCCACAATTCTTCATCTGTATATTTCAATTCGAACAGGTATTGCTCTGGGCTATTTTGGAAAAAGCCACTGACTTCTGCAAAACCATCCATCCCCCCCCCCCCCCCCCCCCTTTATTTGGTCCATAACTGCTCAGAAGCTAGTTCATCACAGGCGGCCAGACCAAATGTTTTAGAATGAGTTGTTCTTATAGAGTAGTTGCATTATGAAAGACAACTAATCAGACCATTTTCCACAACTGTATCCAAAGTGCAAGTCTATATTGAGGGCTTCTGTTTCCTCTCAAATTCTACCGTCTATAATGTGAAAGTTTTATTATTTGGACATTACCATGGCTACAAAAATGTTATTTTTAGTCATATACTTAGCTCAGATGAAAATAAATAAATAAGTAAAATAAATATAAAAAAATATAATTACAGTATGCTGTCTTTCAAATGCTGCTTTGTTTCTTCTCTGATGTAGTGCTTTGAGTTATGCATTAAGATTATTCATGTCAGAAATGCACGAGATAGATGGATATAAAAGCAGTCGAGAGTTTATTACAGCAAAGCTGGCAGTCAAATCCAAATCAGTGATCAAAGGCAGAGTCAACAAACAGGCAATGGTCAGGCAAGGTGCAGATAGAATAGAATATCAAAGGCTGAGACTTTGAGCAATAACCAAAGTACAAACTGGATCAACAATCAATCAATCAGCACAGAATATAAAGGCTTGGTAAGGCTACAGTCACACTACAGCTCGTGATGCTTTGTGATGGGTTATTGATGAAAATAAAGCATTTTGGTGGTGATGGACAGTGATGTGCACTTGGTGCAGGTGAGCTAAAAGTTGTGGTCACACAGCAGGCGAACTGTTGGCCCTTTTCTTTTCAGGAGACCAGGCATTTTTCCAAGGAGACATGCTTGAGGGTTTTCTACGTACTGGCGTCTGGGAGCAGAATGATTGCCGATGCTTTGCTCAATAGATTTCAGCAATGCGTGACATCAGCACCAACCAATCAGTGATGATCACAAATGTGTCATCTAACTGTCACCAAACATCCATCCATTATTCATATCCGCTTATCCTATGCAGGCTCACAGACAAGCTGGAGCCTATCCCAGCTGACTATGAGCGAAAGGCGGGGTACACCCTCGACAAGTCGCCAGGTCATCGCAGGGCTGACACATAGAGACAAACAACCATTCACATTCACACCTATGGTCAACTTAGAGGCACCAATTTACCTAACCTGCATGTCTTTGGACTGTGGAGGAAACCGGAGCACCAGGAGGAAACCCATGCAGACATGGGGAGAACATGCAAACTCCACACAGAAAGGCCCCCGTCGGCTACTGGGCTTGAACCCAGAACCTTCTTGCTGTGAGGCAACAGTGCTAATCAATACACCACCGTGCTGCCCCATCGCCAAACATTTGCTGAATATTCATGAACCTTTCGCCCAAGCAATTACAAACCTCAGCAAAGGATCACCAAATGTAAATGCACATTACAAGTATTGGCGAAGGTTAGGCTACGCCTTTCTACTGTGTCACCGAGGCTCCTGTGAGCATCAGGGATATGAATTCAAGAGTAATATGTCTCAAGAGGCTCAGCGAAGGTTCCCCAAGCTTTGGGAAGTATTCCCAAACCCATCTGTGAATATTTGCCATTTAGTTTACGATGAAAACATCACCACCAAATTTCAATGCATGCATTGAAATTTTTCATGACTTTTTTTGGCCACTCATGAGGCAGAGACACACCAAAAAACAACTCATGAAGCTCGGAGAACATTTGCCATGCATCGCACGATTGGTGGTGATGCTACCAATTTTTCTTTGCCAAATATTCGCAAACCCACTGTGAGCTGTAGTGTGGCCAGGGCCTAAAGTCATGCATGGGAATGCTGAGCATTTACTTTGCAATGTTTGTGTGAACTGAGGGTCCTTTTCTACACCGTGGCAATGAGGCTGTGATTTAGAAGAGGTGTAGGTTAAGTGATATTTAGTACTACAGAGACTGAGAGCAGTATAGTTCAGTGTGGTTGTTGTAGTCAGCACTGGCCATGTTTGAAGGCTGCTGAGAACTCTGGGAAGTGGAGTCTTGTGTGTGAGCAAATGTAAACGTAACAGTCATAAACTGCCAATTATCTGCATCATTATTTACAAAGAATAAATAGAAAGCCAAGAAACAACCAAAAACATTGCTGTCAATGAATTTAAAGGGGAACATCTTTAGGGGCGGAGGATGCAGTTTTGATGGTTATTGGATTTGCTGGTTTTTCAGTGGCACAGAAGTTAAAATAGTGTCAGAGAGAGAGAGAGAGGGGTAGCAACAACTAATTAGCAGGCCAAGCACCAAAGGTATGTCAGCATGCTATTGTAATTGTACGTCTTCTTCGACATTGGAGTCTAAAGCTTGTTTCTCTGATTTTTGATTGTTCAGCGGGACAGTTCCTCCAAAACAAGCAAACAACTTTGAGGGCAAAGTTGCCATACAGGATGTGAAGGCCTGTCTTGGAAACTAATCTACTCAGACCACAATTTGTCCCTGAGTAAAGGAACATGTTATTGCTCTTAAAATAGCTCTTAACTTTTGAACGACTCAACGTCCAAACATGATTCTTCTTCAAGATTCAAGAGTCACAAGAGCTTTGTTAATACATCCATATACAAGTATACAATGCACTGAAATACCATTTCCCTCAGAGTCCTCATGGTGCATTTATAGAGAAATAGAAGTTTACAAAACAAGGTCCACTGCAACCCCAATATAATGAGCTCTTTTACTTTCAGTCAGTCTTCAAAACCAAAACAAAACACACCAACAACATCACTGAGCCATGTGCTTCTCTTCCCCTCAGAGACAAACAATATGTAATCAAAGTCCACAGTCTAGTGTACAATACGTGTTAATGCCATAAAAAAGGCTTAACTAGCCTCGCTTAGGTGTTGATCACAAACAATTATCGAGAACGGCAACCACTGACTTAAAAAAATACCTTAAAATAGCTTTATTTTACAAGCTAAAAGAAGTTTAACTTGAGTCTTTATTCCGAAAGCACTGTTGTCATGGCTACTCGTCAATGTAAGACACTCTCCATCGAAGACAAACTTCATATCCTGGACTGTTAAAAGTGTCTTGAGAAAACAACGAATTTGGCTTAAGAACATGGTATCCCAAAATATTCAATTTCAGCTTCTAAAGTAAAAGATCTGTGAGACTTCGTCCATAACTGCAATCAACACGATGAACTGAAAAGAAAGAAGATGCAGCAAGCAATATAGCAAGCAAAAAAAAAAAAAGAAGTGGAAGACTTCAAAAACTTGGGGTCTCAGATGAGAAGCACTGCAAATGATATCAATGCCCGCAAATCAGCTGCATGGAGGGCCTGCAACAAGCTGGACAGGATATGGAGGTCAAACATGTCAAGAAATCTAAAGCACTTTGGTGGTGTAAGTGGTTAGCACTGTTGCCTCACAGCAAGAAGGTCCTGGGTTTGAGCCCAGTGGCCGACGGGGGCCTTTCTGTGTGGAGTTTGTCTGTTCTCCCCGTGTCTGCATGAGTTTCCTCCAGGTGCTCTGGTTTCCCCCACAGTCCAAAGACATGCAGGTTAGGCTAATCGGTGGCTCTAAATTGACCATAGGTGTGAGTGTGAATGGTTGTTTGTCTCTGTGTCAGCAATAATCTGGTGACTTGCCCAGGGTGTACCCTGCCTCTCACCCATAGTCAGCTGAGATAGGCTCCAGCTTGCCTGTGACCCTGTAGAATAGGATAAGAGGATGGATGGATGGTCTTGGGCTGAAGTGCCCAAGAGTGGCAGCGCACACGTATGCAGCAGTTTTGCTCTCCAGTGATGAACTAAATTTCATTGTACATTTGTGCAGTGACAATAAAGGCATTCTATTCTAAAGGAGAATCTTCCGATGTACAGTTGAAACAGTATTGCTTTATGGATGCAAAGCTTCACTCCCAAACTAGAGAAACAACTAGATGGCTGCTACACCAGGTTACTAAGAACAGCTTTTAACATTCACTGGAATCAACATATCACCAACAAGGAGTTGTATGGGGAACTGCCAAGGGTCTCAAACAAAGGGGCAGAATGTTAAGTGTGCACTTTATGGTGAAGCTTTAAATCTCATTGTACTTGTATAATGACAATAAAGGCTTTCTATTCTATTCTATTCTATTCTATTCTATTCTATTCTAAAGACTACGCTTTGCAGAGCATTGTTTCAGAAGGGACAATAAGGTAGCTGCTGATTTAATACTCTGGAGGCTGAAACACGGAAAGAGAAACCCTGGCAGGCCACAGACGACTTTCATAGACAGATTAGAGTTAGATACTGGATTGAGACCAGAGGACCTAGAATCTGCAATGAGAAATTGAGACATCTGGAGTACCATTGTGATTTGAGAGGGAATCTCGATGTAAGTAAGCAAGCGGCAAGCAAATGATGGTAAGTGTGACTTATTTCTTTTACTTCATAAAGATGAAAGTGAATTAAGCATAAATATAAATTAAACACAATTGGTCTTGTTTTATGTAAGAGTGAGTGTTTGGTGTGACAAGTGGGTCCATTTCAGAATTACGAACTTGTCAGTAAACAAACTATTTGGACATGCCCCCTCCCCAGGAGTTTGTTATTGCGGGGTTGCAGTGCATATAAATAACTTTATCTATAATGATCTAATTAACATATAGCTATCTTATCTATAGAGATCTAAGTAACACTTAACTATCTAAACATATCGCTATCTTATCTATAGAGATCTAAGTAACATTTAGCTATCAAAACACATAGCTATCTTATCTATAGTGATCTAAGTAACACTTAGCTATATGTTTAGATAGTTAAGTGTTACTTAGATCACTATAGATAAGATAGCTATATGTTTCGATAGTTACCTTATCTATCGCGATCCCAGTAACATTTAGCTATCAAAACATATAGCTATCTTATCTATAGCGATCTAAGTCACATCCATCCATCCCATCCATTATCTGTACCCACTTATCCTGTCCTACAGGGTCGCAGGCAAGCTGGAGCTTATCCCAGCTGACTATGGGCGAGAGGCAGGGTACACCCTGGACAAGTCGCCAGGTCATCACAGGGCTGACACATAGACACAAACAACCATTCACACTCACGGTCAATTTAGAGTCACCATTTAACCTAACCTGCATGTCTTTGTACTGTGGGGGAAACCGGAGTACCTGGTGGAAACTCACACTGACAACATGCAGACTCCACACAGAAAGGCCCTCCCAGCCACTGGGCTCGAACCCAGGACCTTCTTGCTGTGAGGCGACAGTGCTAACCACTACACCACCGTGCCGCCCATCTAAGTAACCATTTAGCTATAAAAACATATAGCTATCTTATCTAAAGCAATCTAAGTAACACTTAACTATCTCATCATATAGCTATCTTTTGTATAATAAACAACTTAAATGACAAGCCAAAGACAGGTGCAAAGTGGCATTGTGTATTTGTGTGCAAATGTTCATTTCAGTGCAAAAATACAAGAGACTGCAGTTCAGTTTGAAGAGTTCCAGAGTTCAGGTTTTACCAGGATATTACCTAAGACAAGACTGGAGCAAAATTCTTTGTTATTGATCATTCTTTCTCATGATTCCCTGGCTTGTACTAAATTTTCTTGATGTAACAAATTTGTGATTTGCAAAACAGGAAGTTAGCCATTTTAAATTTTGAATAAAATGTTTCTTTGTGGGTGGCACGGTGGTGTAGTGGTTAGCGCTGTCTCCTCACAGCAAGAAGGTCTGGGTTCGAGCCCCGTGGCTGGTGAGGGCCTTTCTGTGTGGAGTTTGCATGTTCTCCCCGTGTCCACGTGGGTTTCCTCCGGGCGCTCCGTTTTCTCCCACAGTCCAAACACATGCAGGTTAGGTTAACTGGTAACTCTAAATTGACCGTGAGTGTGAATGGTTGTCTGTGTCTATGTGTCAGCCCTGTGATGACCTGGCGACTTGTCCAGGGTGTACCCCGCCTTTCGCCCGTAGTCAGCTGGGATAGGCTCCAGCTTGCCTGCGACCCTGTAGAACAGGATAAAGCGGCTAGAGATAATGAGATGAGCTGTTTCTTTGCCTAGAAATGTCACCTAATCTTTGTAAAATTTGAACAACTGTATTGTCATGCCATGTTTTTTTTAGTAGTTTTGATAATCAGCACAGTTCATCTGAAACATACACACAATTTTGTCCCTGAGGTCACCAAACAGGAAGTGAGACCATATCTTATTGGCACCAAAGTTTATAGATGTCTTTCTTTACATGTTTTGGCAGTAACATGTGATTGACATGTTGTGTCTGCACTAGGGGATGGTAAAGCTTACAAGAAGTAATGAAATACAGAACAGTATATCAGCCAAACTTCAGGATATTAACAACAAATTTGGTACATTGGAAATTACATTGATGGCCATAGTTTTTTTTTTCCCATTCACAAATGTTTTATATTTCCTTGGAAACAAGCGGTCTCAATACCTTCTGGTCTTCCTATCAGTATTGTTGGGGGCAGAATGTGCTTGGCCCCCTAATTACTGCTTATTGCTATATTTAACATATGTTATGCCTCAACCCTCTATATATTAGGCAAGGAATAAAGGAAGTGCTGTTATAGGAAAGTACTCAGTGATGGAGTGGTGTGCCGCAACCAAACACAAAGCCTGAAATTGATTATTTTCCAATAACAGCATCACCTAAAGTGTTTTATTCATATTTTACTCCTTATATTACATTATGTTAATGACATTTAGCAGATGCTTTTATCCAGAACAACATACAACATACCCAGAGCAGCCTGGGGAGCGGTTAGGGGTTAGGTGCTTTGCTCAAGGGCACTTCAACCATTCCTGCTGGTCTAGGGAATCGAATCAGCAACCTTTTGGTCCCAAAACTGTTTCTCTAACCATTAGGTCAGGGCTTTGGGTGTAAATAACCCTAAGCTGTAAGAAGTGTTCAATACAAAATGCCAATACACAAGACAAGAAGCCATTATTTATCACACATACACTCAAGCTCATTCCTCCTCTGCATTTAACCCATCTGAAGCAGTGAACACATACACAAGTGAGCAATGAGTACACACACACACGCATACCCAGAGCAGTGGGCAGCTATGCTACAGCAACCAGGGAGCAGTTAGGGGTTACAGTAGGTGCCTTGCTCAAGGGTACATCAGCCCAACTTTCAGGCCATGGCTGCCCAATATTCACCTAACCTCATGTCTTTAGACTGTGGGGAGCATCCAGAGGAAACCCATGCAGACACGGGAAGAAGTTTCCACACAGAAAGGCCCCTGTTGGCCACTGGGCTCAAACCAAGAACCTTCTTGCTGTGAAGCGACAGTATTAGCCACTACACCACCATGCCACCCAGAAACCCATGTCAGAAGTGGGATTCAAACCCATGCCTCCATTCAGAGACCATAATCCTCCTAACACCAGGAGAAACATCTGAACGTTGAGTTTGGTGCCTTAGACCACTCACCATCCTGACACCACCCTTAGAGGTTGTATACATAACCCTATATTGGAGGGTTATTTTTCTTTTGAGAAAACATTCCAAGTAGAGCCATTATCTATCCAAAGAACTTATGTTTGTGTCACACTGTCTTATATCTTGCCATGTAAGTGGCGTATGGGTCAAATGCCAAGAAATGAGGCATATTTTGTCCAACATGAAAGTCCAGTGATGTACATGGCGTATGCGTGGCATTACTGTGGCATATCTGGGTTTTGTCTGGGGTTCAAAGGACGTAAAGTTATGGCGTACTGAGGCATATGCGTGGCATATGATGTGTTGCCACAGCATAACCATTTTGTTGCATTCATGCTGCGTTCGTTGTCATTTGTCACAGTCAAGAAAGCATCATGCCAGCGAAGAAGTCAGGACCCAAAAAGAGCAAGGGAAGCGCGAAGACATCAGCTGCATCCACCCAGCCAGCCTGGAGCCACCTTCATCAGACACATGTCAACTAAAGCCTTTACACGGTGTAATAGATGTTTGAGCAACGTTCCCGCCATGTCACTGCTGCGTAGCTTTCATTTTTACGGCGTACACATGACGTATGTGTGACATATCAAAGCTGCTATGTATGTGCTACAGATTTTTAAGTGCAGACTTAAAAGTATGCTGCACCCTGGCATACAAGGAGATTGTGTTACATGTCCGAGAGTATTAGCTATGTAAGCTGGCGATGCTGTAACGTTCCTTACTTACTGCCACATATCCTGATACACCATACATATGCAAGGCTGAAATGCCAGTGTGTAACACAGGCATTAAAGAACTATCTTTTTAAAGTGTATAGTGACAACACAAAAGACTGACATGTTTTAAGGTTCGGGTTTGCGCACATTGTGACTGAATGACAGGAAGAACCAGACACAGACATCACACTCCGTATTTGTACACAATTCATGCAATAACTCACTCTGAGGTAGTGTTTAGAGGGTTTAAATGCTTTACATTTCAGCACTGGTTTCTAACATGTCTGCTGTGAAAACGACTGACTTTTATTTTTCATCAAAACAATTCCGAAGCACTTTGCTTACTTCTCAATGAGGGACTTATACAAAATATTTGCAGAATCAGTGGAATGCCATTTTAATTCGTCCTTCAAATATTTGAAGCCTGCCTCAGTTTGAACAAAAAGAAACCCCATTATTCTCATTCTTTCCCAGAGTAGCACAGCCAATAAGTTTATATGTGCTGGAATGCGCATCCAATTACTGTTAAAAAATATTTGAGGTCTGAAAACTTGCCAAGGTATTTTATGAATGTTAGTATTTTCAAATTCAGGGCTTAACCTCTGAATCTTTTGTCATGTTAGCCAAAAAAAGTAGAAGCAAATAAAAATCTAATTTAAGCTCTCATTTGATGGCATGAATGCAAACCCGCTACCATGGCCTAAAGCACAAATCACGTCTGATGCAAACTGGCATTGGTTGTGCATTTCATAATGTGTTATTGTTGTCTTCACTGACAGAGTGTCTATTAATCATGTGGAAGACAAGAAAGTGTTGGGTATTCTGGATGCCAAACATTGTCACAGACCCAGAAGGAAAGAATAAATGCCATTTATCCTCTTGCCCCAAAACACACACACACACACACACACTCTTACGGCTTTTACAATAAAGACTGCCAGGCATCTTTGAGCATGTTGAAGACAAAAAAAAAAGAAAAAAATATCCTTCATTACAGACAGAAGCTAGCAGTAATAAGATTACACCATCTGAGACTGCAGGATAAGAGTGTCATTTTGCCTGTGCTTTTGTCTCCTGTGACAGCAACCTACATAATGCACCCTTAAATCACATTCTGTTTAGATGTTTGACAAAAAGCCGTGGACGAGAATTGCTTGGTGAGCAGTTTGAAACACTTCCCTTTTCCCACATTTCTGCTTGCGTTTTGTGAAAATGCAACCTGAAGTTGGTGTGTTATACAAATAACCTTCCCCCTTGGATCAATTTTGAGGTCGAAATGTAAGTGTGTTAATGAATCCGAGCCTCGAAGGCAGTTGAAACACCTTAAGTTTTCTGCGAACATCACCAGGCTTTGTTTCCTCCACATATTATGCAAAAGATCTTCAACTGCCCTCATAACACTCTGGATCTCTCTATACATACATCATATGTACATAATCAAATATGCATACATTATTTCCAATGAACCAGATGTTCCAAACACATACAAATATAAATAGAAGACTCTTTTTTTCCCCCTGCAAAGCTTGTCAGAAAGGTTTATAGGACAGCTGGTTGAGAACAGCGGTGTGGATTAAGACTGGGATCCTACATGGTACAACTACAACAAAAAGCCATGTGGGAGAGAGGTTCTTTATATTTATGCCGGTGTCAGTTAGATATAAAGCACATGGTATAAACTAAGACCATGTTTATTAACACAGTGTGGCACTGCACTATGCATTTACACCATCCTTAGGAAACACTTCATTGTAATGGGTTAAGTTAGGAAACATTTACATCTGTGGCATTTGGCAGAAATCTAAAAATCCACAAAATACTCAACATGCTGATAAAACAAGTCTCTGAAAGTGTTATTATATTCTACATGTTAGATATGCAACCTCAATTCTAAAAAAAGTTGGGATGCTGTGTAAACTGTAAATAAAAACAGAATGTGATAATTTGCAAATCTTGGAAACCCTATATTTCATTGAAAATAGTATAAAGACAACATATCAAATGTTGAAACAGAGATATTTTATTGTGTTGCAGTTCTTGGTGTGGGTGGGGCACAGAAGCATGGCAGGCGAGAGTTGATGGTCACACACAAACTCTTTATTTCACTTATTTTTAGTTTTTCAGCTTTCACTCACTCACTCAACACGCACACATGCCTTGTGCTCGGGAGGGAGCCCCTTTTCTCTGCTCTCCCCCTCCTTTTATGCTCTGTCCCTGTAACACACACACACACACACACACATTAATTGACAGCAGGTGGAATGACTTAGCCACTTACCTTCCCCGACCCCACCCTCCATTCACAGACTGCTGGTTGGCCATGCCCCTGCTGCCACATACAGTACCCCCACCGCCTGACTCAGGCCAGGGAGCCGTCTGGCCTGCAGCTGACTCCCCCCCTGACGGGACAGGAAGTCCGCCACCACCATCTGTGCCCCCAGCCTGTGGATCACCTCGAACTTAAATGGCTGGAGGGCGAGATACCAATGGGTGATCCACACATTGGCATCTTTCATGTGGTGGAGCCACTGGAGGGGCACATGGTCCAAACAGAGAGTGAAAGGGCACCCCAGTAGGTCGTATCAGAGTGCAAGGACCGCCCACTTGATGGCAAGACACTCCTTCTCTATCATGCTGTATTTGCTTTCATGCATCGAGAGTTTCCGGCTGATGTATAGCACAGGGCACTCCTCACCCTCCACCTCCTGGGACAAAATGGCCCCCAGCCCTCTGTCTGATGCATCAGTCTGCAAAATAAAGGGGAGAGAGAAGTCAGGGGAGTGTAAAAGTGGCCCCCCACACAGTGCAGCTTAGTGTAGCGGGTGCTCCAAATAACCCAAAAGGGAGCGTGACAAACTGATGTAATCCAAATGGTGTGGAAAAGGCCATTTTTTCTCGGGATAGAGGAGTCAAGGGGATTTGCCAATATCCCTTTGTTAGATCCAGTGTCGAATAAAAGCGAGCAGTGCCTAACCAATCAAGCAACTCATCAATGCGAGGCGTTGGGTATGCGTCAAATTTAGACACTGTGTTGACCTTTCTATAGTTCACACAGAACCGGACTGACCCGTCGGTCTTGGGAACCAGGACCACTGGGCTGCTCCAGTCACTGTGGGACCCCTCGATTATGCCCATTTCGAGCATGGCCTTGAGTTCGTCCCGAACCACCTTTTTCTTGTCACTCACCTGAGGAGGAGACAACACAGAGACAGAAGAGGGGAGGACACCATGGGTGCGGCGGGCCAGCTGGGGAGGAGCCAGCCGCTGCCTCCGTGGCAAGGGAACGGGTTGGGGAGGGGAACGAGAGACTGGGGGAAGAGAGAGAGAAAGAGAGAGAGAGAGAGAGAGAGAAGAGAAGCGAGGGAAGATGCCTCATTTGCCTGCCATCGGAACCGCCTCCAGATGGTCCTCCGCCAGCTCGATGGCTCGTTCCAGCGACACTGGGCGATGACACTGGACCCATTCTGCCGTTCCTTCCGGAAGTTGAGAGATAAACTGTTCCAGTGCCACCAGATCAATGATCTCATCGGCGTCGCAGTCTTCCGCCCTCAGCCACTGCCGGCAGGTGTCCCGGAGTTGCTGGCCGAATGCAAACAGCCGGCCGACCTCCTCCAATGCCAGCGTCCGGAAGCACTGGCAATGTTGTTCCGGGGAGCAGCCAACCCGCTGCAGGATGGCTTTCCTCAGGTCAGCATACACCAGTCGGCTGTCAGCAGGGAGCTGCTGCGCTGCAAGCTGCGCCTTGCCAGTCAGGAGCGGGAGGAGGCGTGCCGCGTGCTGCTCCAGCGACCACCCCCATGCCTCGGCTGCTTGCTCGAAGAGGGCGAAGAATGCTTATGGATCGTCCTGCGGGCCCATCTTCGTGAAGGTGCCGGCTGTGGTGATAGTTGATGCCCCTGCTGACACGAGCAGATGCCAGAACGCCTGGCAATCTTCCTGCTGGGCCAGCATCAAGACTTCGAAGTGTTGCTCTTGTCCCTTTCGGAGGGCAATCAGTGCTTGATGCTGGTTCTGCTGGGCGGTAGCAAGAGCAAGGATGAGCTCTTCGAATGGGGAGAACTCCATGGGGTGGTTCCCTTCTGTGCTCCTAGGTTTCGGCACCACTGTTGCAGTTCCTGATGTGGGTGGAGCACAGAAGCATGGAAGGCGAGAGTTGATGGTCACACACAAACTCTTTATTTACTTATTTTTAGCTTTACAGCTTTCTTTCTTTCACTCACTCACTCACTCACACATGCATTATGGTCGGGAGGGAGCCCCTTTTCTCTGCTCTGCCCCTCCTTTTATGCTCCGTCCCTGTAACACACACACACACACACACACACACACACACACACACACACACATTAATTGACAGCAGGTGGAATGACTTAGCCACTTACCTTCCCCGACCCCGTCCTCCATTCACAGACTGCTGCTTGGCCACGCCCCCACTGCCACATATTGTTTTTTTGAAAAATATATGCTAATTTTGAATTTGATCTCAGCAGCACATTTCAAAAAAGTTGGGACAGGGGCATGTTTACCACTGTGTTGCATCACCTCTACTTTCAACAACACTCTGTAAACATTATGAAAGAGAAATGTTGTCTCATTCTTGCCTGATATACAATTTCAGTTGCACAACAGTTTGGGGTCTCCTTTGTCATATTTTATGCTTCATAATGTGACAAATATTTTAAATGGGAGACAGGTTTGGACTTCAGGCAGGCCAGTTTAGCACCTGGACTCTTTTACTACAGAGCCATACAGTTTTAATATGTGCAGAAAGTGATTTGGCATTGTCTTGCTGAAAGAAGGAAGGCCTTCCCTGAAAAAGATTTTGTCTGGATGGCAGCATATTGCTCTGAATTATGTATATATCATTCAGCATTAATGATGCCTTCCCAGATGTACAAGCTACCCAGGTCATGTGTACTAATGCACCCTCATACCATCACAGATGCTGGCTTTTGAATTGTGCACTGATAAGCTGGATGGTCCCTCTCCTCTTTAGCCTGGAGGATGTGGTGTCCATGATTTCTAAAAAGAATTTCTAATTTTGATTCGTCAGACCTCGTGACAACTTTCCACTTTGCCTCAGTCCATCGTAAAAGAGCTCAGGCCCAGAAAAGGTGGCACTGTTTCTGGATATTGTTTATATCTGGTTTTAACTTGCATTTGTTTATGCGGTAATGAACTGTTTTCATAGATGATGGTTTTCTGAAGTGTTCCTGAGCCCATACATTGATTTCCACGACAGACACATGTCTGCTTTTAATGCAGTGTCACCTGACTGCCTGAAGATCACAAGCATCTAAAATCAGTTTTTGGCCTTGTCTCTTGCATACAGAGATTTCTCCAGATTCTCTGAATCTTTTAATGATATTATGTACCAAAGATGATGTAATGCCCAAATTCTTTGCAATTTTTCATTGAGGAACATTATTCTTAAATTGTTGCACTGTTTACCCATGTAGTCTTTCACAGAGCAATAAACCCATCCCCATCTTTACTTCTGAGAGACTCTGCCTCTCTGGGATGCTCTTTTTATATCCAATCATATTAATGACTTGTTGCCAATTAAATAAATTCATTTTTTGCAGTTTTTTTTAGCATTACATAACTTTTTCAGTCTTTTGTTGCCCTGTCCCAACATTTCTGAAATGTGTTGCTGACATCAAATTCAAAATGAGCATATGTTTTTCAAAAAACAATAAAATTTCTCAGTTTCAACATTTAATATGTTGTCTTTGTACTATTTTCAATGAGATATAGAGTTTCCATGATTTGCAAATCTTTACATTCTGTTTTTATGTTTTACACAGTGTCCCAACTTTTTTTGGAATTGGGGTTATGCTACCTCAAGCTTCCCAATGAGATAAACCAACATTTCATAGCATAAACTATAACAGAAGTCCTTCATTAAATTGTCAAGCCTCTTTGAAAAAAAACATTATGGATTCTACTGATAAAGCTAGCTAAATAATTAACATTATGTTCTCCAAATCAGGCACCTTGCCCTAGTTAGCTGCTTACTTCCCACAATCGTGTTGCAATAGTTTATGGCTTAGTTGATAAATGTCATGCTTAATGATCTCTGCCATTACCGCTTTCTCTTCTTTCTTTTAAAATTGTATTTCAATTAAAAGTTAAAATAAACTTGCCACATGCGAGTGCGATGGAGCTCCCTTTAGGAGGGTTCCTGGTATAGCAATGTACGTTACCCATCATTGGTTTTTGGCAGAGTGCGTCTCTTTGAGATTTGACATGTTCATAGACTCAGTGTCAGTGCCTTCTGGGGGCCCACAAGAGGCCATGGCTAACTCTCAACATGATTCTACCACCATGCTTCACTGTGGAGATGAGCAGTGCTTTGTGCCAAGGGTGAATACTTATACAAAGCAATATAATTAAACCATTTCATATAACATACTTCAGCTGTACAGTGGTGCTTGAAAGTTTGTGAACTCTTTAGAATTTTCTATATTTCTGCATAAATATGACCTAAAACATCATCAGATTTTCACACAAGTCCTAAAAGTAGATAAAGAGAACCCAGTTAAACAAATGAGACAAAAATATTACACTTGGTCATTTATTTATTGAGAAAAATGATCCAATATTACATATCTGTGAGTGGCAAAAGTATGTGAACCTCTAGGATTAGCAGTTAATTTGAAGGTGAAATTTGAGTCAGGTGTTTTCAATCAATGGGATGACAATCAGGTGTGAGTGGGCACCCTGTTTTATTTAAAGAACAGGGATCTATCAAAGTCTGATCTTCACATCACATGTTTGTGGAAGTGTATCATGGCACAAACAAAGGAGATTTCTGAGGACCTCAGAAAAAGTGTTGTTGATGCTGATCAGGCTGGAAAAGGTCACAAAACCATCTCTAAAGAGTTTGGACTCCACCAATCCACAGTCAGACAGATTGAGTACAAATGGAGGAAATTCAAGACCAGTGTTACCCTCCCCAGGAGTGGTCGACCAACAAATATCACTCCATGAGCAAAGCGTGTAATAGTCGGCGAGGTCACAAAGGACCCCAGAGTAACTTCTGAGCAACTGAAGGCCTCTCTCACATTGGCTAATGTTAATGTTCATGAGTCCACCATCAGGAGAACGCTGAACAACAATGGTGTGCATGGCAGGGTTGCAAGGAGAAGGCCACTGCTCTCCAAAAAGAACATTGCTGCTCGTCTGCAGTTTGCTAAAGATCACGTGAACAAGCCAGAAGTCTATTGGAAAAATGTTTTGTGGACGGATGAGACCAAAATAGAACTTTTTGGTTTAAATGAGAAGCATTATGTTTGGAGAAAGGAAAACACTGCATTCCAGCATAAGAACCTTATCCCATCTGTGAAACATGGTGATGGTAGTATCATGGTTTGGGCCTGTTTTGCTGCATCTGGGCCAGGACGGCTTGCCATCATTGATGGAACAATGAATTCTGAATTATACCAGCAAATTCTAAAGGAAAATGTCAGGACATCTGTCCATGAACTGAATCTCAAGAGAAGGTGGGTCATGCAGCAAAACAATGACCCTAAGCACAAAAATCATTCTACCAAAGAATGGTTAAAGAAGAATAAAGTTAATGTTTTGGAATGGCCAAGTCAAAGTCCTGACCTTAATCCAATGGAAATGTTGTGGAAGGACCTGAAGCGAGCAGTTCATGTGAGGAACCCCACCAACATCCCAGAGTTGAAGCTGTTCTGTACGGAGGAATGGGCTAAAATTCCTCCAAGCCGGTGTGCAGGACTGATCAACAGTTACCAGAAACGTTTAGTTGCAGTTATTGCTGCACAAGGGAGTCACACCAGATCCTGAAAGCAAAGGTTCACATACTTTTGCCACTCACAGATATGTAATATTGGATCATTTTCCTCAATAAATAAATGACCAAGTATAATATTTTTGTCTCATTTGTTTAACTG
Organism: Neoarius graeffei; assembly: GCF_027579695.1. Classification (NCBI taxonomy): domain Eukaryota; kingdom Metazoa; phylum Chordata; class Actinopteri; order Siluriformes; family Ariidae; genus Neoarius; species Neoarius graeffei. The sequence continues at coordinate 14,896,179 of NC_083574.1, forward strand.
GGTTCTCTTCATCTACTTTTAGGACTTGTGTGAAAATCTGATGATGTTTTAGATCATATTTGTGCAGAAATATAGAAAATTCTCAAGGGTTCACAAACTTTCAAGCACCACTGTACATTAAGAAAGAATATTATGTCTGCAAATATCAATGTAGATAAATAAGAAGCAAGTTTAATTTGCAATTGTGGATGGAAAAGCAGTCAGTCTGCTTAACAACGTTTTAACTGGTAGCTCAAAATCTTAAAATATTTGATAAATTGAGTACTTATTATTCTTATATTTTATTCATTACATAGCAAATTCAATGCAAATTCAGTCAGTAGAGGTATAGAAGAATCATGCTGTCAGACAATCAGTCTGATGATGTCTTTCAGAAATGTATTTAAATGCGATTTTTACTTTTGGAGATTGTACCAGAACATGTTTACATTCTGGTAAACCTGTAGTTCATAGCTTTTTATAATACAACCCCGATTCCAAAAAAGTTGGGACAAAGTACAAATTGTAAATAAATCAGAATGCAATGATGTGGAAGTTTCAGAATCCCATATTTTATTCAGAATAGAACATAGATGACATATCAAATGTTTAAACTGAGAAAATGTATCATTTAAAGAGAAAAATTAGGTGATTTTAAATTTCATGACAACAACACATCTCAAAAAAGTTGGGACAAGGCCATGTTTACCACTGTGAGACATCCACTTTTCTCTTTACAACAGTCTGTAAACATCTGGGGACTGAGGAGACAAGTTGCTCAAGTTTAGGGATAGGAATGTTAACCCATTCTTGTCTAATGTAGGATTTTAGTTGCTCAACTGTCTTAGGTCTTTTTTGTCGTATCTTCCGTTTTATGATGCGCCAAATGTTTTCTATGGGTGAAAGATCTGGACTGCAGGCTGGCCAGTTCAGTACCCAGACCCTTCTTTTATACAGCCATGATGCTGTAATTGATGCAATAGGTGGTTTGGCATTGTCATGTTGGAAAATGCAAGGTCGTCCCTGAAAGAGACGTCGTCTGGATGGGAGCATATGTTGCTCTAGAACCTGGATATACCTTTCAGCATTGATGGTGTCTTTCCAGATGTGTAAGCTGCCCATGCCACATGCACTAATGCAACCCCATACCATCAGACATGCAGGCTTCTGAACTGAGCGCTGATAACAACTTGGGTCATCCTTCTCCTCTTTAGTCTGAATGACACGGTGTCCCTGATTTCCATAAAGAACTTCAAATTTTGATTCGTCTGACCACAGAACAGTTTTCCACTTTGCCACAGTCCATTTTAAATGAGCCTTGGCCCAGAGAAGACATCTGTGCTTCTGGATCATGTTTAGATACGGCTTCTTCTTTGAACTATAGAGTTTTAGCTGGCAACGTCGGATGGCACGGTGAATTGTGTTCACAGATAACGTTCTCTGGAAATATTCCTGAGCCCATTTTGTGATTTCCAATACAGAAGCATGCCTGTCTGTGATGCAGTGCCGTCTAAGGGTCCGAAGATCACGGGCACCCAGTATGGTTTTCCAGCCTTGACCCTTACGCACAGAGATTCTTCCAGATTCTCTGAATCTTTTGATGATATTATGCACTGTAGATGATGATATGTTCAAACTCTTTGCAATTTTACACTGTCGAACTCCTTTCTGATATTGCTCCACTATTTGTCGGTGCAGAATTAGGGGGATTGGTAATCCTCATCCCATCTTTACTTCTGAGAGCTGCTGCCACTCCAAGATGCTCTTTTTATACCCAGTCATGTTAATGACCTATTGCCAATTGACCTAATGAGTTGCAGTTTGGTCCTCCAGCTGTTCCTTTTTTGCACCTTTAACTTTTCCAGCCTCTTATTGCCCCTGTCCCAACTTTTTTGAGATGTGTTGCTGTCATGAAATTTCAAATGAGCCAATATTTGGCATGAAATTTCAAAATGTCTCACTTTCGACATTTGATATGTTGTCTATGTTCTATTGTGAATACAATATCAGTTTTTGAGATTTGGCAATAAAAATGGAATGCAATAATTTACAATTTGTACTTTGTCCCAACTTTTTTGGAATCGGGGTTGTAGAAAACTCAAGGCTGTTCTTATTGTGAAGGGTTGTCCCAGACCACCACACATGTACTGGGAGAGATTGCAATCAGTAAATCCATTCAGCACCCCTTTCAAGTCATGGAGCTTTTTTGAGGAATTCACCTAATCATTGATATTGATTGATGACTTGCAGCTCACATGAGATAAAAATCTCCACAAAATGTCTTGATATATTAATTTTCTGACAATATTTCAGAATGGACTAGCAAATCAGTTCTTACCGAAAGAAATTGATACAATTAAATATAGATTGTTGTTTTTAATATGGGTGGCACGGTGGTGTAGTGGTTAGCACTGTCGCTTCACAGCAAGAAGGTTCTGGGTTTGAGCCCAGTGGCCAACAGGGGCCTTTCTGTGTGGAGTTTGCATGTTCTCCTTGTGTCTTTGTGGGTTTCCTCTGGGTGCTCCGGTTTCCCCCACCGTCAAAGACATGCAGTGAGGTTAACTGGCTACTCTGAATTGTCCATAGGTGTGAGTGTGTGTGAATGGTTGTTTCCGAAGCCTGGAAATGGGAGGGTTGTGGCAGGAAGGGCATCCGGCATCAGTGTTGCAGTTGAGTCACTACACCTCGAGTCCGAGTCCAGTCTCGAGTCCCGAGTGTCTGAGTCTGAGTCAATTCCAAGTCGAGTCCACTATTGATCCGAGTTGAGTCCGAGAACAAGACTTCAACTGCACCATTTGATGGTTGCTGTTGCTGCCTTTATGTGAAACCGTCTCTGCTACTGTGTTGGACTAACGTTACTGCTTGACTGCCCCATATTAGTTAATAAGCTACAGATAAAAAGCTTGTTCATCACTCAGCAAGCCCCACTATCAACAGGGCAAATAACATGAGAGAGAGTTAACGCTAGCTAGTTCAGCAGTCAGCAAGCAAGTCCCGCTTTCAACAGAGCAATGAACATTGTGTGTCACTTACTTCCCTGGGTGGAGTCTTGCCAAATGACAATTGAAGTTCGAGGTCGTCCCCATCGTCTCCTTGATAGTTCTTCTACATACGGAATATATAGCAGTGCATTTTTTCCCCACTGCACGAGAAGTCTATAGAAGCAAAGGGAACAATCCTAGGGGCATTCCCTCCAGGCATTTTAGTGCCCTTAACATTAGTTTGTTCCTGAACACAATGTATGAACAGGTGAATGTGCATTCTCTTGCACAAAATTAATATAAAAAATATTCTAGACATAAATATTTTATGCCAAATTATTATGGCACATGATAAAAAAATAAAGAAAAATCTGAGTCCTCGTCTCCAATTTATGAGTCTAAATGCAATTAATGCACGAGTGTGAGTCCAAGTCTGAGTCATCAGTGCTCAAGTCCAGGTCAAGTCACGAGTCTTTAAAATTCGGGCACGAGTCGGACTCGAGTCCGAGTCCTGGACTCGAGTACTACAAGCCTGTCCGGCGTAAAACTATACTCCAATTAATATGACATGTGGATTAATAAGGAGCAACCCCACACACATAAGTGAGACAAGGTGGAACAACTGAGTGAGATTGCTGGTTTTAATAGATAACTATAAATTTAGGTTCCAACAATAAAGACCATGAGGTTCACACCCTTATAGAATATCATACTACAGTCTGAAAAGCAGGGTTTCTCCCATGAGTCCTTCAATCAAACCAAATCTATCTGCCTCACTCACCATTTTGGTTTTTATCTTATCATTGTAGTGCTCATTCATCCATGAAGGAACATTTCAATGATTTTAAACTGCATTTCCCTGTTCAATAGCAACATGCAACTGCTATTAGTACGTTTCCTACTATTTATGCATGCTTTTTTTTTAATTTAACATTCCATTATTCACACTATGAAGGCATGCTTTCCTTCCCTTCATGCAGAAGTGTGGGCTCCAGAATTCCAGGGCATAAACACAAGGTAGCAAAGGGATGTTAAAATTCAATTCCATATCATCAATATTAATGAAATGCTTGTGTACTCATTGAATCAGAATCCATGAAGTAACAACCATGCAGAAAGGCTATTCAGAGAGTGGAAAGGTATGCAGATTAATGATGAAAGTATTGGCTAGGGAAGACCTGCACTCATGACTTGCCTGTTTGTGATCAACAGAGGTTCACATTTAAACGATGGCTGAATATGATATTACCCTGGTGGCAAATATGATCAAATTATTTATTCAGCTGGCTTTAACTTAAAATTAGTTGCCAATATTACAACACTGACTGAGACCTGGGAAGGAAAACTGTTCCTTTTGTTTAGTCCTAGCGATCAAATTGGTTGCATACTTATTTTGCAATATGTTTGAGAATTCCAGCAAGGTAGAAACGAACTACATCAACGAGGCATGGTAAAGCAAGCAAAAAATGCAAATTTTCAATCAAGGTTGGGGATGAAAGGTTGTGTTTCAAGGACAATGCAAATCCTGCCAGACAAATAAAGTGGCTTCTTTACAGGAATGAAATGAGGCCGATAGTCTGAGCTCCTATTTTTGGATGCTCTTCTTCTGACAAAAATGCAGTGTGGCTATTTTCCCACGAAGAGAACTACATACAGCTATCATAATAAAACAGATCGTAGAATGAACAGATCAAATGCCTGAGTGGCATCTGGAATACTGGGTGATCAACATCTGGCAAAAAAAAAAGCATCTGATGTGTTGTTAGTCTGGGGAGACTATTCCATAACCACAAACCTTTGCATTTCATTCTCAGCTTCCCAGAAAGTTTCTTATGATAAATTTTAAACATCAGTTCATGGCTCTTATGCAATCCCATAGTGAGCATAAAAAACTCTTTAGCAGATGGTGAGATGAACAGGTGAAGCAACTTTATTTGTCCTCGTTGACAACCAAGCCAGCATGAAGATGCAGAGTGGCACAGCTAAATCCATAAGAGCACTAAAGGCATTATTAGATTGGAAAGCTTTACAAGACATACTTTTGCTTTCAAACTAATGAGCCTTTTATTGTAATAGGTTTCCATTTATTTTGTCCCGAAGCATATAAGCAGCCTTCCAAAGAATGCTATCCAACCCAGTAACTTGAAAAGACTTCAGTTATTTCCTGGCTAACTTTTGAAACATAAAGGACTCAAATTCTTCTTGGGCATTTGTGTCATGATGCCTGTCTCCAGTCATTGCTGAATCGATTTGTTGGGTTGCTGATGATGTGTAGGAACTGCCATTGGCAAGGTAAGTTTTCTACTTCCTTGAGAGACTATATGAGATAAACAAACAATCAAACAAACAAGAAAAAATAAATGCCAGGCAGTATGATCTGTGGTAAGGAAACACTGAGAAGAACAGAAAACCACTTTCCATAAAGTGTAGAGTGTTGACATTAATATTTAATTGGGTTAATGCTCAAAAGTCAGATGAGTGCTATTTGTCATGGGTGTCCTGTGAATTTTCATGAAAGAATAAATACAATACAGCATGGTTAATCATTTATTGACTAACTAGAGTATAAGCAAAGAAGAATCTGTGGTGCCACTTCAAATCTTCAAGGTAATAAAACCACTCACTTGCTGTAAGATCTGGACAGGGGTTTGGATGCATATGCAGGTTTATTAATAATAAAAATAAAAAAGCAGACAAACCCAAAGGGCAAAGATTCAAAGAGTCAAAGTCATTAAACAAGCACGGTCCAAACTACAACAGAGTGTACACAATAGTAAAGGCTTGTATATCATAAACGATCCACTAGGAGTAATACTTCGTAATGAACACAGGTCGATGGCGTGTCTGGTGTGTATATGTAGTCAGCTAGTGATTGTGAACAGATGTGTGTGATTAGAAGTTCAGACGTTTGAGAGAGCAAGATGACTGGGGGGGGTGGAAGTCAAGTCAAATCAAGTTTATCTGTATTGTGCATTTTATAGCAGCTTGACAGAAAATTAAAGACTTTAAACATGAGCTAATTTTATCCCTGATGAGCAAACCTGTGGCGACAGTGGCAAGGAAAAACTCCCTCAGACGACATGAGGAAGAAACCTCAACAATAACCAGACTCAAAAGGAAATCCATCCCCATTTAGGTGATAACAGACAATGTGATTATAAATAATTTGCTTCTATAACTGTGTCCTACAACCCCGATTCCAAAAAAGTTGGGACAAAGTACAAATTGTAAATAAAAATGGAATGCAATAATTTACAAATCTGAAAAACTGATATTGTATTCACAATAGAACATAGACAACATATCAAATGTCGAAAGTGAGACATTTTGAAATTTCATGCCAAATATTGGCTCATTTGAAATTTCATGACAGCAACACATCTCAAAAAAGTTGGGACAGGGGCAATAAGAGGCTGGAAAAGTTAAAGGTACAAAAAAGGAACAGCTGGAGGACCAAATTGCAACTCATTAGGTCAATTGGAAATAGGTCATTAACATGACTGGGTATAAAAAGAGCATCTTGGAGTGGCAGTGGCTCTCAGAAGTAAAGATGGGAAGAGGATCACCAATCCCCCTAATTCTGCGCCGACAAATAGTGGAGCAATATCAGAAAGGAGTTCGACAGTGTAAAATTGCAAAGAGTTTGAACATCTCGTCATCTACAGTGCATAATATCATCAAAAGATTCAGAGAATCTGGAAAAATCTCTGTGCGTAAGGGTCAAGGCCAGAAAACCATACCGGGTGCCCGTGATCTTTGGGCCCTTAGACGGCACTGCATCACATACAGGCATGCTTCTGTATTGGAAATCACAAAATGGGCTCAGGAATATTTCCAGAGAACATCATCTGTGAACACAATTCACCGTGCCATCCGCCGTTGCCAGCTAAAACTCTATAGTTCAAAGAAGAAGCTGTATCCAAACACGATCCAGAAGTGCAGACGTCTTCTCTGGGCCAAGGCTCATTTAAAATGGACTGTGGCAAAGTGGAAAACTGTTCTGTGGTCAGACGAATCAAAATTTGAAGTTCTTTATGGAAATCAGGGACACCATGTCATTCGGACTAAAGAGGAGAAGGACGACCCAAGTTGTTATCAGCGCTCAGTTCAGAAGCCTGCATCTCTGATGGTATGGGGTTGCATTAGTGCGTGTGGCATGGGCAGCTTACACATCTGGAAAGACACCATCAATGCTGAAAGGTATATCCAGGTTCTAGAGCAACATATGCTCCCATCCAGACGACGTCTCTTTCAGGGAAGACCTTGCATTTTCCAACATGACAATGCCAAACCACATACTGCATCAATTACAGCATCATGGCTGCGTAGAAGAAGGGTCCGGGTACTGAACTGGCCAGCCTGCAGTCCAGATCTTTCACCCATAGAAAACATTTGGCGCATCATAAAACGGAAGATATGACAAAAAAGACCTAAGACAGTTGAGCAACTAGAATCCTACATTAGACAAGAATGGGTTAACATTCCTATCCCTAAACTTGAGCAGCTTGTCTCCTCAGTCCCCAGACGTTTACAGACTGTTGTAAAGAGAAAAGGGGATGTCTCACAGTGGTAAACATGGCCTTGTCCCAACTTTTTTGAGATGTGTTGTTGTCATGAAATTTAAAATCACCTAATTTTTCTCTTTTAATGATACATTTTCTCAGTTTAAACATTTGATATGTCATCTATGTTCTATTCTGAATAAAATATGGAATTTTGAAACTTCCACATCATTGCATTCCGGTTTTATTTACAATTTGTACTTTGTCCCAACTTTTTTGGAATCGGGGTTGTATATAGCCACAAAGTATAACTATGGAGCTAAGAAAATCATTGTAGTTTTAACATGAAGTCTGTTTTGTTGAAGTTATCAACTGTTCATTGATGGAAACTTGAATGCAAAACTGTTCATGACAACTGCAGTCCTAAAGTTAGCAAGCCAATTGTAGTCCTCAGCCATAGATGCATTACTGTAAGTGTCCAGAGCCATCTTCCAAGTGCAACTTTTGACTGTTCATATGGGGTCGTCCTCCATAGAAGCAATGTGATAAGACTCCAGCCAGACATAGGGCATCAGGATGGATCAGGCGGGTCTGGAGAGCAGAAGAGGTCAGCACCACTGGTGTTTCAGGATCGACATGTAACTCAACAGAGAGGAACAGACAGAGGGAAGAGATGGGGAGAGAGGGAGAGAGAGAGAGAGAGAGAGAGAGAGAGAACACAGGTTGTTAGGTTTGCCCAATGTCACCTAAAGAGTAAGAACAGTATACATTTTGCACTGAGTGCAAGCAGGAACTCTGGCAAGACTGACTATGACAGCATAACAAAAAGGGGAGAGCCAGAAGGGAACATAGTCATGAGGGAGCTCTGGAACATAAAGCAGCCAGCCACTACACCGTCAATAAACCTGAGTGAATGGGGGGGGCAGCATCCATACATCCCAGTTTACCAAAACACTATGTCTGAGGACCCTCCAGATCTACTCCTTTACTTAATAAACCAATGGAAACCATGGGTTAATGGTTACAGAAGCAGCTTTGGGACCAAAAGGTCACTGGTTCGATTCCCTGGACCAGCAGGAATGGCTGAAGTGCCCTTGAGCAAGGCACCTAACCCCCAACTGCTCCCCAGGCTGCTCTGGGTATGTTGTACATCGCTCTGGATAAGAGCATCTGCTAAATGCCTGTAATGTAATGATCAGGAATCCAGAAGTTCAATCAATCAGTGTTTGAGCTTAAAAAAAAAAAAATCCAAACTTTGGAAAGCATGAGTTAGTGAAGCAACCAGCCATGATGAAGCACATGATGCTATTCGCACTATGCTTCATTGTAGAGATGGGCCAAGGCACTGAAATCAGACAGTTTGTCACTCTGGCTCTGTAATCCAATACACTATTCCAGCATTTAAGATACATTTCCACTGTACATGACATTGCATTATAAATGTTAATTATATAAATAGGAAACAAAACAAAACCTACAAAGTTTTTAGTTATTATCCAGGTACTAGATATGAAATAAAATATATCTCCAGTTAGGATTACAAGGATTAATCTATCAAGCTTTTTAAACCTTTATTGTTTCAGTGTCAATATTAATGACGGATTGAAATTTAAATTACTCTGGTTCCATTTCAATGTCAAAAGCCAGGATCCCGCTGAGAGGTAAGAAGGCAGGTGATAGTCATTTCATCATTCTGAGAAAAAAAAGGATTATTCCTCATTTGCTTCTGAAAAATTTGGAAAGGAGCCTAAATGTGAGAATGAGCAGAGCTTGAAGACACAGGGCAAATGCTGTTCATTTATTCTTTCGTATAGAAATCAAATCTGGGTTGACTTTGGTGTTGACTTCAGCTTAACACACTTAGAGAACACATGAATTACACACACCACCGAGATGACATCCTGACCTTTAAACTGGAATTATATTTGCATAATTGAACAGCCTGGAGTATCCATTTATTATACTACAACTGCTCAATAAGACTTTTATTCTCATAGAAATAAATTGTTGTTTTTTAAATGGTTATAAACAAACATTTGTTTCTCATATGATTCTTCAGAGTAATATATACATGACATACTGTGAGCACATAATACAGTACGTTCCGTGTTCCATGTTAGGAGACCAAATTTATTGGCAAGTCAAAGAGCAGCCAAATGACCTTAAATAAACTGTGACTAGAGCTATTGATTATATGGATTTCATTTTTCACACAGTGTTCTTAATGAAATTAATTCCAAAGGACAAATGAACAACATTGCAGTCTAATAATGTCATTGCTTTTCTGCTCATTAACTCAGGCTTGGGCTTTCAATAGCAGTAGGCAGTTATCTGAGGCTTTAAAAAGTCATTTTAACATAGATATAGTGTGCATAGAGATATATAGAGCATGTACTCATACATTTTTATGATTAAAAAACATTATTACAAAATGTATTATGAATGTCGCGTCACAGCAAGAAGGTTCTGGGTTCAAGCCCAGCTGCCAACAAAGGCCTTTCTGTGTGGAGTTTGCCTGTTCTCCCCATGGGTGCTCTGGTTTCCCCAACAGTCCAAAGACATGCAGGTTAGGCTAATTGGTTGCTCGAAACTGACTGTAGGTGTGAATGTGAGTGTGAATGGTTGTTTGTGTCTATGTGTCAGCCCTGCAATAACCTGGCGACTTGTCCAGGGTGTACCCTGCCTCTCGCCCATAGTCAGCTGGGATAGGCTCCAGCTTGCCTGTGACCCTGCACAGGATAAGCGGTTATGGATAATGGATGGATGGATTATGAATGTGCACAACCATGTTAATGGACAGCAAAAATACCTTTACTTCAGGTTAAGTGTGAGCTATAAAGGTAAATATTACATATTAATATTAAATCCTTGCATGATGATAGAGGGCTAAACTGACAGAAATATAAGGAATTCCCCACCGTGTTTATATCCATCCATCCATCCATCCATCCATCCATGTTCTACCGCTTAACTGGATCCGGGTCATGGGGGTATCAGCCTAAGCAGAGCGGCCCAGACTTCCCTCTCCCCGGCCACTTCCACCAGCTCTTCTGGGGTAATACCAAGGCATTCCCAGGCCAGCTGAGAGATGTAATCTCTCCCGCGTGCCCTGGGTCTGCCCCGGGGTCTCCTCCCATTGGGGCATGCCCAGAAAACCTCCCTTGGGAGGAGTCCAGGGGGCATCCTAACAAGGTGTCCGAACCACCTCAACTGACTCCTTTCAATGTTTTTATAATTTTCATAAATTATATATTCTTTTCTTTGTGAGTTTTATTCAAGTATGTTATGGAAATATTGTTCATAACCAGCAACCAGTAAAACACACACACCAGTGGCGACTGGTAGTCTTTCAAACAGGGGAGGCTGGTCGGTTACAATATTTCCAGATTTTAAAAGAAAAAAGAAAAAACACATCAATTTTGCCCATACTCTTGCCTCTGATCTGGCTGATTGTTGGCAGGGTCACAAACTGTGAAGTAACAGGTTCTTTTGGCCCATTCGCCTACTGTCCAATATACATGATGGTGGTGTTGGGGGGGGTATATTTTAACATTTTATATTTTAAAATTGTGTGGCATGTTGTTTAAAAATTGATCATTATTGAAAGCAGCTCTTTGTCAGGAACCTCAGCAGTAACAGCAGAGTGTTCTGGAATAGGCACAAGCATTGACCTTGGGGAGCCAAACAGAGCTGGGTACCACACATTTTATTCAATGACACTTTCCCTATATTTTACTTATTTTAACTGAGAAATGTTTTATTGACAATTTTGATAACCCTTCACTTTTAATCCAGGTCTGTAGTGTGAAATGTTCTCGGCTGTGTTTTGTTTAAAAATGTTTTCCAAATTGTAGCTGTGTTTAATTCATATCCAGAAAAATATATATTCCAATATAATATACTCAGCATAAACATTTTAAATAGATTCTATATTTTTGGTCCATCCATGACATATTACTAAAGTAGCCTATTTACTGTTGTTGATGTGGGTCACTTGCTGTTAGCCAATTCACTTTCTCGTACCAGGAGAGCTGAAAGGAACGAGTATTATTCCCTACCTTTTTCACCAAGTCAGTTTGAGGCATTGGTCTACCCTGCTGTTTAATTTAAATTTTTTCCTCGAAAGGAAGACTGGCAAATGGCTTCGCCAAAATTAAATCAGCAATGCTTGGCATCCGTGCGCAGCTTTCTTGCTAGCTGACTAGCCCCCTCAAGTTCAAGTTCAGTCACTCAAATAAATGAAATTTCTGGAACTAAGATAGCAAACTTGACAACACTATATTTACACTTTATTTACAATGAAAATATATACAAACTAAAAAAGCTGGTAGAAACCGTATGTAATGAATGAAATCGAAATGTAAGCTGATCTCTTACAATACACCACAGCACTTGCGAATCCGCATGGGACTGAACTGAAATTCACCGCTGCCTGTCTATATTTGAAACAAGCTGTCAATCAAAGAAAATATCCGGCCGCTTTCACCAATCACCAGTCTCCTCGCGGAAAGCTTTGCCATGTCCCTCCCACTGTGAGGCTGGGAATCCGTGGGGCGGGCGTTTTCGCAGTATTTGTCCAATAACCATCTTGCATTTTGATATTGAAAAGCGCATAGCTCCCAAATGCCATTGAAGTCCACTGTGAGGCTGGGAGTCCGTGGGGCGGGCGTTTTCGCGGTATTTGTCCAATAACCATCTTGCATTTTGATATTGAAAAGCGCATAGCTCCCAAATGCCATTGAAGTCCACTGAGGCTGGAGTCTGTGGGACTCCGTGGGCGGGCGTTTTCGCAGTATTTGTCCAATAATCGTCTTTCATTTTGATATTGAAAAGCGCATAGCTCCCAAATGCCATTGAAGTCCACTGAGGCTGGGCTGCATCACGTTGTCACGAGGGGGAAAAACTCACGCACACATTAGGCGAACTGGGGAAAGTTATAACGGAATGATTTCGCACTGTAGTTGGGTTGAGCACATATATTTCTATGATTCTGGATCTGAAATAGCAATGTTATAAGGTCGGCTATAACATAAGCCTAGCGCAATTCATCCTACACGATGTTCATCATTTTTAGAGGAGGCTGAGCCTCCCTCATTGTCTTAGAACAATCGCCTGTGACACACACACACACACACACACACACACACACACACACACAATAAATAAATAAATAAATAAATAAATATACAGACAATGTGCATCTAGTCAGTGGGGAAACAGTGGGAGTGACATCATCAATATCCTCATGAGTGAATATATTGTAAAATATGTTACTCAATGTCCTGGATGTAGTTCCTATGAAAAATACTCATGGTGTATTTCCCAGTAAATTACCTGTGTCTATAAAACAAACAAACAAACAAACAAACAAACAAACAAACAAACTCGCCGGCCACTTTATTAAGTACATCCATCCACCCCTTAGCAAAAAGTAGTATACTTAAAGTTCATTTTGTAAAGTATTCTGAAGTGTAAGTATATCAAGTGTACTACAGGCCATGTACTTCAAGTGTACTAGAAAGCATACTAATTTAATACTTCTTCGGACTAAATTGGAACATTTTGAGTTTATAAAAGTATACTTTCAAGTCTGTTTTAAGCAGGGCTTTGAACCGGTTCAAGGAATGAAAACGAAAACCGGGAACTTTTTCTATTTCACATGGAACAGAAACGAAACCAGAAACTTTATTATTTTTTATGTTCCGGAACAGAAACGCTTATTAAAAATAATGGTAACCGGTTAATACCGGTTTTTATTTCGTTCCTCAAAGTTTCTGTAGCCTATACAAATAGTCATTCTTCTCCTGCGGAAGTTTCTATGACCCGCTGGGGTTCACTTCCTGTGTGACGTTCGCTGATTGAATGGAGAGAGCGGGAAGGTGGACTACTAGTGAATACTAGGTGCATTACTGAGTGTCTGAGCAAAGAAGAGCCTGAACGTTGCAACCTCCCTATTGGCTGTTTGTAAAAATGTATCAGTTGTTGCCCTTCCCACGGGAATCATCGCGGGCTCGAGAGACGAGACCTGACGAGTTAGTTCGTTGGTAGCAGAACAAAATGCCTGGACACAAATCGGGTTTTCAGAAAAGGAAAGAAAATAAACGGAGGGTCGAAAATACAAAAAAGGAGGCAGAAAATGCAAAACGAGTTTTAAGGTAGGACAAATGGTTACTTTTCTGAGGCAGCCCACCGTGGCTGCCTGCAGGCTTATTTATTATAGCCCATTTAGTTAAAATAGTTGATATAAAATGTTTATAGTTATAGTTATGTGATGGTTGTCCTGATTTAGACTGGTGGTTTTTTTGGGGGGGTTTGCGCGATGTTGCACCCGGGCCCAGATTAGGGCAGAACCGGCCCTGGCTACATTTCAGGTGTAGTTTGTTTTATGTATGTATGGTATGTACTTGCATAGATGTGTACTTCCAATATGGCGCCTAACAAAATCTCGCGGCGCGGTGACGTCATGCGGTAGCCCTCTATAGGGCCTGACTAGCCTTTGGTAACACACTAAACGAATTCTCTTTCATTTTTGGCACTTTTTCTGTTTGTGTAGATGGGAAGACATACTGAGAATCCAAATCGCCAACATTTGAAATAATAATTGTTTTGAATTATTTCTTGTCTTATTTAATGAAGGTTGTAATAGAATTAGCCGACATTTGGCTTAAGCTGGATGAGACAGAGACATAATTTTATAGCCATTTGTTAAACAGCTGACAGGGAACGTAATTAACCGTTCCGGGAACGAAATTTTTTTGTTCTAACCGGTTCGGGAACGTCTATTTAATGGTGGAACCCAAAACCGGAAACGTTAAAATTCCGTTTCTGTTCGGAACGAACCAATAGGAAAAAAATTCCGGTTCAAAGCCCTGGTTTTAAGTTTACAAAAGTACACTTTCAAGTATACTCATTTATATATTATCAATGCACTTGGTATATCCCTATTGTGTACTTGAAGTATATCATAAGTACACTTATGTACTGCCATTGTACTAGTTATATACTGTAAGTATATTCATTTATATACTATCAATGTACTTGGTATATCCTTATTGTGTACTTGAAGTATATCATAAGTACACTTATTTATGTACTGCCATTGTACTAGTTATATACTGTAAGTATACAAGAGGGATATACCAAGTACATTTACAGTATAGATATAGTATAGATGAGAGTACTTAAAGAGTACTTTTGCTAACTTAAAAGTAACTTTGAAGTATACTTTTATAAACTTAAAATGTTCCAATTTAGTCCGAAGAAGTATTAAATTAGTATGCTTTCTAGTACACTTGAAGTACATGGCCTGTAGTACACTTGATATACTTATACGTACACTTCAGAATACTTTACAAAATGAACTTTAAGTATACTACTTTTTGCTAAGGGAAACCAGTATAAAAATGTCATATAGGCTTGCCATTGAAAAGTTGTGTGGGAAACTAAGTAACTGCTTTTGGTCTTACAACCGTTTTTTGGTTGATGGAGTTACGTACCACAGTAAAACCTATGACAGACTAAAGAAGAGATTCAACAGTGCTGCATACTTGAAAGATGGTACATTTTGTTGTATTATAGAATTGGTTGTTTTTAAACAAATATGTTCACATGAAATCTCTGCTTTTTGTCCATGTCGCAAACTATGTTATGTTTTAGTTGACGTACTTAGTAAATCAGGCAGGCCTGTATGTAAAGATTCGCAAATAAATGTACAAAGTCATTTTGTATATGATGTTCAAAAAACTGAAACTGTTCATGTTGTCTCGCCTGACATGATCAAAACAAAATGTGTCCTTGTTGAAACAGCTGACACACTGTACATAACACCATTGCCAAACCCTTTTGAAAGGGACTAGTTAAATAAATAAAGTCAAGCCAAACTTTTTTCTGTTTTCCTGTTTTTGTGTATGATGAAGTGTAAGGTACATGAAGATAATGCAATTCAGTACACATAATGACTAAGTGTTAATCTCCAGAATTATAATAAGACATTAAACAAGACGTGCATGTTGACGGTTGGGTTGGCTGGTAATGTTCATCATGTGCTGTTGAGTAAGGCTGCTGCAGAGGGGATGAAGGACTTTTTGTTTATAGTGGTACACTGTAGCGCCAGCCTGATGGGAGCAGTTGGAAGGAGTGATGGAGGGGGTGAGAGGGGCCCTCTGATCAGGTTGGATTCCCTAATCACTTACCAGCTGTATAGCTCAGCTAATGTAATATAAATTATAAATATAATATATATATAAAATATAATGTAATATAAATTATAAATATAATATATACATATAGTATAAATATATAAATTAAACGTTGAGTCAATTAATGAGTTGACCTTATTGTGCTCTTGAAGCAAGATATATGCTAAGCATTCCTATTTTGTGGCAAAAAGATTTACAAAGTATACTTAGGTCCAAGTATAAGTTTTAGTATTAAAGTAATGTATAAGTGTAAGTCTTAGTATTGATATAGGTCTACTTATACTTTTTTATACTTGGTTCAGTATAAACCAAGTATACTTCCCTGTACTATGTTGTAAGTGTATCAAGAATTAGTTTATAAGAAGTAAGCTTCAAGTACACTTCCTCGATTTTAGTATAAAATAAGTATACTTGTAGCACACTTGATTAAACTTCTTTTTGCTAAGGGACCTGCTGTTTTATGCAGTTCTCTCATCAGCTAATCCCTTGACAGCAGCACAATGCATCAAATCATGCAGCTACAAATCAAGAGCTTCAGTTAATATTCACTTCAAACATCAGAATGGGAAAAAGTGTGATCTCAAAGTATGACTTTCACTGTGGCATGGGTGTTGGTTTGAGCCAGATGGACTGGTTTGACTATTTCAGAAACTGCTGATCTCCTGGGGTTTTCACATACAAACAACAGTCTTGAGAGTTTACCCAGTATGGTGCAGTAAACAAAAAAAACCATTGAGTTGAGTGAGTGACAGTTCTGTTCGTGGAAATGCCTTGTTGATAAGAGAGGTCAGAGGAAAATGGCCAGATTGGTTTGAGCTGCCAGGAAGGATATAGTAACTCAGAGCAACTCTTTCCAACTGTGGTGAGCAGAAAAGCATTTCAGCATGCAACAGCAGAAGACCACATTGCATTCCATTCCTGCAGCCAAGAACAGGGATCGTAGAATCAAGAACAAGTTCCTATTAAAGTGTCCGGTGAGTTTATTTTATTATATATATATATATATATATATATATATATATATATATATATATATATATATAAGGACACTTGCTAGGGTGAAGGACACTCGGTAGAGTGCATACCTCGCCCAAGCCACATATTTGGATTTGCATCAAAATGTAATCAATTGTTTTTGACCTGTGGACATAAAAGTGAATCCTGAGGAGTTTTTATTCTCTTATGCCACAACATTTTGACAACACTTCTTTTTTTTTTTTAACCCTTGTATGGTGTTCGGGTCTGTGGGACCCATTTTCATTTGTTATCAAAGGAACAATGATACAATTAATTATTTTTTCAAACTCGGAATTATTTTTTCAAGCTCATTTTCTGTGAAGAATTCGATGAACCCCCCCCCCCCACACACACATTTATATTACATACAGGATGTTCTGGTCCACTGGACCCGGGGCTAATAAAAGTGTGTACCTTCATTCTGTTCTCCTCCTGTCTGGGTCTGCTGTTAGTGTGTTTGTGTGTGTGAGTGTGAGTTTTGTGTTTCTGCCCCTGCTGTTCAAGCACTGACACCTGTCTGCTCTCACATTCCTGCACATTTTACCCTCTGTCTTGCGGGAACCAAAACAGAAATTCCTGTAAATTAGGGGTGGGACATAATAAATATAGCTTTTCCAATGTGGCTCCTTATCACAACTGATCAAGAAGGCCAAAAGTTTCTCTGCTCAGATGGCCTTGCAAATGATTTTGGAAGAGAGAGAAGCTTTTGATGATGTAGAGGAAGACGTTTCAGAACGTAAGGATCACATTTCTGAAAATTCAGAATCTGTCAGTGACTTTGAAGAAGAGGATGAGATGGAGCATCAGCCAGTCCCAAAATGAAGACGAGCATGGGGATGATGTGTTGTATAGACTGACAATGGTTACTGTATGTGTTCAGCTTGTGTTGTGTAAACTGAACGGGTTAAATTTTTCATGAAATTTAAAGAAATAAAAAATCAGTTATGAAAAACCTTGCTTCATTTTGTAAATTTGAAGATAAACATCTTTTTTCCACTCATATCTTGACGATAATCGATTTTCTTTTTGTAAAATTACATTTTATTAAAAAACAAACAAAAATTGAGGAGCACTTTTTTTTTAATAAATGTAATCTAACAAAGGTACAGGGTAAATATGAACCACATATGCTGTTTATACTGCTTGGACTGGGGTGAAGTAAACATCTGTTAAGTACTTAATGTAAAATTGTTTCAATTGTGTTGAATTTAAAACACCAAAATGCAGCGGGCCCACCAGACCCACGAACACTGGCTGAGTAACAAAAATATGAACACCACACAAGGGTTCATTTATAAAACAATGACAAGTCACGCACAAGTTATAAGTTAGTTCTTGTTATCACTAATGTTATAGCAGCTATAAACAGTCACTCCCTTACCAGCCTCACTTTTTTCCTCTTTCTTAAAATTAACAGAAAAAAAAAGCAATGCAGCTTGTCATGTTACTGACAATGGTTGCACTCATTTGTAGAATCAGTAACACAAGTCCATATGTAAGCAGTCTAGAAAATAAATCAACACCTTCTGAACAATCAAAATTAAGAATTCAATAGTATTGTGGTTTAAAGAAAAGAAGGTCATGCTTATGGTTCACTCAGCTCTTAGTTTTTCAGGACACTGACCCCTGGGTTCTTATTTGTCTTTGGACTGTCAATATTGTTGACACATTTTGCAAGTTACCACAGTGTAAGAAACCTTTAGTGATATTTTTATTCAACAGCATGTAATAGAAAACCTTCTTGACTTGCACATTGCTTGTACTACTTGAAGGAAGACAAACTTGATGAGGAATTGTGAAAGTTTTCTCAGCTCGCTCCAATTCATTGCATAAACTTTGAGGCTTCCATCGACCTCTTTGACAAGCATGTGCTATAAGTCGATAGTTTCTTTGCTGCACAGTGAACATCAGATATTCTGCTAATCATTTATGGTTAAAAATGCATGAAGTGAAGAATTAAGGTGTAATTTTCAATTGTTTTTTGTGTACTTTTAGAATGTTTTGATATATTAAAGTTGAGAGCTAAGTTGAGAACAAATGCAGCACAATTATCAGATCAATGGTAAAGTGCCGTATTCAGAGTTGGCATTCAAAAGATATGTCAGTAGTTGCCACATTTTTCTTGTCTAGTGGTGTCAAAGTAGGAGTTTTTCAATAGTGTCTGGAGCCCCCTTAAATCAAGCTATTAAACATGAGAAAAATTGTGAATAGTGAAAATAAATTACAGACTACAGTACAGTGGTGCTTGAAAGTTTGTGAACCCTTTAGAATTTTCTATATTTCTGCATAAATATGACCTAAAACAACATCAGACTTTCACACAAGTCCTAACAGTAGATAAAGAGAACCCAGTTAAACAAATGAGACAAAAATATTAAACTTGGTCATTTATTTACTGAGGAAAATTATCCAATATTATATATCTGTGAGTGGTAAAAGTATGTGAACCTTTCCTTTCAGTATCTGGTGTGAACCCCTTGTACATCAATAACTGCAACTAAATATTTCCAGTAACTGTTGATAAGTCCTGCACACCGGCTTGGAGGAGTTTTAGCCCATTCCTCCGTACAGAACAGCTTTAACTCTGGGATGTTGGTAGGTTTCCTCACATGAACTGCTCGCTTCAGGTCTTTTCACAACATTTCAATTGGATTAAGGTCAGGACTTTGACTTGGCCATTCCAAAACATTAACTTTATTCTTCTTTAACCATTCTTTGGTAGAACGACTTGTGTGCTTAGGGTCGTTGTCTTGCTACATGACCCACTGTCTCTTGAGATTCAGGCCCTGTCCACACGGCAACTGATTCAGGTGAATCTGATAAAATTGTTTATCGTTTCGGCCTGGCGTCCACACGGCACCGGCGTTTTGGGTGCCCCAAAATGAAATCTTTTGAGAACGGGTTCCAGAGTGGAAAAATCTGGCAACGGCACTGTTGCGAAGTTGTCTGGATGAGTAGAATGTATTTGTTTACGATGACGTCACAACCACATGACAATCCCGCCAGCAAAAATAGGGGAAAAAAAGGAGCGATCTCACCTCTTCAGATGTTGGTTTAAGTCCGACAATACATTCCTGAAAAAGGGCGTAGAAGAACAAAGTAATCCATCAACGTGTAGCATTCAATTTATTCCGGACCATTAAAGAATTCTGGAGGATCTCAGAATGTTGGCGTACCGGCTTCCATCTATCCCCGTTCATTCCTCTCTCTCTCCATCTACCCCCGTTCATTCCTCTTTCCGCATCTCCATTCAAAAAACGAGCACGTGATTTAAAGGGACTATAGCCATAGGACAGGGAGTGAGAAGGTGTGCGCGTGTGACAGTGACAGGGAAGAACCTAGGCTCATGCTCGCCCTGAATTTCTCTTAAAGTGAAGGCAGAAGAATGTTCAGTGCCTGGCCAGGCTTTCTATGTATTAATTTACATAGATGTTTGAATATGAAATATAAATAAGTGTCTTAGACAATAGATACTATTTTACGCTACTGACTAATAATCAAAACTTTATGTGGCTGATGTAACAGAAGAAGGGGTTTATGCGCATGCGTCTACTTCTATTGTTCTGGTGTCTCCGATGGGACCATCTTACAGTGCATGTAGAGGTGTGGCATGTGTATTGCATCGTTTTCAGCAAGCATTGCATTGCCATATGAACCTGATATTTTACTGATCCGTTGCCCATGTGGACGCGATATTTAAAAAAAAAAAAAAATCTCGTTGCCCTTTGGATGTAGCCTCAGTTCATGGACAGATGTCCTGACATTTTCTCATCCATTTCATTATCTCTAGCCGCTTTATCCTTCTACAGGGTCACAGGCAAGCTGGAGCCTATCCCAGCTGACTACGGGCGAAAGGCAGGGTACACCCTGGACAAGTCGCCAGGTCATCACAGGGCTGACACATAGACAGACAACCATTCACACTCACATTCACACCTACGGTCAATTTAGAGTCACCAGTTAACCTAATCTGCATGTCTTTGGACTGTGGGGGAAACCGGAGCACCCGGAGGAAACCCACACGGACACAGGGAGAACATGCAAACTCCACACAGAAAGGCCCTCGCCAGCCCCGGGGCTCGAACCCAGGACCTTCTTGCTGTGAGGCGACAGCGCTAACCACTACACCACCGTGCCGCCGTCCTGACATTTTCCTTTAGAATTTGCTGGTATAATTCAGAATTCATTGGTCCATCAATGATGGCAAGCCGTCCTGGCCCAGATGCAGCAAAACAGGCCCAAACCATGATACTATCACCACCATTTTTCACAGATGGGATAAGGTTCTTATGCTGGAATGCAGTGTTTTCCTTTCTCTAAACATAATGCTTCTCATTTAAACCAAAAAGTTCTATTTTGGTCTCATCCGTCCACAAAATATTTTTCCAATAGCCTTCTGGCTTATCCACGTGATCTTTAGCAAACTGCAGATGAGCAGCAATGTTCTTTTTGGAGAGCAGTGGCTTTCTCCTTGCAACCCTGCCATGCACACCATTGTTGTTCAGTGTTCTCCTGATGGTGGACTCATGAACATTAGCATTAGCCAGTGTGAGAGAGGCCTTCAGTTGCTTAGAAGTTACCCTGGGGTACTTTGTGACCTCACTGACTATTACACGCCTTGCTTTTGGAGTGATCTTTGTTGGTCGACCACTCCTGGAGAAGGTAACGGTGGTCTTGAATTTCCTCCATTTGTACACAATCTGTCTGACTGTGGATTCATGGAGTCCAAACTCTTTAGAGATGGTTTTGTAAACTTTTCCAACCTGATGAGCATCAACAACGCTTTTTCTGAGGTCCTCAGAAATCTCCTTTGTTCTTGCCATGATACACTTCCACAAACATGTGTTGTGAAGATCAGACTTTGATAGATCCCTGTTCTTTAAATAAAACAGGGTGCCCACTCACACCTGATTGTCATCCCATTGATTGAAAACACCTGACTCTAATTTCACATTCAAATTAACTGCTAATCCTAGAGGTTCACTCACTTTTGTCACTCACAGATATGTAATATTGGATCATTTTTCTCAATAAATAAATGACCAAGTATATTTTTGTCTCATTTGTTTAACTTGGTTCTCTTTATCTACTTTTAGGACTTGTGTGGAAATCTGATGATGTTTTAGGTCATATTTATACAGAAATATAGAAAATTCTAAAGGGTTTACAAACTTTCAAGCACCACTGTAAGTGTCATGAAGCAGATTGATGGACGCAAGCGGTCTTGTGGTTTTATTAAATGCAATGCAGCAAACTGTGAGGCAGATAAATGGTTTAAATGGTGATCAACAGACAGTAACAAATTAGATGAGACTAAATCAGTGGAGTGAAATGTGGAGTGAAACTTTGTAATGTAACACTAAGAACACTAATTTTCTGGGCTGAGGACCTTTGGAGTTGTATTCCGCAAGAATAGGCTAAAAATGCAATTTATACTGTACAAATAAGAAGCTAAAGGTTCAAATAAACATCTCATAGCAACTCCTTATATTAAGCAAATTAAGGCCAATTGTATAATCCTCATCATATTAATTTAACAACATGGGTTCCACTCACATTAATTTGCCCTGAATCCATTAACATATTTAAGGATTTATTTATTAACCTCCTGTGGCATCCAGTTTAGTTTCATGTGACTGTAAGTAAAAGTTACTGGGAGGTGTAGCCACTTTGCCAAGCCACTTTGCTGGAAAAAGACCAAAACTGTCACCCTTAGCTGAGAGGAAATTGGTTCAGATGGTCAGGAACAACCCAGGAACCACCAAGGCACAAGCCTGCCATGGACTAGAAGCTGCTGGAAGACCGACTACAGTCCAACAAGTTTTACATCACCATGGACCGAGAAGCTGCTGTCCAAGAAAGAAGCTCCAAAATCGACACCTTCAAGCTCGACTAAACTTTGCAGCTGGCCACATGGAGGACCACTTTCTGGAGGAACATTTTATGATCAGATGAGATAAAGATTACATTATTTGGCCACAGTGACTAGAGGTAGAGAGGAACAGTGTACCAACTGTTAAACATGATGGTGGTAGCATCTGAGGCTGTTTTTCTGCCAAGGGAACTGGTGCATTGCATAAAGTGGATGGAATAATGATGAAGGATAATTCTTCAGCATAATGCTAAGACATATGGTGGTGGTAGCATCATGCTCTGGGGTTATTTCTTCTGCCAGTGGAACTGGTACATTGCACAAAGTGGATGGAATAAGGAAAACAGATGACTACCTCTGAATTCTTCAACATAACCTCAAGATACATGGTGGTGGTAGCATCATGTGCCGAGGCTGTTTTTCTGCCAGTGGAACTGGTGCATTGCAAAGTGAAGAACAATGAAGAAGGATGACTACCTCTATATTCTTCATCATAACCTCAAGACATCAGAAAATTGGACAGAATTGGGTGTTCCAACAGGACAATGACCCCAAATACACATCAAAGCTAGCTGCAGAACATATAAAGCAGGTTAACATTGCGCTGACTATCTGTGTAGTTAAAAGTCAGGTCTGTGCCAGGAAACACACAAATTTAATTGAACTCTCCCAATTCCACCAAGCAGAGTGATCAAATGTCCAATCAGAATTCTACCAGAAGCTTGTTGATGGCTACCAAAAGCATCTGGTCAAGGTCAAACTTGCAAAGGGACATTTAACCAAACATTAAGTGTGCTGGATGTATATTTTTGACCCTGTATGTATAATTTTGACCCTATGTTGAGTTCAGAAAACCCAAAATAATTTCAAAATTTGTACACATGCTTTAAAAAAAAAACATTTATGTTGTATAATCACTCTGCCACAGAAAGAGAACAGTTCCAAGAAATCATTGAAAGCCCAATATTGCCATAACATTCATGTCTGTGATGACATTTGTGTCCTTGAAAACATCAGACATCAACTGTATATTCATTTTATTATGATATTCAATTTTGTCATAAAATGAATGCGCCAAATCAAATTTAGTCCTTGAAACAAGACAATGCCTCTTCCAACCTCCTCTGGACATATGGAGAAAAAAAAAAAAGTTTTATTTGTAATTTATACTTTCATTTGCAATGCAGGTTTAGCTTATCTACGCCATGTCAAATGCATCTTAGGCCCAGTCCACATGGCAACGGATTCAGGTGAATCTGATAAAATTGTTTATTGTTTCGGCCTGGCGTCCACACGGCACCGGCGTTTTGGGTGCCCCAAAACGAAATCTTTTGAGAACGGGTTCCAGAGTGGAAAAATCTGACAACGGCACCGTTGCAAAGTCGTCTGGATGAGTAGAACGGATTTGTTTACGATGATGTCACAACCACATGACAATCCCGCCAGCAAAAATAGGGAAAAAAAAGGAGCGATCTCACCTCTTCAGATGTTGGTTTAAGTCCGACAATACATTCCTCAAAAAGGGCATAGAAGAACAAAGTAATCCATCAACGTGTAGCATTCAATTTATTCCGGACCATTAAAGAATTCTGGAGGATCTCAGAATGTTGGCGTACCGGCTTCCATCTACCCCCGTTCATTCCTCTCTCTCTCCATCTACCCCGTTCATTCCTCTTTCCGTGTCTCCATTCAAAAAACGAGCATGTGATTTAAAGGGACTATAGCCATAGGACAGGGAGTGAGAAGGTGTGCGCGTGTGACAGTGACAGGGAAGAACCTAGGCTCATGCTCGCCCTGAATTTCTCTTAAAGTGAAGGCAGAAGAACGTTCAGCGCCTGGCCAGGCTTTCTATGTATTAATTTACATAGATGTTTTAATATGAAATATAAATAAGTGTCTTAGACAATAGATACTATTTTACGCTACTGACTAATAATCAAATCTTTATGTGGCTGATGCTACAGAAGAAGGGGTTTATGCGCATGTGTCTACTTCTTCTAATGTTCTGGTGTCTCCGATGGGACCGTCTTACAGTGCACGTAGAGGTGTGGCATGTGTATTGCATCGTTTTCAGCAAGCATTGCGTTGCCATATGAACCTGATATTTTACTGATCCGTTGCCCATGTGGACGCGATATTTAAAAAAAAATCTCATTGCCATTGTCGTGTGGATGTAGCCTTAGGGTGGAGAGGATGATATCAGAAATATTCTGATGTGGCTGCCAAAAAATGAAACATTACATTGATTTCTTTTTTCCTTTGGGTGGGATTTTCCCCAATTTGGGAAGCCTTGGCCTCATGGTTAGAGAAGCAGCTTTGGGACCAAAAGGTTACTGGTTTGATTCCCTGGACCAGCAGGAATGGCTGAAGTGCCCTTGAGCAAGGCACCTAACCCCCAACTGCTCCCCAGGCTGCTCTGGGTATGTTGTACATCGATCTGGATAAGATCGTCTGCTCAATCCCATAAATGTAGTGTAATGGTTATCTCCCTTATCACATGACAGGTCCCAACTGGGGAGGGTCAAGTCAACATGTCCTTTCTCCAAGACACCATCTGTAGCCGCTTATCCTGTTCTACAGGGTCGCAGGCAAGCTGGAGCCTATCCCAGCTGACTATGGGCAAGAGGTGGGGTACACCCTGGACAAGTCGCCAGGTTATCGCAGGACTGACAAATAGACACAAACAAGCATTCACACTCTCATTCACACCTACGGTCAATTTAGGGCTCTCCAAGACACATGAATCCAATTTCCATGTCTTTTTGAACCAATACTCATTCTACATCACACTCAAAGGAAAGTGCTATCTACCCTCTTCCACATGCACAAGCTCCCAAGCACCCATGCCTAGTGTTGCTTTCAGCACAATAAATTCAATAACTCTTATTCAGTGCCCTTTCATGTTTCCCCTGCATGGCTGGGACAATACATCAGAGCCAGACCTGACCAATAATGCCCATTGCTTGAAAGTGAATTGCACCAGTCGTGCAGAAACAGGAAACACCTGCTAGCTCTCAGCAGCTTGACAGGGGAGGAGTCAAATGGCACAGAGAAGAAAGTCTGTAATTAAACTGGTATCTCTAAATTCAGAGGAAATATCCACATCAGACAGAACGTTTAACACTCATCTTGTGAGCAGATATTTCTGATAGTGCGATCCACGCAGAGGAGAATCTGTTTCTGTTCTAAGTTCATTTGGCATATCTCGTTGCTGGGTGATGATGAGAGAGCCTAAAAAAGAGAGCAGGTGTCAGTATCGCTAAACTTTCATGATCGCAACATTGTGAGGACTTGAGTGAAAATAGCATTCATCCGATTCACAAATTGGTGTGTTTATATGTAACCCCCCCCCCCCCCCCCCCACACACACACACACACACAAAGCAATTCATAGTTTAATTCCATGCACAGATGGGTTGATATGCCAGGTTAGAGGCAAAGCCATAATTCCTCCATATTGTAGATCTATAAAGCCTTGGAATGTATTACAGTGAAATACCACTGCTGCATATTATATCTGCCCTTGGTGTCCCCTCACATTCTGGACACTCACTTCTGTTAACAAAAACCTCCTATGAGTCATTAACTTTCTCTGTGCTCCAAGTGAGTTTGTATTTGAGTTGAGATTAGGACTTGAGTAGTGTAAATAGGATTGGTGTAAATGGGAATTCAGTATTGGCCTGAATTGGTGTAAATGGGACCCTTTTTTTTGATACCTGAAGCTACACACTGTATGGGCAGTAAGAAAATGTCCTGCAGCAGCAGTCAGCATGATCCATCACCCTCAAATCAATCAGTCTCACTGTCATCCCAGCGGAGAGAGGTGGAATCCACATCTAATGGAGGTCAGCAGAGTGGAAGTTCCTGCATTTAGGCTATCATGACACACTGCCCCTCTGCAGTCACTGGCATACTCATGGTACAGCACTACCACTGATGGTCACAAGATCACTAGGAATGCTTCAATACCATTTTTTTCAACTGAATAGGAATATGAGCAGGCTTAGCAGTGCACCGCTGCGCTGATGAACCTCCCATACATTTGTATAGGAGAACAGCATGTTTTCGTTTGGCCTTTAAAGATGTTTAAAAGTGTTTACATAATAAATAACATATTTACAGAATCTATTGTTAATTTTGTGTGGTGTTGTGATGAGCTTTTACTTTAAACAGTTTTTAACATTGTGTAATGCAATACACCAAATTCACGGGCGCCACCATCTTGGGTTTTTTAATGATATTCATCACCAGTCCATGTGTTTTTTTGTTGTTGTTACTTCCAGTTCGCTCACTGTTGGTTCAATCAGCTTGAAACTCATGATTCCTGCCTATTAGTCGAATCTCTCATATTGACTTAATTTTTCCAATAAAATCGGCTGAACACTTTGCTGTCTAGTGCCCACGAAAGATTGGATCACTGAGGAAAAGTTTGTATCCTTCATAAAAATCAACGAGTTTCCTATTTTTTTTCCATGGAGAAAAAATTAGAAGGAGGAAAAATATCAGTAATACTGTTGTGAAGAGAATGAGCAAAAGTTTGACTGTCTTATTCACAGCACATTTGAGCACCATCGTCATTAGTTATGCTTGGTGTCCACAATTTAAAGTACCCACTAAATTCTGGCTTTTATGTTTAAACACAAAAGACATACCAGTTTCATTGATGCATTACTTTTAAGCCTTCTAGGTGCGTAATTGTGATCTACAAGAAGATGCCTTTTATCTCTTGACGGTGGCTGTTTTAGTGACATTAGCATTAGTTTGTTCCTGAACATGACGTATGAACAAGTGACTGTGCATTCTCTTTGTCAGGAAGTGTGAAGTATTCTGTCAGAGATGGTTGGGAGATGGATGTACAGTGGTGCTTGAAAGTTTGTGAACCCTTTAGAATTTTCTATATTTCTGCATAAATATGACCTAAAACATCATCAGATTTTCACACAAGTCCAAAAAGTAGATAAAGAGAACCCAGTTAAACAAATGAGACAAACATATTATACTTAGTCATTTATTTATTGAGGAAAATGATCCAATATTACATATCTGTGAGTGGTAAAAGTATGTGAACCTTTGCTTTCAGTATCTGGTGTGACCCCCTTATGCAGCAATAACTGCAACTAAATGTTTCCGGTAACTGTTGATTGGTCCGGCACGCCGGCTTGGAGGAATTTTAGCCCATTCCTCCATACAGAACAGCTTCAACTCTGGGATGTTGGTGGGTTTCCTCACATGAACTGCTCGCTTCAGGTCCTTCCACAGCGTTTTGATTGGCAATGTTCTTTTTGGAGAGCAGTGGCTTTCTCCTTGCAACCCTGCCATGCACACCATTGTTGTTCAGTGTTCTCTTGATGGTGGACTCATGAACATTAACATTAGCCAATGGGTCATTCCACGCCAAACGTCCGAATGCTCCCGCTCGACCATCTCAGATTTACCTGAAAAAATTCCACGAGGTTCACACACTTCCCAATAGGAAAAGTCCCAAATTTCAGCTCCCAACTCATTATAGTTTTGTCATAAAAAAATATTTAGGCAGCTAACCCCAGACATGTTTTCAGCAGAGTTTTCTAGGGAGCCACTTTCACATTGCTGTATCTAGAAAACTATTTGAGCTAGGTCTTTCAAATTTTCAAGGGCTAATATCTGGCTAAAGTACTCGTAGTATATGGAGTTTTACACATGTGCTTTCGGTTTATCATAGCGTTCTGGCAGCTTGAATTTGCTCAAAAATTCAACTCTTCAAATCTGGCAGCATATTTGAAGGACTGTTGAAAGTGTAATATTAAAGATAGAGGCTTGATATTGCACATGCACCTTACCACAAATGCTGTGCACTTTGTATTCAAAAACTGTCCCTCTGTGAAGCATGGTCTAGAAGATATTAAGGTTTAAAAATTGGAAAAAATAATTTGGTGCCATTTTTGGCATGGTATAGCAAAAAAATGATAGGTCCCACCAATATAAAATTGGCTGTTTTTGAAAGATTAGATGTATGTTTCTAACATATCCAAAAATTGTGATGGTGTTTTGCCTTAATGTTGCAAAATGATTTTTTGAAAATGAGGTGTTTGCATATATACACAGCATTCATGGCCTATGAAGGCACTTCCAGATGCTAAGAACATGCCATGAATTTATTTTGCACAGCTTAAACTTAATAAAATGCTTCATTTGATTCATGGTAAAGTACACTAGAAGGATAGCCTATATGCCATTTTTAGGTATTGCAATATTGGAACTCCAATATTGGTGAAAACTGAAACTTGTCACAAACCATTACATATCTGTTGTACCATGATTTAAAAGAAAAAAAAAAAAACTGTATGCATTGGCAACTTAGGGAAAGCTATTGTAAATTATCTGAACTCTTTAATGAATCTTTCAGATACTTCGATGTCACATTCCTGAATTGTATATAGACGTCCAGTTGTAGTTCTAGGAGCATCTATTTTAGAGATGATGTGTTGCACAGGTACCCAGCACAAATCTTCTCTCATTGGCCAGAAGAAACTTTTTGCTGGGCCATGTGGATGCATAAATTGTATCTGAACATCTTGCTGATCTTCAGATGTCCCTCTGATGCTTCCAACCCACCAGTGATGGTCATAAACACAGGTTATATATTGGCCAGGTGTCATGTCACTGATCTGGAGGCCATGTGAAAACTCTTCTTCAATATGTTCTATCTCATAGTTGACCAAAAATCCAGCAATTCCAGACACTCTGCTGACCTCAATTGTTGTGGCATTGACTGGCTTGAAACAGTGATTATCTCTAGTACCTGGCACCGTGAATGCCTTTGCGAATCTGCTTTCCAGCTTGTCAGCCATGGACTTTACACTTTCTTTGCTTATCCACATAAATTTCACCCCTAGGATGTTTTTTTCCGCCCATTTGAAGAGGTCTTCAGGGGTTAGGATGTGGTTTGTATCAGTGGCCTGCAGACTCGCTCTTGCAGCCTCTCGCTTTACTGTGCCACCTATTCCATCACATGGTGACTTACCGTGTGATGTTCCAAAGAAGTTCCATTCCGCAGAAACACCGAAGTCTGATGAGTGATAAAGCAGATTGATAAAGCTTTTGCGGTTTTTATAATGAGCAGCAGCTCCATCACTGAAATAGTGAATGGTCTTCAAAGTGGGCAGCAACTTCTTCACTTCAGGTATAACACTGCACAGAAAAGTGTACACAGCTTCTGTATCATGCTTAAGACAATCACTCACTATGCACATACTTGAACATTTAAGCTGGTCATCCTCCGTGTAGTAGATCACAAAAGGATGCAGGGTACACTGGGAGTTATCCCAGTGGTAACCCTGGGCGGCGTCTTGAACAATAAAAGAGTAATTCTCAGCAAAGTCAAGAAGTATGATGCATTCATCTGAGTGCAGTTCTTCCTTCAGTTGGCATAAACGATGACTTTGATGCTTTGCAATAAAGTGATGAACCGACAGTTGGTTTACTTTTTCCATGAGCAAATCCAGGTAGTCTTCTGTTGAGATGGTGTAGTCCAAAAGAGTTGTTCTGTCAGTTGTCACCCACTGCTTGAAGCTAATGTTGTCTACATCATCACTTACTTTGTCATTCAAAAAGTGTTCTAGATTTGTGGATCCTGGGCACTCTTCACACCTGTGTAACATGCATTCCATGTTCTGTGTGGAACACACAAGATGGTTCAGGAGATCTGTGTGGGTGATTTTCTCTGCTTGGTTTTCAGTTGGGAAAGCAGAAAGCATTAGCTTCACATTCTGGTGGTACACACAAACAGAATGTGTCCCTCTAGCACCTACAGTTATGCACTCCTTGGGATGGAGTGAGCAAAATTTGGAGATTCCTATCTTCAGGTCAGGGTTTGATTGCTTGAATAGCTGGAAGGCTTCATTCAGATTCATTACAATTAATCTTTTTTGCTTGTGTACTCTCTTGTCTCCTTCTTTGACACTCTTAAAATCTTTTTTACCAGGCAGTGGTCTAGAAATATCATCCTGGTGAAAAAATGCAATAACTTTGTTTACAGTGTCTGTACTCAGTGGTCTTCCTATTGAGGGTGTGATGACAGGCAAAATACCATGTTCTAAGCGCAGATCTCTTGCTCGTCTGACTAGACGCTCACTAACACCAAATTCATCAATGGTCTTTGCAATACTGCAGCTTTGTGGTACCAAAGTTAATCACTTGATCTGCTCCTGCTTTCCAGTCGTGATTGATAACTTTTGCTTCAAAGCTGTGACAAGATAGCCAACATCACTCACATCAGCAGATGATGTGGTCATCATAGGAGCAGCCCATGACGTTGAAGGGACTGCAGCACACCAATGTAGCATTTCCTTGGTCTTGTGGCCAACTTCTTCAACCTTTCTCTTAATGTACGCTTCCTTATCCCTGGGACTGACTCGTGAGATTTTACATGGGGAAAGTCCAGTAGCAGTGAAGCACTTATCCAATTGGTCTTTTATGTCTTCCTGTTGTACATAGTCAACATGATCATGATCAACATGCTCTTGCAATGGAACTTTGACTGACACTTTATACATATGCTTCTTGCACTGCATGCATACTTTCATTCCAGCCTTTACAGATGTCTTTCCAATGGCCTCTGCTTGGGACAGAGAGATGATGCGAAGATTTTTTTTCATAGGTCTTGCATGTAAGCCATATGGGTTGCTGCAGTTTTTTTGTAGAGAAGAGTAACAATCCAGGTTTATTTTCTTATGGTACAAACATAGTTGCATCAGGTGGTACATCATCCTGCAGACTACACCTGTGCTTCAGGAGCATTTGGTCATCTTTTGACAGAGAAGTGATGGATACCAGTTGTCTTGGTCTGAAACAATAGAAGCATAACATGTCAAAATGATGGTCAATCAGCAAAGTTGCAAGAAAAGTATTAATGTAAAGTAAGTATTAAAGTAGTTAGACTTACATTGCATAACTCTTGGTGTAATCCAACCTGTGGCAGTCTTCAGCACATCCCAACACAGCTCCAATAAAACATGGAGCCAAAGATGCCATCTTGAAAACTGTGAGCCTGCTCATTCTAGTCATTTAAATAGTCAATCTGATTGCAAGTGGCTCGTTCTAAATACAGGTGTGAACATTTACTAGAGTGCCTTGGAATCTGATTGATGTGGGGATGGTATGAGACACTTGCATCCACATTATGTTCTGCAGTGTGCATGCTCAATTTGACACATTTCTGTTTCTATACCTAATGATTACATATAAGTTGACCTTCAAATATAGTTTATCATGAATCAAATGAAGCATTTTATTGAGTTTAAGCTGTATGTAATGAATTTAAGGCGTTCTCTTAGCATCTGGAAGTGCCTTCATAGGCCATGAATGCTGTGTATGTGTGCAAACACCTCATTTTCAAAAAATCATTTTGCAACATTAAGGCAAAACACCATCACAATTTTTGGATATGTTAGAAACATATATCTAATCTTTCAAAAACAGCCAATTTTATGTTGGTGGGACCTATCATTTTTTTTGCTATACCATGCCAAAAATGGCACCAAATTATTTTTTCCAATTTTTAAACCTTAATATCTTCTAGACTATGCTTCACAGAGGGACAGTTTTTGAATACAAAGTGCACAGCATTTGTGGGAAGGTGCATGTGCAATATCAAGCCTCTGTCTTTAACATTATACTTTCAACAGTCCTTCAAATATGCTGCCAGATTTGAAGAGTTGAATTTTCGAGCAAATTCAAGCCGCCAGAACGCTATGATAAACCAAAAGCACATGTGTAAAAGTTCATCTACTACAAGTACTTTAGCCAGATAGTAGCCCTTGGAAATTTGAAAGACCTAGCTCAAATAGTTTTCTAGATACAGCAATGTGAAAGTGGCTCCCTAGAAAACTCTGCTGAAAACGTGTCTGGGGTTAGCTGCCTAAATATTTTTTTATGACAAAACTATAATGAGTTGGGAGCTGAAATTTGGGACTTTTCCTATTGGGAAGTGTGTGAACCTCGTGGAATTTTTTCAGGTAAATCTGAGATGGTCGAGTGGGAGCATTCGGACGTTTGGCGTGGAATGACCCCAATGTGAAAGAGACCTTCTGTTGCTTAGATGTTACCCTGGGGTCCTTTGTGACTTTGCCGACTATTACACGCCTTGCTCTTGGAGTGATCTTTGTGGGTTGACCACTCCTGGGGAGGGTAACAATGGTCTTGAATTTCCTCCATTTGTACACAATCTGTCTGACTGTGGATTCGTAGAGTCCAAACTCTTTAGAGATGGTTTTGTAACCTGTTCCAGCCTGATGAGCATCAATGCTTTTTCTGAGGTCCTCAGAAATCTTTGTTTGTGTCATAATACACTTCCACAAACATGTTTTGTGAAGATCAGACTTTGATAGATCCCTGTTCTTTAAATAAAACAGGGTGCCCACTCACACCTGATTGTCATCCCATTGATTGAAAACACCTGACTCAAATTTCACCTTCAAATTAACTGCTAATCCTCGAGGTTCGCATTCTTTTGCCACTCACAGATATGTAATATTGGATCATTTTCCTCAATAAATAAATGACCAAGTATAATATTTTTGTCTCATTTGTTTAACTGGGTCTCTTTAGCTACTTTTAGGACTTGTGTGAGAATCTGATGATGTTTTAGGTCATATTTATGCAGAAATATAGAAAATTCTAAAGGGTTCACAAACTTTCAAGCACCACTGTAAGTGCAGAAGGTGTGTTTATTAATACAAGTGAAAACAGGTAAACAATCCAGAATGGCAGGAGAAATCATAAAACAGTGAAATAAGCAATAGGTCAAGAGAGGCACAAACAGGCTATCATAGGCTCTGCAGAATCAAAGACGAGAAACAGGAAATCAGAGATCAGGAAACCAAACAAGGAAATAAGGCTCGG
This sequence comes from Neoarius graeffei, assembly GCF_027579695.1. Taxonomy (NCBI): domain Eukaryota; kingdom Metazoa; phylum Chordata; class Actinopteri; order Siluriformes; family Ariidae; genus Neoarius; species Neoarius graeffei. The sequence goes on from NC_083574.1 coordinate 14,929,609, forward strand.
TAATGTGTCATCAATGCAACTCAATACTTTGCAAAGCAAGTGTGTTTTCACAGTTTTTATACAGGTGTGCTGATTACACCGTAATCCTGTGCAGTTGTTTATGGCACGCACACGAGAGTCTATCTGATGCATGCGCCAAGGCACACAGGTATGACACTCTTGCACAAAATTCGTACAAAATTTAATGTACATATAAATATCTTATGCCAAATTATTATGGCATGTTACAAAAAATAAAGAAAAAATCAGAGTCCTCATCTCCAATTTACAAGTCCTAATGGAGTTAATGCACAACTCCGAGTCCAAGTCCAAGTCATCAGTGCTCAAGTTCAAGTCAAGTCATGAGTCCGTAAAATTAGGGTATGAGTCGGACTCGAGTCTGAGTCCTGGACTCGAGTACTACAAGCCTGGCTGCTAGTAATGAAGTCCTCAATTTGCTGCAATTTATGTTTGAGATGTTGTGACAATGGCCAACCTGAGTGTGCAGGGGAATATTAGTGAGGATGGTCATTAAAAATGAGTCCAAGATGCTGTGAATTCCACCTTTAACATTATAAGGTGTCTGCTGCTTGATTGGGTTTGATTGGATTCCTTGTAAAGTAGGAACAAGCTGTAGTACCTCCTCTTGAACTTTTCAGAGCACAGTTTGCAGTCTGCTTTGCTTTGCCATATAAATATCTTATGCCAAATTATTATGGCATGTTACAAAAAATAAAGAAAAAATCAGAGTCCTCATCTCCAATTTACAAGTCCTAATGGAGTTAATGCACAACTCCGAGTCCAAGTCCAAGTCATCAGTGCTCAAGTTCAAGTCAAGTCATGAGTCCTTAAAATTAGGGTATGAGTCGGACTCGAGTCTGAGTCCTGGACTCGAGTACTACAAGCCTGGCTGCTAGTAATGAAGTCCTCAATTTGCTGCAATTTATGTTTGAGATGTTGTGACAATGGCCAACCTGAGTGTGCAGGGGAATATTAGTGAGGATGGTCATTAAAAATGAGTCCAAGATGCTGTGAATTCCACCTTTAACATTATAAGGTGTCTGCTGCTTGATTGGGTTTGATTGGATTCCTTGTAAAGTAGGAACAAGCTGTAGTACCTCCTCTTGAACTTTTCAGAGCACAGTTTGCAGTCTGCTTTGCCTTGAGTCCCATCATTAATGATGAAATGTGTTCAGATTGCTGTCACTTCATGGCATCACTTCATTAGCATGGAGGTTTATGTCACTTAGTATTCCATAGTATCATATGTTGGTATAGGATTATTTTTATACAAGTATGAGTAAAGGAGAAGTGTACCGGACAAATACCTGAACCATACTGATATTGTGACATCCCTGCAATATATAGTATTTGTTTTTCCAGAATATTATTTGGTCATCTGCCAATTCCCACACACAAGCAAGCTACCAACTTAGAGGAAAGCACTATCTACCATCTTCTGCATACATGAGCTCCAGTGGTGGAACAACTGCACACAAGGCCCCGGGGCAAAACACCAATCAGCCCCCCCCCACATGGCAAAATTGCAAACAAACAAATTAGAAGGCTTGCGGCATATAGGCCTACTCAGGCTATATCTAACAAAAAGCAGTTTTTAAGAACGTAGCCTTTGGACCTAGCCATGACAAAATTGCAAACAAACAGAAGGCCTGCGGCATATAATCAGGCTATATTAGAACAGAACTTGCTCAAAGTGTTTTTTTAATTCTTATTATTTTATTTATTTATTTATTTTTTATTGGCCTACATAGCCTATATTTTCCATTCATTTTTTATTCTGTTCCAAATAGACACGAAACAACAACAACAAAAAAATCCAGCAATCATGAATGAAACACCCTCATTGTGTAAGCACGTCTTCAACTACAAAGCCAACACGGAAACCTGTGTTCATCATTAAAAAGGCATTCGTCGACTATTGGAGGGATGTTAAGCGTTCTTGCTCGCTCATTCTCAATTGATAAAATGGCCAATCCACAGAGTCTCTCTTGACCCATTGCACTCCTGAGATAATTTTTTTTATCAATTTTAATTTGGAGAAAGAGCGCTCTGCTGTCGCAACTGAGATGGGAAGAGTGAGAAAAAGCAAGAAGGCGTGGTCCACGCTACTGCTGCTAGTGCTAACACAGGGTAATGCATGTTCACTACTAGCAAATTCAGGGACAGGAGAAGGCAAAGTCTCATCTCATCTCATTATCTCTAGCCGCTTTATCCTTCTACAGGGTCGCAGGCAAGCTGGAGCCTATCCCAGCTGACTACGGGCGAAAGGCGGGGTACACCCTGGACAAGTCGCCAGGTCATCACAGGGCTGACACATAGACACAGACAACCATTCACACTCACATTCACACCTACGGTCAATTTAGAGTCACCAGTTAACCTAACCTGCATGTCTTTGGACTGTGGGGGAAACCGGAGCACCCGGAGGAAACCCACGCGGACACGGGGAGAACATGCAAACTCCACACAGAAAGGCCCTCGCCGGCCCCGGGGCTCGAACCCAGGACCTTCTTGCTGTGAGGCGACAGCGCTAACCACTACACCACCGTGGGAGAAGGCAAAGTAAAAAATGAATCCAACTTTGGAAGTTTAGAGTTTGCCTCCTCTTTATTTTTCTTTTCCTTCCTCTTTTGTGCCCCACTTTTACTTTTAAGGCCCGGTCCCACTGGCCGATGGACACAAAACGTATGCAAAAAGGACACAGCGGACGAGCAAAATTTCGGGGGTGGCTCTATCCGTTTTCATCCGCTCCAGAAATGGACAAAATTGGCAAAAATTTGCAAAAACAGAACGGAAAAGAACGGACGTGGGTAGTATATAGCGGGGATGTTAAACGCATGTTCATAGGAAGCCTAGTGGATGAAAGCGGATGGAAGTGGATGACAGCTCCGAAGGGGTTACCGGTGATAACTGAGAAGCGGACGCATAGCAGAAAGAGCGGATGCATAGCGGATTAAGGGGATGCATCACGTACGCCTAACGGAAACAAAGGGCATGTTGCGCGGATGTATATCGGATGCAGACCGATTGTCCGCTAGTTGTCCTTCTACATACTCTAGACATACTCCAGACATCCTCAATATACGAGATACATCCCAGATATACATCCCCAATTCCAAAAAAGTTGGGACAAAGTACAAATTGTAAATAAAAATGGAATGCAATAATTTACAAATCTCAAAAACTGATATTGTATTCACAATAGAACATAGACAACATATCAAATGTCAAAAGTGAGACATTTTGAAATTTCATGCCAAATATTGGCTCATTTGAAATTTCATGACAGCAACACATCTCAAAAAAGTTGGGACAGGGGCAATAAGAGGCTGGAAAAGTTAAAGGTACAAAAAAGGAACAGCTGGAGGACCAAATTGCAACTCATTGGGTCAATTGGCAATAGGTCATTAACATGACTGGGTATAAAAAGAGCATCTTGGAGTGGCAGCGGCTCTCAGAAGTAAAGATGGGAAGAGGATCACCAATCCCCCTAATTCTGCGCCGACAAATAGTGGAGCAATATCAGAAAGGAGTTTGACAGTGTAAAATTGCAAAGAGTTTGAACATATCATCATCTACAGTGCATAATATCATCAAAAGATTCAGAGAATCTGGAAGAATCTCTGTGCGTAAGGGTCAAGGCCAGAAAACCATACTGGGTGCCCGTGATCTTTGGGCCCTTAGACGGCACTGCATCACATACAGGCATGCTTCTGTATTGGAAATCACAAAATGGGCTCAGGAATATTTCCAGAGAACATTATCTGTGAACACAATTCACCGTGCCATCCACTGTTGCCAGCTAAAACTCTATAGTTCAAAGAAGAAGCTGTATCTAAACATGATCCAGAAGCGCAGACATCTTCTCTGGGCCAAGGCTCATTTAAAATGGACTGTGGCAAAGTGGAAAACTGTTCTGTGGTCAGACAAATCAAAATTTGAAGTTCTTTATGGAAATCAGGGACGCCGTGTCATTCGGACTAAAGAGGAGAAGGACGACCCAAGTTGTTATCAGCGCTCAGTTCAGAAGCCTGCATCTCTGATGGTATGGGGTTGCATTAGTGCGTGTGGCATGGGCAGCTTACACATCTGGAAAGACACCAATGCTGAAAGGTATATCCAGGTTCTAGAGCAACATATGCTCCCATCCAGACGACATCTCTTTCAGGGAAGACCTTGCATTTTCCAACATGACAATGCCAAACCACATACTGCATCAATTACAGCATCATGGCTGTGTAGAAGAAGGGTCCGGGTACTGAACTGGCCAGCCTGCAGTCCAGATCTTTCACCCATAGAAAACATTTGGCGCATCATAAAATGGAAGATACGACAAAAAAGACCTAAGACAGTTGAACAACTAGAATCCTACATTAGACAAGAATGGGTTAACATTCCTATCCCTAAACTTGAGCAACTTGTCTCCTCAGTCCCCAGACGTTTACAGACTGTTGTAAAGAGAAAAGGGGATGTCTCACAGTGGGAAACATGGCCTTGTCCCAACTTTTTTGAGATGTGTTGTTGTCATGAAATTTAAAATCACCTAATTTTTCTCTTTAAATGATACATTTTCTCAGTTTAAACATTTGATATGTCATCTATGTTCTATTCTGAATAAAATATGGAATTTTGAAACTTCCACATCATAGCATTCCATTTTTATTTACAATTTGTTCTTTGTCCCAACTTTTTTGGAATCGGGGTTGTAAACGCTTTGTCCGTTTTGAATACTTTATATACGATATGCATACGCTTATATCCTTTCTATTTCCGTGCTACTAACGATGAATAGACGTTTCATGTACCTTATCTTTCCTCCCTCTTTCCGTTTTCAGCTGCAGCGGATGTGAGTTGCGAGGATGCAGAGAGGGTACAGCAGACGTTTAACGGATGATAACGGACATATAACGTTTGTTGCTCGTATATGTCGCGGATTTACATCGTACACAGCGGAAAGTTCATCCGTTCTAAAAGTTTTGTGCAGCTCAAAACTTTTTGCGCGGATGAAATCACAGTGGACGGATGCTCGATGGATAGAGCGTATGAAGCACGTATGCAATGAGTACACAACGGATGAATAGCGTTTTCCAACGGATGGCAAAGATTTTTTTACGTTTTACATCCTCTTTGCATCCATAAGTGCAGTGGGACCGGGCCTTTAAACATGCTGAATTTGTTTCTAGTAGACAACCAACAACCGCAACCAGGCATGCACCTTCTTAGTCTTGTTGTATGTCATCAGACGGATGAGGATGTTAGGCAGCCTTTAGAGCTTACCCATCATGCATTGCAGTTTTTTTGCAAATTCCTCAAATGAAAAACAATTAAACACAAAAGGAACAGCTTAGTTTAGCTTGAAAACATTACAATTTTTAAGTTTGTTTAGGGATTTCACATGGTTTTTTTTTTATTAATTTTTTTTAACCATAAGAACGTGTAGCAAAAATGAGAGATATATAGGTCAACTAGTCTATAATCTTGTGAAAACTTGTAGGTTTCAAGGAATTTCCAATGAAATTGTGCAAGGCACGTTTTTTGCGAGGGCCTGAATGTCAAAGGGTGGGGCCCTGTACGGCTAGGGGGAGGGCCCAAGGCCCAGGGGCAATGGCCCCACCCACCCCCTTTAGCTCTGCCCCCTTTAGCTCCACCCCTGATGAGCTCATGTATGTCATACTTGTGACATCTTCAGGGTTCAAATTCACAAACTCTTGACCAAACACATTTCTGTTGCACCACTCAGGAACCCATAATAACCATTTTCCCATGATGACTAATGACTTGAAACTCTTCCATCTCCATCTAGCTCCATCTAGTGCTCCATCGAGCACTTTCAAGGATGCTAAGATCACTTTTAGTAATGCTGATATTGATTTGCAGTACATAAGCAAGCCAGAAATGCAAATCCCTCTCAAGGAGTTCTGCGGATACGACTCTAATTTTGCACACAGGGAATCTTCCCATTCGTGATTACGTGCCAGAGAATACACCGTCTGATTTAATTCTGTAGGTGGCTTGGAAGGTATTTCATAAGATGATGCTTCAGCTATGCTCGTCTACCTTTATTATTATATTTTAAATCCTCTGCGAGTCAAAACCTTTAATTCTGCCCTGAAGCCATGATAAAAGCTTTGCAGCTAAAAAGCAGCTCAGCTCATATAATGTCATCTGCCAAAAGTTATTCCAGAGCTGCATAATTATCCCATTTGTTTTAGGGCCTGGATGGTGTTTTAATGAGAAATGCCAGAAAAACGCATTACCAGGCTGATCATTACAGCCTCCTAATTATGAAAATATACACATATTAAGTATCGCAACATGACAACCAGTATTTTTTACAAATTAAGATATTTACTATGACCTTCCCATCTTTCAGGCTTGGATCAGTAGCTGGTGAATATGAAGGCAATAGACTGAAAATTTGCGTACTCACTTGTGGACTGAGCTTAGATGCAGACATGCAGTGCTTTTGGAACATCGTGTACTGTGTCGTCACACCAGGCATACTATTAGTGCACACATGATGACCTTAGTATTCTAAGGTTCTATCTGGGTTATGAAAGAACATGAGATAAATTCTTGTAATACTAAGGTGATAAAATATGCTGTGACTGCTACACTGTGCCACCTGAGAGCATCTGACAACCCAGTTTCACATATATTTTTTGGGTTGATGAGATATTTTCAGAGACTTTCCTTACCTCGGTGCACTCAGGTTTGTAAACGCACTAGTCCCTAAGCCCAGAAGTAGGTCTGCTGCCTCACACGTCAGTGTGTCAAACGAGTGTCTTCATTCACACATGTAGACCATGTAGACTGAGGTCCTGGTGGATCTGGAGCCTATCCTGGGAACACTGAGCATGAGTTGATAATAAATAGAGGTGAATATTTTCCTATGACAGCACAAACCCCAAAGTGCTTTATTCCTCTCACATCACAGTGACTTGTCTGCCAATAATTACATTTTTTATGACTTAATTATGTCATCATTTTTAACCAACATTACTTTTAAAGTTGTGGAAGATCTGTAAGACGTTTTCTTGTTATCACCGACATTATAACAGCTATAAACAATTGCTTGCTTAGTATACTACCTTACTCTCTCTCTCTATATATATATATATATATATATATATATATATATATACACACACACACACACTCACTGACCACTTTATTAGGAACACCCATCCACCTGCTGTTTTATGCAGTTGTCTAATCAGTCAGCACAATTCAAAAAACACGCAGATAAAAATCAAGAGCTTTAGTGAATGTTCACTTCAAACATCAGAATAGGAAAAATTGTGATCTCAAAGTGTGACTTTCCCTGTGGCATGGGTGTTAGTGCCAGAAGAAAACTGCTGATCTCCTGGGGTTTTCACCCACAATAGTGTCTAGAGTTTACACAGAATGGTGCGAAAAAGAAAAAAAAAATATTGACTGAGTGACAGTTCTGTGGGTGGAAATGTTTTGCTGATAAGAGAACTAAGAAGAAAATGGCCAGACTGGTTCGAGCTGCCAGGAAGTATAATAACTCATAGCAGCTCTTTACAACCATGGTGAGCAGAGAAAAGCATCTCAGCATGCAACAGCAGAAGACCACATTGGGTTCCACTCCTGCCAACCAAGAACAAGAATCTTAGAATTAAGAACAAGTTCCTATTAAAGTGGCTGGTGACTGGATACAGTGGTGCTTGAAAGTTTGTGAACCCTTTAGAATTTTCTATATTTCTGCATAAATATCACCTAAAACATCATCAGATTTCCACACAAGTCCTAAAAGTAGATAAAGAGAACCCAGTTAAACAAATGAGACAAAAATATTATACTTGGTCATTTATTTATTGAGGAAAATGATCCAATATTACACATTTGTGAGTGGCAAAAGTATGTGAACCTCTAGGATTAGCAGTTAATTTGAATGTGAAATTAGAGTCAGGTGTTTTCAATCAGTGAGATGACAATCAGGTGTGAGTGGGCACCTTGTTTTATTTAAAGAACAGGGATCTATCAAAGTCTGATCTTCACAACACATGTTTGTGGAAGTGTATCATAGCACGAACAAAGGAGATTTCTGAGGACCTCAGTAAAAGCGTTGTTGATGCTCATCAGGCTGGAAAAGGTTACAAAACCATCTCTAAAGAGTTTGGACTCCATGAATCCACAGTCAGACAGATTGTGTACAAATGGAGGAAATTCAAGACCATTGTTACCCTCCCCAGGAGTGGTTGATCAACAAAGATCACTCCAAGAACAAGGTGTGTAATAGTCAGCGAGGTCACAAAGGACCCCAGGGTAACTTCTAAGCAACTGAAGGCCTCTCTCACATTGGCTAATGTTAATGTTCATGAGTCCACCATCAGGAGAACACTGAACAACAATGGTGTGCATGGCAGGGTTGCAAGGAGAAAGCCACTGCTCTCCAAAAAGAACATTGCTGCTCATCTGCAGTTTGCTAAAGATCATGTGGACAAGCCAGTAGGCCATTGGAAAAATATTTTGTGGACAGATGAGACCAAAATAGACTTTTTGGTTTAAATGAGAAGTGTTATGTTTGGAGAAAGGAAAACACTACATTTCAGCATACGAACCTTATCCCATCTGTGAAACATGGTGGTGATAGTATCATGGTTTGGGCCTGTTTTGCTGCATCTGGGCCAGGACGGCTTGCCGTCATTGATGGAACAATGAATTCTGAATTATACCAGTGAATTCTAAAGGAAAATGTCAGGACATCTGTCCATGAACTGAATCTCAAGAGAAGGTGGGTCATGCAGCAAGACAATGACCCTAAGCACACAAGTCGTTCTACCAAAGAATGGTTAAAGAAGAATAAAGTTAATGTTTTGGAATGGCCAAGTCAAAGTCCTGACCTTAATCCAATCGAAATGTTGTGGAAGGACCTGAAGCGAGCAGCTCATGTGAGGAAACCCACCAACATCCCAGAGTTGAAGCCATTCTGTATGGAGGTTAAAGTTAAGTTAGTTAAAGTCCTTCCCACGCCTTACAGTACCTGGTATTCCTAGGCAGTCTCCCACTCAAGTACTAACCAGGCCCAACTCTGTATGTGGTGCATTGGGCGGCGCCGATCTCCGTTTCCATAGCCCTCGGCCTCTTGCCTATTACATAGCTAGGGTTACAGTGGGGGGCTAGTCCTCTGGTAACCATGAGAGTTTAACTCCCCATGCACATCTGTATTGCAGCGTGCCTTGCCAGATGGCAGTAAGTACCATTTTTATGATGGTCTTTGGTATGACCCGACCATGAATAGATCTCCCGATCGAGAGGCGGACACGCTACCACTAGGCCACTAGTGTTCAGCAAAATTTTTGTCAACTAGTTTTGATGTTATGATTCACAGGATACTTTGAAGTGAGTTTTCATAGCTTTACCGACTTATTTTTCAAATCAAACTGATTTATGCAAATAACTATTTTACAATATAATTGTAGTTGTTTTGATGAAAAATGTTGAGATGTTCATGGTTGGAATTGTCTCAACTCGTCTTCTTCCACTTATCTGGGGCTGGGTCGTGGAGGCAGCAGTCTGAGCATGGAAGCCCAAACTTCCCTTTCCCCAGACACCTCGGCCAGCTCTTCAGGAAGAACACCGAGGCATTCCCAGGCCAGCCGAGAGACATAGTCCCTCCAGCGTGTCCTGGGTCTTCCCCGGGGCCTCCTCCTGGGGGAACATGCCTGGAACACCTCCCCAGGGAGGCGTCCAGGAGGCATCCGAAAGAAATGCCCGAGCCACCTCAGCTGATTCCTCTCGATGTGGAGGAGCAGCGGCTCTACTCCGAGCTCCTCCTGAGTGACTGTGCTTCTCACCCTATCTCTAAGGGAGGGCCCAGCCACCCTGCAAAGGAAACTCATTTCGGCCGCTTGTATCCGCGATCTTGTTTTTTCGGTCATTACCCAAAGCTCATGACGATCGGTGAGAGTCGGAATGTAGATCGACCGGTAAATCGAGAGCTTTGCCTTTTGGCTCAGCTCCTTCTTCACCACGACAGGCCGGTAAAGCGACTGCATCACTGCAGAGGCTGCACCGATCCGCCTGTCGATCTCATGCACTATCCTTCCCTCACTCGTGAACAAGATCCCGAGATACGTAAACTTCTCCACTTGAGGCAGGACTTCTCCAACAACCTGGAGAGGGCAAGCCACCCTTTTCCGATCGAGAACCATGGCCTCTGACTTGGAGGTGCTGATTCTCATCCCAGCTGCTTCACACTCAACTGCAAATCACCCCAGTGTATGCTGAAGGTCCTGGTTTGAAGAAGTCAACAGGACAACATCATCTGTGAAAAGCAGAGATGAAATCCTGTGGTTCCCAAACAGGATTCCTTCCGGCCCCTGGCTGTGCCTAGAAATCTGTCCATAAAGATTATGAACAGAACCGGTAACAAAGGGCAGCCCTGCCAGAGTCCAACATGCACTGGGAACAGGTCTGACTTACTGCTGGCAATGCGAACCAGACTCCTGCTCCGTTCGTACAGGGACCGGACAGCCCTTAGCAAAGAGCCCCGAACCCCATACTCCCGAAGCACCCCCCACAGAATACCATGAGGGACACGGTCAAATGCCTTCTCCAAATCCACAAAGCACATGTGGACTGGTTGGGCAAAGTCCCATGAACCCTCAAGCACCCTATGAAGGGTATAGAGCTGATCCAGTGTTCTGCAACCAGGACGAAAACTGCATTGTTCCTCCTGGATCCGAGGTTTGACTATTCGCCGAATTCTCCTCTCCAGTACCCTGGAGTAAACCTTCCCTGGAAGGCTGAGAAGTGTGATTCCCCTATAATTGCAGTAAACTCTCCGGTCCCCTTTCTTAAAAAGAGGGACCACCACCCCAGTCTGCCACTCCAGAAGCACTGTCTCTGACCGCCATGCGATGTTGCAGAGGCGCGTCAGCCAAGACATCCCCACAACATCCAGAGACTTGAGATACTTGGGGTGGATCTCATCCACCCCCGGTGCCTTGCCACCGAGGAGCTTGCTAACCACCGCAGTGACTTCAGCTTGGGTAATGGACGAGTCCACCTCTGAGTCATCAACCTCCGCTTCCTCAGTGGAAGACGTGACAGTGGGATTGAGGAGATCCTCGAAATATTCCTTCCACCACCCGACAATGTCCCCAGTCGAGGTCAACAGCTCCCCACCCGCACTGTAAACAGTGTTGGCAGAGTACTGCTTCCCCCTCCTGAGGCACTGGATGGTTTGCCAGAATTTCTTCGAGGCCGACCGATCGTCCTCCTCCATGGCCTCACCGAACTCCTCCCAGTTCCGAGTTTTTGCCTCGGCAACTGCCCGAACTGCGGCACGCCTGGCCTGCTGATACCCATCAGCTGCCTCAGGAGTCCCGGAGGCCAACATGGCCTGATAGGACCCCTTCTTCAGCTTGACAGCATCCCTTACTTCCGGTGTCCACCACCGGGTTCAGGGATTGCCGCCACAACAGGCACCGGAGACCTTGTGGCCACAGCTCCGAACAGCCGTGTCAACAATGGAGGCAGAGAACATGGTTCACTCAGACTCAATGTCCCCCGCCTCCCTTGGAAGCTGGGAGAAGCTCTCCCGGAGGTGGGAGTTAAAGACCTCCCCAACAGAGTGCTCGGCCAGACGTTCCAAGCAGACCCTCACCATACGTTTGGGCCTGCCTGGTCTGTCCGGCTTCCTCCTCCACCAGCGGATCCAACTCACCACCAGGTGGTGATCAGTTGACAGCTCAGCCCCTCTCTTTACCCAAGTGTCCAAGACATGGGGCTGGAGATCCGATGAAACGACAACAAAGTCGATCATCGACCTCTGACCTAAGGTGTCCTGGTGCCACGTGCACTTATAGACACCCCTATGCTCGAACATGGTGTTTGTTATGGACAAACTGTGACTAGCACAGAAGTCCAATAACAAAGCACCACTTGTGTTCAGATCGGGGAGGCCATTCCTCCCAATCATGCCCCTCCAGGTGTCACTGTTGTCACCCACGTGAGCATTGAAGTCCCCCAGTAGAACAATGGAGTCCCCAGTCTGAGCACCTCTCAGTACCTCTCCCAGGGACTTCAAGAAGGCCTGATACTCTATACTGCTATTCGGCCCATAGGCACAAACAACAGCAAGAGCCCTCTCCCCGATCCTAAGGCGCAGAGAGGCGACCCTCTCGTTCACTGGGGTAAACTCCAACACATGGTAGCTGAGCTGGGGAGCTATAAGCAAGCCCACACCAGCCCGTCGCCATTCACCATGGGCAACTCCAGAGAAGTGGAGGGTCCAGCCCCTCTCGAGCAGCTGGGTTCCAGAGCCCAAGCTGTGCATGGAGGTGAGCCAGACTATCTCTAGCCAGTACCTCTCAACCTCCCACACAAGCTCAGGCTCTTTCCCCCCCAGTGAAGTGACATTCCATGTCCCAACAGCTCGCCTCTGTGTTTGGGGATCAGGTCGTCGAGGCCCCTGCCTTCGATTGCCGCCCAATCCACATTGCACCAGCCCCCTACGGCTACCTCTGTGGGTGGTAAACCCACAGGAGGTCGGACCCACATCACCGCTATGGGCTGAGCCCGGCTGGGCCCCGTGGGCAAAGGCCCAGCCACCAAGCACTCGCATACAAGCCCCAACCCCGGGCCTGGCTCCAGGGTGGGGCCCCGGCTGCGCCATACCGGTCGACGTCACGGTCCTTGATAGATTGTTATCCATAAGGGGTTTTGGTGAACTGCTCTTAGTTTGGCCTGTCACCTAGGACCTGTCTGCCTTGGGACACCCTAACAGGGGCATAATGCCCCTGACAACATAGCTCCTAGGATCATTCAAGCACACAAACCCCTCCACCACAATAAGGTGGCAGTTCTAGGAGGGGTCATGGTTGGAATGAGATTTTAAAAAACTGGAAATCAGAAACACTAGTGTCAATTTCAATTCAATTAATTGGAATTTTTTATTGGATGTGGCTCACACAGTTTTTTCGAGGTTCGCCTTGAAAGCTGTGAATATTATCATTTATGTTCTTTAATATGAACACTAGTAGGCCTTACAGAGCACAAAGAGTGTATGAGAAATAATCTTTTATTCCTTTTTTTATTGAGTGTACCGATTGAAGTTTTTACCTACTTATCATAATTAATACTAATTTGCATAATTTGCTTTTACTAATTTTTTAAACTTTGTATTCAGTATACAACCATCTATGTACCTGCCAATTTCCATGTAAATATCTTGAAAAATAGAAAAGATATTAAGAAAAACACATTTGATCTCATTCATTAATGAGGCCCATTTTGGACCATGTGATCCTAATACAGAATATTATGTCAGTTTTCTAAAAATTAAAAAAAAATATTACAAATCAAATTTTCATTTTTGATTTGTAATATCTCAAGAATGGATAAACATTTTAATTCTGTAAAAAGTAAGTTGTTCTGCATTCAATTCTGAATTCAGTGAGAGCAATTTATACTGTTTATAAACACAGTGTTTATACTGTTTATATTGTTTTTTTTTCAATTATTCTATTTTTATTTATTGCATTGCCTGTTTGCACTGTGGGTCAGAGAGGACTGATATTTCATCTGTGCTGTATGTCGAGCATGTATAGCATATTTGACAATAAAGTTGACTTGACAATTTAAAGCAATTTGGACTGAATTTGAATTTTCACCTGATATGCCTATTTTTATAGTAATCAATGATCAATTATCAATCAATCATAAATATATAGCAATCAATAACATTTTATCCTATGATTTTTGAGCAAGTTCTGTGTGTTAATTTAGCTTTTGAGACAACTATGCCCAAACTGTTAAATCTCAAGGCTAGCTTCACATTGACTTGCAGATAAAATATCACTTTATTCTTTCTTCTATTCATAAAAGCATTATTACATAAAATGTGAAGTGCATTTACTTTTGAAATAATAATAATAATAATAATAATAATAATAATGCTTTAACCACATGTCAACAGGAAATTAAACTCAGAACAGGAAATCGCACAAAATGACAATTCAGTTCTTGAGTTTGGAGCTGTAGTGGTGGACATTTCTCTTCTTTATTCCACTACTGGTTTTTAGAAAGCACATATTGGATGGTAGATTCCAAAACTGGATTTAAATCAAGGCTAAATTCCCCTTTCCCAAGGATATTTTACTCCTGAAATCAGGTAACCCAAGGACAAACAGCATCACGATATAACCTTGAGTCTAAGCTCATTAAAACGAAAACACTGACATACTCTCCCTGAAAATTTGCAGTGTAACACTTTTGATGGTGTCTTTGTGTATTTTTGGTTTCTACCATTTAATCATACGGTACTTAGGAGTACTAAATTTCTCATGACATTTGTGCGTGAAGAAAAATAATAATAAAAAAAGAAAAACTAACAAAAAAAATACATGTTCTAACATTTAAACACTAATTCATATTGTATGTATGGTCATACACATGTATAATTAGGGTTCAAATTAATTTGCATTTGAGGAAAGAAACTGACATTGGGTCAACAGTAAAATGCTCAGCGCTATAACAATCCTGTGTCACAGACCATGCAAAGCATTTCAATGTAAAAATAGAGACTGACTATATTTAATAGGGGTCATCAGCTGGCGAAGCACGGTCTGGATGGGGAGCATTTCAGTGGCCTGAACTGTGTATATGACAAAATAAGGTATCAAGGTGATGACAAAAAAGGATGTAGTTCAAATTTCAGAGTTTGGGATTTCCATGCATGAACCATTACTGCTTCTGTATCACATTCTCTGTTGCAACTTACACTCACCAGCCACTTTATTAGGAACACCCATCCACCTGGTGTTTTATGCAGTTCTCTAATCAGCCAATACCTTTGACAGCAGCACAATGCATCAAATCATGCAGATACAAATCAAGAGCTTCAGTTAATGTTCACTTCAAAATAATTTACACAGAATGATGTGAAAAACAAAAAATATTAAGTGATCGACAGTTCTGTGTGTGGAAATGTATTGTTGATAAGAGAGGTCAGAGGAAAATGGCCAGATTGGTTCAAGCTGCCAGGAAGGATATAATAACTCATAACTCTTTACAACCGTGGTGAGCAGAAAAGCATCTCAGCATGCAATAGCAGAAGACCACATTGGGTTCCACTTTTGCAGCCAAGAACAGGAATCTTTGAATCAAGAATAAGTGCCTGGTGAGTGTATACAATCATATGCATTTATCTCATCTCATTATCTCTAGCTGCTTTATCCTGTTCGACAGGGTCACAGGCAAGCTGGAGCCTACCCCAGCTGACTACGGGCAAAAGGCGGGGTACACCCTGGACAAGTCACCAGGTCATCACAGGGCTGACACATAGACACCGACAACCATTCACACTCACACCTACGGTCAATTTAGTGTCATGCAGGTTAGGTTAACTGGTGTCTTTGGACTGTGGGGGGAACCCCACACAGACACGGGGAGAACATGCAAACTCCACACAGAAAAGCCCTCGCCAGCCACGGGGCTCGAACCCAGACCTTCTTGCTGTGAGGCGACAGCGCTAACCACTACACCACCGTGCCGCCCATATGCATTTATGTAAATTATTAAGCTGAAGGCAAGTTGGTGAATTAGAAAGTAGTGACTGGGCTAGAGACATCTCATCTCATTATCTCTAGCCGCTTTATCCTGTTCTACAGGGTCGCAGGCAAGCTGGAGCCTATCCCAGCTGACTACGGGCGAAAGGCGGGGTACACCCTGGACAAGTCACCAGGTCATCACAGGGCTGACACATAGACACAGACAACCATTCACACTCACACCTACGGTCAATTTAGAGTCACCAGTTAACCTAACCTGCATGTCTTTGGACTGTGGGGGAAACCGGAGCACCCGGAGGAAACCCACACGGACACGGGGAGAACATGCAAACTCCACACAGAAAGGCCCTCGCTGGCCACGGGGCTCGAACCCGGACCTTCTTGCTGTGAGGCGACAGCGCTAACCACTCCACCACCGTGCCGACCCGCTAGAGACATTACTTCATAAAAGAACTTTAAACCTTCCAACTTTCATAGATTTTTCATTTTGTTTATTCTTTCTGGTCTGACTGGCAAACTGTTGACAATAAGTTGATGATGAAAACAAAGACAACTGGATGGAAACCTTTGTATTTATCTCCTTGAGATAAACCTCCAATGTGTTTATGTCCATACTGTTCAGTATGATGGTGTTATGATTAATAGTATTTATTACCTCCGCCAAATTTATTTCAGCAGGTGAAGTTTTTGCCACCGTTTGTTTGTTCCCAACGTAACTCAAAAAGTAGTGAACGGATTTTGATGAAATTTGGAGGATAGGTGAGCCATGGGCCAAGGAACAATTGACTAGCTTTTGATGCAAATCCAAATCTGTAAGTCAGGGGTCACCAAACTTTTTTCTCTGGGGACCACATTGTCGTTCCTGACTGTGATGGGGGGCCGGGCCAGCTATATAACATAGAATTGTATGACACAGACAAATATGACCACCAGCAGGCCTCATTGTGTAGTAGAGATTACTAGCCTGGCACAGCCATCCCCACTACTATATCAACACTTGATTCCTGGCACATATTTGTTTATCTTTACTTGTGGTTTGCAAAAGTAGTAATCGAGTCTTCACACTTTGTTTTAATTTGAAATACCACAGATATTCCATTTATTTATTTTCTAATAAAAATAACATCAAAGCTGTCAAGGTGAGAAACATCTGCCTAGTTGAGGTGATTGACACTGGCAAAGGTGAGTGGAAAATTATAAGTTGTACGTAGGCCTGTTGATATTATTAATAATAGTGTGCAGCACTTAATAAAGGTCAAATAAATAGGCCTATAAAATAAATACATTTAAAAAACAGTGAAATTATAATATGAGCAATAGATCAATAGATCGCAGCAGTTGTGCTGTGTCCTGCACGTCATTGCTCTCATCCATGGCCAAAGCAAAAAACTCAAATTCTGATGCTCTCTCATTCAGCTGGTCATACACGTTGTCCCCCAAATCTTCGGTTCGCCTGGTCATAGTACTGTAGGTGCGGAGAGACTCACCGCGTTGAGTGCATCCTTCTTGTCAGGACACACCTCCTCGGCCACAGCAAGCATGCATACTTTAACTAGAAAAGCAAAGTGCAAAACAAAGAACACGGTACAGAGGAAACTGGAGATAAACATAACAGCTCAGAGACTCCGTGACAAGAGGACTGAACTCAGGGGGTATAAATACACAAACTAAATTGAACACAGGTGAAAATAATCAGGACTAAACAGGCAATTAACACAAACACAAAACACAGGAACAGTGGCGGCCTCTAGAGGCCAAAACAAACATGACACGAAAAGGAAATAACAGCGGCCTCTAGAGGCCAAAACAGTCCCAGTCCTAACATTAACAAAGTCCCCATCAGTAAACGGCTTTCCATGGGTAGCTAGTAGGTGAGCTACCTTATAGCTAGCTCGGACAGCAGCCTGGTTGATCTGGGTTTGGTGAAGGAATACATTCTGTTGTGCAGCCAGTCCGCATTTCATCTTCCGAATCCTGTCTTCTCTTGTTTGCCCTCACAAACTAGCATACTCTTTGTGGCGGGTTTCGTAGTGATGACGCAGATTATATTCTTTGAAAACCGATACACTTTCTTTACATACAAGACAAACTGCATGGTCCTTACACTGAACAAAAAAAAATTGGTGGTCCACTGTTCTTTAAAAACTCTTCACTCTCTGTCAATTTTTCGCTTACTGCTAGCCATTTTGCTGTCCTGAACACTGACAGTTCTCTGCGCATGTGCTGCCAGTCACTGCTTGATCGTGAGCATATGACAAAAATTCTGAAAATATGAATAGTTCATTTTATAGCTAAATATCAATTTTAATTGATAAAATCAACAAAATACAAGATGCAGACATGTTGTTATTTGCCAAAAAGCAATTCAAAAAAATAGGCCATGACCACTTTTGGGGATTGCCTCATAGGGCCGGTTCAAGTGGTGGGGGGCAGAGGGGCTGGGGGGCCGGTCAAAGGGGGGTGGCGGGCCGGAGTTGGCCCGCGGGCCATAGTTTGATGACCCCTGCTGTACGTGGATCCAGGATTTTTTTTCTCTGTTCTCAATGTAACTCAAAAAGTATTGAACAGATTTTAATGAAATTTTGAGGAAAGGTGGGTCATGGGCCAAGGAACAATTGATTAGATTTTGATGCAAATCAAAATATGTGGCTTGGTGGAAGTATGCACTCTACCATGTGGCCTTCTGGTTTAGTTATTTATTTATTAGTCATATTTATTACTATTTATTTAATACTTATTTAGTACTATTTATTACCATGAGTTGGCCTAGTGGTTAGCATGTCCGCCTCTCGACCAGGAGATTGTGAGTTCTACTTGTGGTCGGGTCAGACCAAAGACCATCATAAAAATGGTACCTACTGCCATCTGGCAAGGCACTCTGCAATACAGATGTGAGTGGGGAGTCAAACTCTTTCAGGTACCAGAGGCCCTGCACTGCACATGGCCCTCCACTGTAACCATCTCTGTGTAATAGGTGAGAGGCCAAGGGCTACAGAAGCAGAGATTGGCGCCACCCAATGTGCCTTAAGGACCTGGTTAGTACTGGGACGGGAACTGCCTGGGAAGACCAGGTCCTGGCATGGGAGGGACTTTGACTTTTGACTTTTTAAAGTATGTAACAAATTGTAATAGTCAAAAGTCTCAAATAAATTATTTCTTAATTTCTGTTCCTTTGATATGCGCCACTCTGTCATAGTATTTTGGTTGTATTGTCATTATATTGTGACTTTTTTTTCTCTCAACCTTATAACTTTATTCTTCTTATAAATAGAGTATAAAGGGTGGCACGGTGGTGTAGTGGTTAGCACGGTTGCCCCACAGCAAGAAGGTTCTGGGTTCGAACCCAGCGGCTGGCAAGGGCCTTTCTGTGTGGAGTTTGCATGTTCTCCCTGTGTCTGTGTGGGTTTCCTCCGGGTGCTCCGGTTTCCCCCACAGTCCAAAGACATGCAGGTTAGGTTAATATGGGATGGTCTTGGGCTGAGGTGCCCTTGAGCGAGGCACCTAACTCCCAATTGCTCCCTGGGCACTGTTAGTATGGCTGCCCACTGCTCTGGGTATGTGTGTGTGCTCATTGTGCATGTGTGTGTGTGTGTGTGTGTGTGTGTTCACTGCTTCAGATGGGTTAAATGCAGAGAGGTGAATGAATAAAGTTGTGCTTTCCTTCTTTTTTTTGAAATATTTTGACTTTATTCTTAAAATATTGTATTTTTATTTTAACAGTAGCCCTAAAACAGGCACCAGAGTCTATGACCTTAGTCAAAAGTAATATAAACAAAATGTCATCATTCCAAATTGTCTTAATTATCACTATAAAGGACTCCTTCATGGTTAAGAAAGAAAATGAAGCTGTAAAACTGTAGTCACCACTCAGACTATTGTTAGTTGCTTCTCTAGCCCTCTGTAAGCAATCCATTTTATGTCATGGGACCTTTATAAAAAAAAAAAATAACTGAACACCCCTGATAAAGAGCATTTACAGCGAAATCCAGTAATGTGCAGAATAAATAATCTGTATTCATTTCAAAATATACATTTAGTACAACTCAAGCTTAATGTTATGGAGTCAAGCTGCAATCTGTAGTCTGCAAAGGTAAATGAATAGGCATCCAGCCAAGCGTCTGACTACTGCCACATGGCCACATGCTGCATGCCATATGCCAAGTGTAACCTATGGTCTTTTGGTAAAGCTGTTTAAAGATAAATTCCCCCTTTTTCAGTTTATCTTACTGTAAAAAGAAAATGGGTAAGACACTAAAGACAACAGGTTCAATTGTTGCCAGCAGCCCTACTGAAGGAGTGTTATTCCTGAGAGAGCTGTCTTTGCCTTAAATGTCTGATTTATGAGGTAAAATTTTTGCAATGACAAGTTGCTTTCATGTGAAAACTCCATGACAAGAAGAAAATACAATCAGAGTCAGAGTCATGTTTCCAATTACCAGCCCAGACTGAAAACACAATTACATCAATACTTTTTGATGGTGTCTTACTGTTGATTTTTTTACATTCTGAACTACTTGGCCTGGAATGTTCTCTTCAGTTTTGCCAATAAGATGAGGTGTGTTGTCTGGAGACAAAGGGCCTTGATCTAACTCCATTACTCTTGACCTGTGGGTTTTAAAATGTTATGTTAATGAGTCCTTTCAGACCAATTTGGTGAGGAAATCGATATTTCAAGAAGATAAACTTCGCCATTTAATTTGCACGCCAGAAAGTTGCATACTCTCAGGGCCGCTGTCACCCAAGTTTGCATTTCTAATAGAGTTCAGTGCCAGCTCACAGCCCACAGACTGCATTTCATTATGCTTTTAAGTATTGCGCCCTCTTCAATTTACCTCCCAAATTAGCAATACACAGAACTTAACCCCCCCTCACAGGAATGGCCATATGGATTATGGTATGATTTCAAAGCACATTTGGCCTAAATGCCACTTGATTGTGTTAGGAATAGTCATTAACATTTTTTTTATTAACTAGTAAAACTCAGAGCTAATTTTTGCCTGGATGTGATGCTGTTTAGGCTATTCCTGATTTGAACATTGAAACAAATTGTCCTTTGAGGTTTAACCAAGGTTCTTTTCAGTTTAAAATATGAAAAAAAAAGTGTTGCCAGGCAAAACGAACCTCACCCGGCAGCACTTATTTTATACCTATATGCTGATAATGGTAATATTTCTCAATCATCTGCTGTCAGGTTATAGTCCTATGAAAATCCTTGACCTTGAGTTTGACATTTCAAAGTCATTCAAGGTCAAATGTCATGGTGGCAACTGAAAACCCATATGGGACTCCTTATAAGTTGATAATGGTAAATATCTGTCTACCATCAACCATTTTCAACTTCCAGCCCTCTGAAAATCTGTGACCTTGAGTTTGACCTTTCAAGGTCACCCAAGGTCAAAGATCATGGCGCCAAATGAAAGGCCATATGGGAGTTCCTATATGCTCATAATAGTAAACATCTGTCTATCGGCAACCGTTTTTGAGTTATAATGGAAAATGTTATTTTGACCAATGACCTTGACCTCCCTGACCTTTAACCCCCAACCACTACAGAGACTGTCCAAGCTACCCCATCATGCAGCATATGGTTGGAAGCAGAATTGAAAGATGCACATTTTGGGTTTTGGATGAAGTCAAAATAATGAATCTGAAGAAAGTTATTGCAAAAGAAACTATTTTGACCTTTCCAGTGACCTTGACCCAATTACCTCCAAAATTTATTCAGGTAATCTATGGACCATCACCCACCTACCCTGAAAATTTGAAGTCAATCAGTGCAACCGCCTGGACGCTAGATTGTTAACAGACAGACAAACAAACAAACAAACAAACAAACAAACAAACAAACAAACAAACAAACAAACAAACAAATGTTTGGAGATGATGGAGGTTACCAGTGTATCATTGTCAATATCCACCTACTGACTTGCTATGTTTTCTAAATCTTCACCATTCAGCAGTGGGTTTCTCGATAATGTTTCACTTTAGGGATAAAGAAGGAGTTTAAAGACGCTCTTAAGCAACGAGCTTAAGACAGGGATTATGCTTGGTTATTAGTAGATCACATGACCATAACATGTTTCTTGGCTTTAGCTGTGCTAGGAAGTCAGTATTTTAATTAAAATGCCTAAAAGTGTCACTTCATATGGGATTATATGTTTAATTCAGATGGAATATACTGTGACAAGAGTTGGGCTGGTGCCTTGTGCACAAGATCAGAAGCGCTCATTGTCATGCTGTCACAGTGATGCTGAAGGAACACTGCCCCACTCCCCATGGAGCAGCAGTGCTGAAGAGACAGCACTGCCTCAGCACCACTGTTTGTAAACAACACACACATGACCGAGGGACGGGACATCTAATACAGCATGGCCGGAGCTCGCTGATCAGGATAGTCAATCATCCTCCACAAGGCGTGGGGAGGATGCAAAAGGACACCACTTCACCAGCTGTGTGAGTAGGAGGATGGTGAGAGGAAGTAAATAGTCTATGCTGCTGTCTGTGTCTGCCGACAGATTCCCGTTCTGACAGCATTCACCCATCTTCGGATTGAAGCGGTTCTCCTCCCTGATGCCTCTCCTGAGCAGTGGAGCCTCAACAGTCTCCAAGGGACATTATTGCACCAGGACAGAAAGATTCACCAGCACCTCACACCTTCACTCCCTTTTTCCCACTTCCTGCCACTTGTGTAAATAAAAGAGCATTGTGTTTTCCACCATAGTTCCATCTCTTGAGTCTGCGTCTGAGCCCGAGTGCTAGGGAGCACCACAATACATACAGTACCAGTCAAAAGTTTGGACACCCCTACTCCTTCATAGGTTTTTCAGTATTTTGACTATTTTCTACATTGTAGAACAATACTGAAGACATCAGAACTATGAAATGACATCTTTGGAATTATGTGGTAACAAAAAAGTGTTTTTTTAAAAAACTAAATATGTTTCATATTTTAGATTCTTCAAAGTATCCAGCATTTACCTTTATGATGCTTTGCACACTATTGGCATTATCTTAACCAGCTTCATGAGGTAGTCACCTGGAATGCTTTTCAATTAACAGGTGCCTTGTCAAAAGTTAATTAGTGCAATGTCTTGCAAACAGTCAATAATAAGTAATACAAATACAGTAAATAGCCCTATTTCACAACTGTAGTAATCTGTGTTATGTCAACAACCGCTCAGTTAAGTAAAGAGAAACAGCATCCCTCATTACTTTCAGGCATGAAGTGACTTTTAATTAATAAAAGTAATG
The DNA here is from genome assembly GCF_027579695.1 of Neoarius graeffei. NCBI lineage: Eukaryota > Metazoa > Chordata > Actinopteri > Siluriformes > Ariidae > Neoarius > Neoarius graeffei. Next base: position 14,952,405 of record NC_083574.1, read on the forward strand.
AAAAACCATTGAATTAAAAGGTGTGTCCAAACTTTTGACTGGTAGTGAATATTTTACCTGGAATTATTTGCACTGCTCATTTTCTACAGTCCAGTTGCAAGGCATTGAGAGAAAAGTGGAAAAAATAAAGAAAATAAATAAATAAACAAATAAATAAATATCAAGGTCATGAAGTCAAATATAGCGGTTATTGTCAGTGGCTAGTTCTAATGCAGGCTAGCAACATTTCTTGGGTCACCACCTCCAATCAATCAAAAGTTGAGGCTTACAAATGAATCTCTGAACCCTGAGGACATTCTATGTAACCTTCAAACCACAGCCTAATGTGTTATATATACACACACTGCTTGAGGGCAGCCATCCACAGCTTTCCAGAGACACAGAAGACAGAATAATTAAATTAGAAACAAACTCTGGCTCTGTCCTTGCTTTTTTTTTTGTCTGCTGCTGCATACATACTCATATTCTCTTTGAGAACTGCTATGATTCACACATTTCTTGTCATGATGTATGTGTTAAATTAACACCACACATTCTTTGTCATGATGTATGTGGTAAACATAAAAACATTTTTCAAATGATGTCAAATGTTTCTTTCTTTCTTATGCTTTAATATAACTCAGTGAAAATAAACACTCAAATAGATTGATAGTGAGGCCAAAAATCTCAACAGCGGTCATTAATTTTCACTAGACAGCATGAAAGACTGGCAGAGAGAATTTGAAGACAAATGAGATGATCTCTTATCAAAATTTCTAAACTGGTGTTCTAACGAGAGCTGGGCAGTTCCGATGTGAGTGAAGAGATAAACACATCCACATCACTTAATACAAAAGAGCCTTCTTGTTGCAGATTGCATTTTGATTCATATCCTTTCAAATCTCTACAGCTCAGACAACCTGCATTGGATTGTAATGCTTGTTCTTTGAGGTTTAAGCAAGGTTCTTGGTAGTGTTGTAGTCAAGCGCACCTAAACCGAGACCAAGTCATGACCCAGATCAGAGTGTATCGAGACCGAGACAAGACCAAGACTTTGAGGGGTTGAGACCAAGTCAAGACCAAGACCAAGGCAGGGTGAGACTGAGTCAAAACCAGGACCAGACCAGTGTATGGGAAAGGGGTGGGGAGAAGTGACCGCTTTTAACAAGAAGAAAAATTTCAAATTTGCAGTGTCATGTTATTGGTTGAATTTGAGGCAGGAAGTTTTACATCCAATCACAGTAACAATGTGAACAGGAATGACATAGCAAAGGCTCAGAACTTATTCATGGGACACAGAGACAAGACTTTGTGTTAATATGTGTGAACTGCTTATCCATCCATTATCCATAACCACTTATCCTGTGCAGGGTCACAGGCAAGCTGGAGCCTATCTCAGCTGACTATGGGTGAGAGGCGGGGTACACCCTAGGCAAGTCACCAAATTGTTGCAGGGCTGACACATAGAGACAAACAACCATTCACACTTCCGGTCAATTTAGAGCCACCAATTAGCCTAACCTGCATGTCTTTGGACTGTGGGGGAAACCAGAGCACCAAGAGGACACCTGCAGACATGGGGAGAACATGCAAACTCCACACAGAAAAGCCCTCGCTGGCTGCTGGGCTCAAACCCAGGACCTTCTTGCTTTGAGGTGACAGTGCTAACCACTACACCACCATGTTGCCCTTGAACTGCTTATATAATCCACAAACTGGAAGTGCAAACTGAACAGGAAGTGAATAACCAGAACTAGAACCAACAGCCATGTAAAGAATGGTATCTGCTTTATTTGCAACATACAGTGTCCACAAATCATTGCTCTCAAATCTTTGGTGAATTTATGTCTTAAAATGTATAATGATCGCTGCTACTTCAGAATCTTTCTGGGTTTTTTTTTACTACTAATTTTAATAATATCCTGCCTTTTTATGGCCCCTATAGTCTTCTTTCTAATTTACCCAAATGCATCACTGAAAAAAATATTAATATGTATTTATGGTGGCATGGTCGTTAGTGGTTCCAAGTTCAAACCTCATGGCCTTTCTGTGTGGAGTTTGCATGTTCTCCCCATGTCTGCATGGGTTTCCTCTGGGTGCTCCGTTTTCCTCCCACAGTTCAAAGACATGCAGATTAGGTAAAATACCCAGCCACTGAGGTTGTACAAGCCAATGCATGCTTAGTGCCGGTCCCAAGGCTGGATAGACTGGGGATAGTTGTGTCAGGAAGGGCATCCAGTATAAAACCTCGTCTCGTCTCATCTCGTCTTCTTCCGCTTATCCAGGACCGGGTCGCGGAGGCAGCAGTCTAAGCATGGAAGCCCAAACTTCCCTTTCCCCAGACACCTCAGCCAGCTCCTCGGGAAGAACACCGAGGCGTTCCCAGGCCAGCTGAGAGACATAGTCCCTCCAGCGTGTCCTGGGTCTTCCCCGGGGCCTCCTCCCGGGGGGACATGCCTGGAACACCTCCCCAGGGAGGCGTCCAGGAGGCATCCGAAAAAGATGCCCGAGCCACCTCAGCTGGTTCCTCTCGATGTGGAGGAGCAGCGGCTCTACTCCGAGCTCCTCCCGAGTGACTGTGCTTCTCACCCTATCTCTAAGGGAGCGCCCAGCCACCCTGCGAAGGAAACTCATTTCAGCCGCTTGTATCCGCGATCTTGTTCTTTCTGTCATTACCCAAAGCTCATGACCATAGGTGAGAGTCGGAACGCAGATCGACCGGTAAATTGAGAGCTTCGCCTTTTGGCTCAGCTCCTTCTTCACCACGACGGACCGGTAAAGCGACCGCATCACTGCGGAGGCTGCACCGATCCGCCTGTCGATCTCACGCTCCATCCTTCCCCCACTCGTGAACAAGATCCCGAGATACTTAAACTCCTCCACTTGAGGCAGGACTTCTCCACCAACCTGGAGAGGGCAAGCCACCCTTTTCTGGTCGAGAACCATGGCCTCGGACTTGGAGGTGCTGATTCTCATCCCAGCCGCTTCACACTCGACTGCAAACCGCCCCAGTGCATGCTGAAGGTCCTGGTTTGAAGAAGCCAACAGGACAACATCATCCGCAAAAAGCAGAGATGAAATCCTGTGGTTCCCAAACAGGATTCCTTCCGGCCCCTGGCTGCGCCTAGAAATTCTGTCCATAAAAATTATGAACAGAACCGGTGACAAAGGGCAGCCCTGACAGAGTCCAACATGCACTGGGAACAGGTCTGACTTACTGCCGGCAATGCGAACCAGACTCCTGCTCCATTCGTACAGGGACCGGACAGCCCTTAGCAAAGAGCCCCGAACCCCATACTCCCGAAGCACCCCCCACAGAATACCACGGGGGACACGGTCGAATGCCTTCTCCAGATCCACAAAGCACATGTGGACTGGTTGGGCAAACTCCCATGAACCCTCGAGCACCCTATGAAGGGTATAGAGCTGGTCCAGTGTTCCGCGACCAGGATGAAAACCGCATTGTTCCTCCTGGATCCGAGGTTCGACTATTGGTCGAATTCTCCTCTCCAGTACCCTGGAGTAAACTTTCCCTGGGAGGCTGAGAAGTGTGATTCCCCTATAATTGGAGCACACTCTCCGGTCCCCTTTCTTAAAAAGAGGGACCACCACCCCAGTCTGCCACTCCAGAGGCACTGTCCCCGACCACCACGCGATGTTGCAGAGGCGTGTCAACCAAGACAGCCCCACAACATCCAGAGACTTGAGATACTCAGGGCGGATCTCATCCACCCCTGGTGCCTTGCCACCGAGGAGCTTGCAAACCACCTCAGTGACTTCGGCTTGGGTAATGGACGAGTCCACCTCTGAGTCATCAGCCTCAGTCTCCTCAGTGGAAGACATGACGGTGGGATTGAGGAGATCCTCAAAGTATTCCTTCCACCGCCCGACAATGTCCCCAGTCGAGGTCAACAGCTCCCCACCCGCACTGTAAACAGTGTTGGCAGAGTACTGCTTCCCCCTCCTGAGGCGCCGGACGGTTTGCCAGAATTTCTTCGAGGCCGACCGATAGTCCTTCTCCATGGCCTCCCCGAACTCCTCCCAGTTCCGAGTTTTTGCCTCCGCAACTGCCCGAGCTGCAGCACGCCTGGCCTGCCGATACCCGTCGGCTGCCTCAGGAGTCCCGGAGGTCAACATGGCCCGATAGGACTCCTTCTTCAGCTTGACGGCATCCCTTACTTCCGGTGTCCACCACCGGGTTCGGGGATTGCCGCCACGACAGCCACCGGAGACCTTGCGGCCACAGCTCCGAACAGCTGCATCCACAATGGAGGTAGAGAACATGGTCCACTCAGACTCAATGTCCCCCGCCTCCCTCGGAAGCTGGGAAAAGCTCTCCCGGAGGTGGGAGTTAAAGACCTCCCCAACAGAGTGCTCGGCCAGACGTTCCCAGCAGACCCTCACCATACGTTTGGGCCTGCCAGGTCTGTCCAGCTTCCTCCTCCGCCAGTGGATCCAACTCACCACCAGGTGGTGATCAGTTGACAACTCAGCCCCTCTCTTCACCCGAGTGTCCAAGACATAGGGTCGGAGATCAGATGACACGACTACAAAGTCGATCATCGACCTCCGACCTAAGGTGTCCTGGTGCCACGTGCACTTATGGACACCCCTATGCTCGAACATGGTGTTCGTTATGGACAAACTGTGACTAGCACAGAAGTCCAATAACAAAACACCACTCGGGTTCAGATCGGGGAGGCCGTTCCTCCCAACCACGCCCCTCCAGGTGTCACTGTCATCGCCCACGTGAGCATTGAAGTCCCCCAGTAGCACAATGGAGTCCCCAGTCTGAGCACCCCTCAGTACCTCTCCCAGGGACTCCAAGAAGGCCGGATACTCTATACTGCTATTTGGCCCGTAGGCACAAACAACAGCAAGAGCCCTCTCCCCAATCCGAAGGCGCAGAGAGGCGACCCTCTCGTTCACCGGGGTAAACTCCAACACATGGCGGCTGAGCTGGGGAGCTATAAGGAAGCCCACACCAGCCCACCGCCACTCACCACGGGCGACTCCAGAGAAGTGGAAAGTCCAGCCCCTCTCTAGGAGCTGGGTTCCAGAGCCCAAGCTGTGCGTGGAGGTGAGCCCGACTATCTCTAGCCGGTACCTCTCAACCTCCCGCACAAGCTCAGGCTCCTTCCCCCCCAGCGAAGTGACATTCCATGTCCCAACAGCCAGCCGCTGTGTCCGGGGATCAGGTCGTCGAGGCCCCTGCCTTCGACTGCCACCCAATCCACACTGCACCAAACCCCTACTGCTACCTCTGTGGGTGGTGAACCCACAGGAGGTCGGGCCCACGTCACCTCTTCGGGCTGAGCCCGGCCGGGCCCCATGGGCAAAGGCCCGGCCACCAAGCGCTCGCATACGAGCCCCAACCCCGGGCCTGGCTCCAGGGTGGGGCCCCGGCTGCGTCCTACCGGGCGACGTCACGGTCCTGGATTTTTTCTCCATAGGGGTTTTTTGGTGAACTGCTCTTGGTCTGGCCTGTCACCTAGGACCTGTCTGCCTTGGGAAACCCTAACAGGGGCATAATGCCCCCGACAACATAGCTCCTAGGATCATTCAAGCACACAAACCCCTCCACCACAATAAGGTGGCAGTTCTAGGAGGGGAGTATAAAAAAAAAAAAAAAAAACCTATGCCAAATCAAATATGCGGAACATATCCGCTGTGGTGACCCCTAATGGGAGCAGCCGGAAGAAGAAGATTTAGGGTGACACAATGGTGCAGTGGTGAGCACTGTTGCCTCATAGCAAGAAGGTTCCGGGTTCAAACCTTGAAGCTGACTGGGGCATTTCTGTGTTGTGTTGTGTTTGCATGTTCTCCTTGGTTTCATCCGGGCACTCCTGTTTCCTCCCACAGCCCCAAAACATGCAGATTAGGTCAACTGGCTACTCCAAATTGCCCTTAGGTGTGAGTGTGAATGGTTGTCTGTCTCTTTGTGTTTGCCCTGCCATAGATTGGCAACCTGCCCTGGGTGTATCCTGCCTCTCACCTGATGTCAGCTGGGATTGGTTCCAGCTTGCTCCATGACCCACAGTAGATAAGCAATATAGAAAAGGGATGGCTGGATAATGTGTTTCACTGAAATGCCACTTGATTGTATATGGCCATGGCAGAGTTTCCTCATCGTCTAAGGGGTGAGATGTCTCCAGGCTTAAACCAGCTTTACACTTTAACTTATCATAATAATTCTTTGGTTTGGACTTGAGATCAGAGTTCTTAGATGTAATGTGACATGCTCCCTTTTTTGGAATAAAAATCTCCAAGTTTAATACAATGCTTGTCTAAAAGACCCCCATACATAGTGTGGCATATGATTACACAAAACTCACAGGACTGTGATTATTATGGAAGTGGAAATGGTGAAACTTTAATGAAGATTCTTCATAGACAGAAAAATAGTCTTATTAGCGCAAGCTCACTTTGAAGAATGTTTCTATTTTACACTGCATTTTTTGCATGAGCTGGATCATGCTAATTAATCACAAGTACTTTTCTTTAATTGCAGGTCTGTTGTTCGAGGATCTTCATCATATAATCTAACATGAAGAACACATATTGGTGCACATTCTTATTAAATTCAGCCATAATTCAACTCAACTCAGTTCAACTTTGTCATTCTTCCACATACACACTATACAAAAGAACAAAATGTTGTTTTCTTATGGACCAAGGTGTATAGACAGTGGATTTATTCTGATAATCTCATGTAATGTGACAGGGATATAATGTTGGACAGTCAAACACTTGAGCTTTAGACTAATTAACTAGGAACTTTGGGTTCCTCAATACTTCTTTAGATATTTAGGGATTATTATCTTCCTGGAGAAGTCCTAACCTGTATAATGAGGCAAATTTGTTCATGCATATCCTATGATAATGATGTTTAATAGTTTGGGATTTTTTTTTTTTTTAACAAATCTTATTACCAGTCATTGCATATTGCATGAAAATGCATGAAGACTTTGGAAGCTTAAGAGATTAAGAGACATCACTGTCCACAAACCAGTGCATTCTCAAATCCCTGATCAATTAGCATTTTGAAATTTATATTAATCTCTCCTAATTCTAAACAAATTGAAACCAAATAAGAGATAATATATATTTATGTCCTGGATTGTAACAAGCAAGTCATTAAAGATTACTGGCAAATATGACTGCATTTGCCCAGACATTGGTTTCTTCAAAGGACTTCCCACTGTACTATGCTTACTAAGATTTGTTAACTCAGCATTAAGTTTCCAAATTTCTTACTCCTTCATATAAAAATAATGTTCTTTCTTTCCCAGTTAAATTCCCACAAATATACATTTAATTAATATTATTGTTTCACAAATCCTGGGTGAACTTTAGAGATTAAATAGGTCAGAAAGCCTTCTTTATTTTTTTCCCTGTGTGGCCTCCATTATTTATTGTAGGCCAGCAACCATCAGGGCCCTGTACTATGAAGCGGGTTTTCTGGCTTACCAGGGTAACTTCGAGAGTAACTTGATCACGTGCAGCGTAACTTCCCGATTAACCCATACTACGAAAGTTGGCTATGTTCAAACCGAGGTATGCTGCCATGGCAACTTACGCTGCATCTCAAACCTGCTCGTCTCAGGTTATGTTCTTGGTTAACCCGAGGTTTCCGATTAACCACACCCTTTTTAAACACCACCTCTCCACCGACATTTCCTCTAGAGACAATGCCAGCGTACCTGGATGACCCATGCGATATCGGAGCGCAGATTAGAGATGGGATTTGGCTCTTTGATGGGATCCGCATCTTTGTGATCCGTTCTTGGAAAAGAACCGTTCAAAAGACTGGCTCATTTGGCTCTTTTTAAATATTTATTCAGTTTTAAGAAGACAGCGTCTAAAGAAGCCAGATCCCTCTGCTTAGACAGTGACATCAATATTTCTGGACATACCTTTTATATAAAGCAACCTAGACTTACATTATTGTAACCCCTAAACGCTCATAAATAACCATTAAAAAACAATGAGGGCTTCAATGAATGTCCATGCATAACGGCTTTTCTGTAAAAAAAAAAAAAAAGAAGAAGAAGAAGCCACTCAAGAACATAGTTATCAAGAACGCAAGAATATTTTATAGAAAAACACTTGTTTTACAAAAATACAAAATAGATACAACTACAATAAATATAACACAAGAACTAGTTATCACACAAGAACATTTTAATAGAAAAAAACAAACTTTCTATATTAAAAATATTGAAATTGTAACAAAAATAGATACAACTAAACAGTCAGATAAATAGATAAAGTTATAACAAGAACACAAGATTATTTTAATAGGAAAAAACAAACTATTAATGCAAAAAATATATTATTATTAGAAAATAGATACAACTAGACAAACAGATAAATAAAATACACAAAAATAGAACAAACAAAATGACGACAGAATAAATTAAATGAACGTCCGTGCAAAGTAGTTTTCCCACAATATTATCATTAATATCACACAACAACATTATAAACTGTATACAAAACAATTTGAACTATTAGGCAAACAGATAAAACTTGAATAAATAAAAGGCAAATGAATGCTTGCTTGCACGCACACACGCACACACACACCCTATTATGAATGATGTTTTTATATTTCATTTTCACCTGTTGCCAGGTGCGTTTGGCACTGCTGTTGCCTCTGAAATGTTCACAGGACATAATACACCAACTTAGTCAAAGGGACTGAACAGTCAGTCATCCTAATTCATGTGACTCTGTGCACATATCAGTTTAAGTAGGCTACTCCATGAATTTACCATACCAAATTTTATTCAGGATTTTTCGGACATTAAGCTATATATGACTGGGGCCACGTCGAAGGACCATTTTCTGTGACTTGTGATTGATCATGAAGCTTTCTCTCATCCTATACTTCTGTTCTGGAACATGTAGAAGGGAGAATGTACTTGCGCATTTACCCTATCGGCAATTCGTTGCCAACATGCTTGCCGCTCCTTATTGGCAGCCGCTGTGTTAGATTTTGCTCTTAATGTTGTTTTGAACTCCTCGTAGCTTTGCATTATGACAGCGCATTCTTCCTCCGTGAAGTACGGCGACCGTGCCATTGTGAACAGTGGTGATTTGCGCTGATAACCTCCCCTTTAACGTGAACGCGCATTAACCCTGATTAGGTTAAACCAGGTTCAACAAATCAACTTCATAACTGGCGTCGTAGTACCATTTAACCCCAAACAAGATAACCAGGTTTTGTCAACCCCGGTTTAGCGGGGGAACCCTGGGTTACTTCTGGGTAGGTTAACCTCCGTTCGTAGTACAGGGCCCAGGTGTGACTTCAGATTTACAAATCATAGTCACTGCTAATGCAGACTGAGACATTTGCTCATTAGCAACATCATTAACAACATCACGTTTTCATTATTCAGACTAATCCCATTCAGTGCATGCTTTGGGTTTTAATTATTTTGTTTGTGTTGATGCCTTTTGAAATGGTTGCTCAATTGGAAAATAACAAACAAACAAACAAACAAATAATCAGAACAACCAAACATGACATGAAACTGAATTCGATGGATTGCAAAATTCTTTTTGTCACTTTGAACAGGAGATTTCATACTTTTGCAGTCAGGATCAGTACAGATTCATTGCCTGTAATGAATGTCATCCAACTCTTTAAATATTAGTCTCATTACTGAGCCAAATATTGAGCTTTAAACAATCAATCAAACAAAAATTCCTAATATATAGCCTTCCACAGATTCCTGTTCTTGGCTAACTTGAGTGGAGCCTGATGTGGTCTTCTGTTATTGTAGCCTGTCTGCCTCGATGGTTGACATATCCCACATTCTGAGTTACTTAGTAACTCAACTCAACTTTATTGTCATTCTTCCACATACACACTATACAGAAGAACAAAAATGCTGTTTTCTTATGGACCAAGGTGTATAGACAGTAGAAACAACAAATATTCAAAATAAACCAGTAAACATTAACTAGTGGAATTAGCTGGTATAAAGTTGTGCAAACAGAAGATAACATACACAAGCTAACACAGCATAACACAACTTGACATACAACCTAGCATAACATGAAACAACACAACATGACACATCCTGATAGAACATAACACAATCTAGCATGACAGAACATGACACAATCTGGTATAACATAACACAGCATGACACAACACAGCATGACACAACACAACATAACACAACATGACATCCTGACATAATACAACCTAGCATAACATGACACATCCTGACATAACACAACATCACACAACCTGGCATAATACAATGTAACACGCCCTGACATAACACAACCTGGCATAACATACAACATAACACAACCTGACATAACACAACTTGACATAACAATACACAACCTAAAAGAACATACCATAATACATCCTGACATAACACAACCAAGCATGACATGACATAACATGACACTGTCACCAGCCAGCCGGGAACATCTAGGTCCTGATCGGGTCTTTCACTCCATTCCCTGGTTTTTCCCTGAGCCTTCCCCATGCTGCGGCCAGCACACCTGTCTCTCATCAACTCATCTATATTATGCCACTCAGATATTCATTCGTTGTAGGATTGTCTTTGCCTCAGGCTATGGTTTTTCGCCTTTTTTCCCTGGTTTTGTATTTGATTATTTTGTTACTTTGCTGCGTGCTGTGGAGTAACTTTGCTCTTTCTGTGGATCTCTTTACCTCTTATTTGGGAGTGTGAGCACATTTCTTCCAACATGGAAGCTCTTTGAACTTTTGAACTTTGTTTTTGAACTGAGAGCTCTTTTCCCATTGCGGGGCTGCATTTCTGGACTCTATCATGCTTTTTCCTTTTTTTTCATGCTTGTTTGACAACTGATATCGAATCTCCATTTTTTTCCTAATTACCCATTCCTATATTTTTCCTGTTGGCTGCCCTTCCCCTCCACTCCTCATCTATTCAGATTAAGACTTGCCTTCTTCTCTCCAAGTTCACGAGTCTGCTTTTGGATCTAGCCTACTCCTATTGCCTTTTGGCTGTGATAGAACAATCTTGCCAGTGCAATGGACCCAGCAGACTTTGAAACAGTTAGAGCTGCTTTGACCAAAAAAGGCTCAATTCTGGGTTATCACCAGCAGGAGATTGCGGCTGTCCATCAGAGCTTGACAGCCATCACAGACACATTACAGAAACTTTCCTCTCAGATGGAAAGCCTTGAGAATGCCATCTCCAGTCAACTGGCACCTGCACCAGTCAGCTCACCCATTGCTTCAATAGATGTTCCAGCTCCACAACACCTCTGAGAGTCACATCTGCCTGCCCCGCAGCCTTATGATGGGGAGACTGGGACCTGCTGCTCAGTCCTATCCCAGTGCTCCTTGTTGATGGAATTCCAGGCCTCCACTTTCCCATTCGAGAGCTCTTGAGTCGCCTATGTCATCACACTTCTGACTGGAAGGGCTCGGGAGTGGGGAACGGCAGTCTGGGATGCTGGGGCCCCTTGCTGTTCGAGTTACAAGGAATTGTCTGAGGAGATGCAAAAGGTTTTCAACCAGTCACCCAAGGGCAAGGAGGCAGCTAGGTGACTAATGGGGCTCAAGCAGGGTAGCCGGCCAGTTTATGACTATGCTATTGAGTTTCATACCTTGACTGCAGCTGTGGACTGAAATGCCAGTGCATTGTATGACACATTTTTTCATGGACTAAACAACTCTGTATTGGATGAGATCACCCCTCATGACCATCCGGAGACTTTGGATGGCCTTGTGGACTTATGTGGTCCAGTGAATACCTAGTTATAACAACAGAGCCTCAGGTTTGAACTCAAGTATGTTCCTTCCTCATCTGAGGCCACTGCTTCTCCTGAACTGGAGCCCACGCAGCTAGGCACAACCCAAATCACCCCCAAGGAGATAAGGCACTGCCATGAGACCAGGTCCTGTTTCTACTGTGGCAAACCCAGACAATTTGTCTCTCATTGCCCGTTAAAAGGGCCTGCCCACCAGGAGCAGCAGGGATATGGGTGGGTGTACTGATGCAGTCTTCCCCTGCTGAAAGGCCAGGCCTTCCAGCTAAGATCATCTTTCAGAACAGGTGTTACCCGGTTAAGGCACTCACTGACTCTGGAGCAGATGAAAGCTTCATCAGAACCTCCTTTGAAGAAGAGCTGGGTGTCAACATACGGAAGGTAGACTACCCTCTAACCACCAGGGCACTAAACTCAGTCTTGTCTCCCACATCACAGAGCCTCTCACTCTTAAGATCTTGGGGAACTATGTGGAGTCTGTTTCTTTCTTTGCCATGAATAACTCGCATGAGTCTATTGTTCTTGGTCTTCCTTGGTTGCACCTCCATAATCCCCACCTGAACTGGAGTAATGGTACAGCCCTCTCTTGGAGCACCCACTGCTTGGCCACCTCTGCCAAGATTCCCCTCACCTCCCAAGTCTCCAGCCTTGACAATTCCATCGACCTCTCCAACATCCGTGTGGAATACAGGGACCTTAGTCAAGTGTTCATTAAGGCCTGGGCCACCTCCCTCCCTCCTCATTGACCTTATGATTGTGCTATTGACCTGCTTCCTGGTATCACTCCCCCTAGGGGTCACATTTATTTCCTCTCTCCCCCTGAGAGAGAGGCCATGGACAAGTATATATCAGAGTCTCTTGCAGCTGGTATCATTTTCCCCTCATCATCTTCAGCAGGAGCTGGTTTCTTTTTCATAGTCAAGAAGGACAAGTCTCTCAGGCTGTACATCGATTATCGAGGCTTAAATGAGCTCACCATTAAGAATCGCTACTCACTTCCTCTCATGTCCGTGGCCTTTGAACTGCTGCAGGGGGCTTAATTTTTCTCCAAGCTGGATCTCTGGAACGCCCACCACCTGGTATGCATTAGGGAGGGGGACGAGTAGAAGACAGCCTTCAATATGCCCACCGGCCACTATGAATTCTTGTTCTTATCTTTTGGCCTCACTAACCCACCAGTGGCCTTCCAAGCACTGGTTAACAATGTCTTATGAGATTTCATCAACCAGTTCATCTTTGTATACCTTGATGACATCTTGATCTTTTCTCCCATGCTCGAAGCTCACCGGTCCCACTTCAGACAGGTTCTGCAGTGACTACTAGAAAATCAACTTTTTGCTAAAGCAGAGAAATATGAGTTCCATCAGTGCACAATCTCATTTCAGGATTTCATCATCTCCCCATGTAATGTCCAAGTGGACCCAGACAAGGTCAAGGCAGTCTTGGACTGGCCCACTCCCTCCTCTTGCAGGGAGCTGCAATGCTTCTTGGGGTTTGTGAATTTTTATTGAAGGTTTATCAGGAATTACAGCTCCATTGCTACTCCTTTTACAGAACTCACATCCTCCAAGTGCCCCTTTCTCTGGAACAACCATGCAGAGAATGCTTTCACATTCCTCAAACCAAGTTTTCCACTGCTCCTGTCCTTATCATCCCAGACCCGACAGCTCAGTTCATGCTTGCGGTGGATGCCTCCAACATGGGAGTAGGGGCAGTCCTGTCCCAGAGATCATTGAAGGATGAGAAGATGCACCCCTGTGTGTTCTTCTTGCACCACTTGACTCCAGCTGAGTGCAACTATAGCATTGGTGATCAAGAACTGTTGGCCATCAAGTTGGCCCTGGAGGAGTGGAGACATTGGTTAGAGGGGATTGAGACCCCTTTTATCATATGGACTGACCATAAGAACCTTGATTACATCAAGTCTGCCAAGCAACTTAATTCATGCCAAGCCAGATGGTTCTTATACTTTTCACATTTTAACTTTGTGCTTTCCTTCAGACTGGGCTCCAATAATGCAAAGCCAGATGCCCTCTCCAGACAGTTTTCACCTAACTCTCAGCAAGACACCACAGAACCGATCCTTTCTGTGCCCACTGCCTTGTGGCTGCTGCCCGGTTTGACATTGAGAAGGTTGTCCAGGTGTAGGTATCATGCCGCCATCTTGTGTCTAAGAACTACACTTCTGCGTTGACTACGTCACGCCTGGGCGGGATCACGTACATCATTCCTCAGGTTTCACATAAGAGACTTGGAAACTCCATTTTTCTTTGTCTCTGGTGTCTGAACTCAGTGGAGGACAGACCATAGAGGGACGCTCACCATTGGCCCATCCGAAACCACGACTCTTTCCTGCAAGAGACACGTTTTAGAACGTTCTCCTCCTTCTATCCACCCTTGATCACGGTGGACTCCAGGAAACACGCGCGCTTTTAACTCAAGTGAGTTATAAACCGGTTTTGTCAGTCATTCTTTTAGTACGTACTAGACTGCAACCAAAAGGCAGTTTTATTGGTGTTGGGAGCGGCTGGACCGTCCTAACCTGTCTGATCAGAACTTTCTTCTCACGAGCTATGAAGATCTTCAAAGAAAACTTCAGAGCAACCGCTCGCTCTCTCTCTGTCTCTCCGAAGCGCAATCTCCAGCCTGCCTGTCATTTCCACGGAAGAGACTCTGCTTTCTACAGAAGACGAAAGTTTGCAGTAAGGAAAGGCACTGGGCAAACTATTAGTCTAATCAGTAAATTAATTCACTAAGTGTGAAGCTGTATTCAGGAATAAGTGTGTACACTGATTTATTATTTTTGATTCCCTATTATTTGGTATTATTGATTTAAAATTGGTTAATCCATAAGTTTGTGCATGTCTTTCTCTCTCTCTCTCTCTCTCTCTCTCCTAACATTCTAATTTAATTTAACTCACTCATATTTTGACCTTATTAAGATTTCAGTGAGTTTGATAATGTTATGAGTGTGGAATTTCTTTGTTACTGAGAAAACGCGTGCTCATTAAATCCTGAGGGGTCCCCTCCTCCAAGATTGCAGATAAGACACTGGCTCGTCCTGGCACAGACACACACGCGCGCACACACACACGAACATAACAAAACATCAGATAAGAACATTCCAAATTTTATAGCTCCCTCATACACACACCTTGGCTCAGGCCTAGGGGCCTAACACACACACACACACACACACACACACACCACATATATACACACACACCTCACTGCTTGTATATATTGATTATTATTTTTATCTTTGTATAATAAATTCATTTATTATCAAAGCTGTGTGTGTGTACTCATCTGCTCTTCGATATTCTGAAGTGGCCCAGTCAAAAGAATTCAAGGAAGGTGTAGACAATTTGTAACCCTTAGATGCATAAGTGGGGTACAAACGTACCCCAGTGGTAGTTTTGTTGCAAAATCTTTGTCATTTTACATTTATATTGTCTAACCTTCCATGCATTCCTCAAATAGGGTGTTTTTGATATGGTCTCATTTGGAATTGTATGTCTAGTTTTTTTTCTTTTAAGTTATTTTATATTTTGTATCAATACCAAACTTTTCCATAAGTGGGGTCAAAACGTACCCCAAGCATTTTATATGGAGTTTCGGTTGATATCCCTAGGAACTTTTTATTTTTGTCACCTCTGGTTGTCAGGAATACATTTGTTGCCGATCAACACATCTACTGCTTACATTCTCACCACCCTGAAGAGCATTTTTACTCAGCAACACACATGTAAGTATTATCATCAGTTTTATTCGCCATACAATAGTCCTAAAATGTTAACTTATTTTCAACATCAATGAATCTTGTGATTGTGTTGTTACTGCATACTTATGTTGTTCTATACTTATTTTTATTACACTAGCTTACTGTGCTAACAGTAAAGTACGGCTTCCAAACTGCAACCTCAATGATGAGAAAACCTTGAAGAAATTGGGAAGAGGGACATTTGATGTCAGAGTGGAGGAGAACCACAACATTTGTGCTGTGACATGGTACGACACCCGTCAGGTGACACTTGTGTCATCCTTTACTGGCCCGAACCAGTGGAAAAGGTTAAACGTTGGGACAAAACTGCCAAAACATTTGTGGAAGTTCAGAGGCCTAACATCGTGGCGACCTACAACAAAAACATGGGGGGAGTGGATTTGCTGGACTCATTTGCGGCCAAGTACAAGTTTCCTCTCAAGTCCCATCATTGGTACATCTACATCTTCTGGCACACAATTATTCTAGCTGTGATCAACGCTTGGCTCCTGTACAAACGGGACTGCAAGGCCTGGGCTATTCCAAAGAAAGAGATCCTGACCAGGATTTCAGGCCCAGTTGGCATCCTCCCTTATCCTGACTGGCACATCTGTCCCAGTGCCAAAGCGAGGGCGGCCATCCTCAAGCCCTATGAGTTCTCCAGCTGCTAGGCCCTCTAAGAGGAGAAATGCACACCCACCAAGTGATGTCTGCAAAGACATGACTGGGCATTTCCCCATCAAAGCTGACAGGGGAAGGTGCAGACAGTGTGCTAAAGGCTACACTAACACTGTTTGTATGAAGTGTGATGTCCGCCTTTGTTTTTCAGAACAAAGAAACTGCTTTTTGGACTACCATAGGTAAAGAAGGGAAATGTAAAAATGCATCTTAAGTTTGTTTTCAGATTTGTACATACAGCATTCATCCTTGGACTTTGCCATTTTACTGTGTGTTGGTCAATCCAATGAGTGCAAGAAAACACACAATACATATATCTAGCCAATACTTTTGAAGTTTGAACCTTGTAAACAAAAGTGTTGGCTGCATAAAAGTAAAAAGAGCATTTAGAAATGTTTTGTTGTTTCCATACAAAATGTAAAAAAGTAATTGTATGTCAAGCCAGTGTCGAATACTAATTAGATGGGTGTGCTCTCACCTCTGAATAGCCACTCAAGCACCGGGTACTTTACATGTGAATAGCGATAGGTGTAAGCACTGGGTACTTTACATGTGAATAGCGATAGGGTTACAGATGTGTTTTTGGAGAAGTGTCAAATTGCCCACCGGTGGGCACTTATGCCGCCTTTCCACTACAAACGCGGCTGAGTCGGGCTGAGCCGTGCCGTGCTGAGTCGAGCTGAGCGGGGCTGTTGGAGTTGCATTTCGACTACAACCGCGCTGAACCGTGCTGGCTGGAAGTGGGTGGACACATTGGGTGGAGTTAGCGAAAGTGGGTGGACGTCAGGTGATGTCGTTAAGCAGCGCAAACAGTGACATCAGTGATCTTTTAAGCGGTAGTCTCACGACCCGAATAGTAAACAATAAACATGGAGGACATGGAGTCGTTAGTGTTGCTGGTCTTGGTGCTGTGGCTTGTTGTCACTGACAACGCGGACAGATACTGGCAAGAGCGTATAGATGAGGCGAGGTGCATAAGGCTTCAGAAATTATCGTAATTCGTAATTCTTCTCCTTCCGGGTTTGCGGTGTTTACAGATCTCAGCGCGCTCGCGGGGCGTGTGTGGGCGTGTGAGGACACTCCTCCTCACCAATCAGTGCACAGGGGAGTGTCTGCTCACGCCCCCAGCCTCACTCGGCACGGCTTGGCTCGCTTCAGCCCCACTCCAAAACGGTGCGAGTTTTAGGGGCTAAGCAGGGCTGAAACGAGCTGAGTCGTGCTGGTTTTTGGTAGTCGAAACGTGAGCAGTGTCGGGCTGAAGTGAGCTGAAGCGGGCTGAAGTGAGCTGAAAAAGGGTAGTGGAAAAGGGCCATTAGACTCCAGAGGGTTACAGAGTGGAAATTACTTTTTTTGAATAAATTACTTGTCATAAAACAATATAACATGTCTGACTATTATTGTTGTTGTTTGTTGTGAAGATACAATCACTTCTGTGACCCTTTATCAGCAGGAAAGTGAAAACAAACACACCCAGATCATTTACAGTGTGTGAATGATGCCAGTGAAATTCTGCTACCTACCCTTGAGAGCCAATGTTGTAATTTTACAACATTTCCCCCAAAAGTTGTTAAAATGTCAAAATTAAAAAAGAAACACAATTTTTGCATCAGAGCCTTCCTAGAACAACATATATTAGGTTGAACAAATTTTTTTTTACACTTTTTTTCTATATTTGGGTGTTAAGGGGATAAGTAAACATGTAAATAAAGTGCATGAGAACATCATACAACATCATACTGTTGTCATTGTGTCATTACTGTTTCTCTCATCATTCTCTCCACTGGAGAATATGTTATCCTCTGAGATACCGCTATACGGATGAGCACACACACACACACACACACACACACACACAAATTCAACTGTACATGTACAGACATTCAAAAATAAACAAACAAATTCACACAAGACAAACACAAACATACAAAGTGGTGAATGAACATGTCAAATATCAAAATATGGCATTAACAATCAACTCTGAACAACATAAAATCAGTTTCCACTCAAAAATGCCCTAATTCCAATTGGGGTCATTTTTGACCCCACTCATGGAAGAGTGTATCAAATCAAATCAAATCAAGTTTATTTGTACAGCGCTTTTAACAATAAACATTGTCGCAAAGCAGCTTTACAGAATTTGAACGACTTAAAACATGAGCTAATTTTATCCCTAATCTATCCCCAATGAGCAAGCCTGTGGCGACGGTGGCAAGGAAAAACTCCCTCAGACGACATGAGGAAGAAACCTCGAGAGGAACCAGACTCAAAAGGGAACCCATCCTCATTTGGGCAACAACAGACAGCCTGACTATAATATTAACAGTTTTAACAGGTATAACCCTCAACTGTCCTCATGGGGCCGTCCTTCACAGGAGTGGGGCGATAAAACTCCGACCAGACACAGGGCACCAGGATGGATCAAGCAGGTCCGAGGGGCAGAAGAGGCCAGCATCTCAATCCCAGGATCAATATGTAACTCAGAGGGACAGATGGGGGGGCAGGGGGGAGAGAAAGAAAACACGTTGTTAGGTATGCCCTAAAAATGACAAGTATTAAATCTGTGTGGTAGGCTCGCAGAGACGAGAGTCTTTACATCAGGCATGACGCACAATGGCATGTTAATATGGTAAAAAATATATCATGACCTGCTCTGGCTGGATGCTTGATTGGGTGATGGGAGCACACTCCTCAGCAATGATGAGATGCAGATGGGACCGTTAGGCCTGGCCAAGACAATTCAGTTACATTTAACCGGGTCTGGGACATGCGACAGAATGTCTGACGGCCGATTCCCTGCAGGCTACGATAGCCAGTCGAGGTCCCCACCGTCTCCACCAAAAGATTTCCTGTTGACTCCATGTAACTCAGAGGGACAGATTTGGGGGGGGGGGGGGAGAGAAAGAAAACACAGGTGGTTAGGTATGCCCAATGTCACCTGAATAAGTAGGAACAGTATACATATTGCACCGAGTACAAGCAGGGACTCCGGCAACTAACTATGACAGCATAACTAAAAGGAGAGAGCCAGAAGGTAACACAGGCATGAGGGAGCCCCGGGACATAAAGCAGCCAGCCACTGCACCGTCAACAAACTCGAGTGAGCAAGCGAGTGGGGACTGACAGCATCCATACATCCCAGTTTACCAAAACACTCTATGTCTGAGGACCCTCCAGATCTACTCCTTTACCTCATAAACACCATTAACAAAAGGCTTGACTAAACAGATATGCTTTCAGCCTAGACTTAAATGCTGAGACTGTGTCTGATTCCCGAACATTACTTGGAAGGCTGTTCCATAACAGTGGGGCTTTGTAAGAAAAGGCTCTGCCCCCTGATGTAGCCTTCACTATACGAGGTACCAGCAGATAGCCTGCACCTTTTGATCTAAGTAGGCGTGGCGGGTCATAGAGGAGCAGAAGTTCACTCAGGTACTGTGGTGCGAGACCATTTAGTGCTTTAAAGGTCAATAGTAGTATTTTATAATCAATACGAAATTTGATTGGGAGCCAATGCAGTGTGGATAAGACAGGCGTGATGTGGTCATATTTTCTAGTTCTAGTAAGGACTCTTGCTGCGGCATTTTGAACTAACTGGAGCTTGTTTATGCACTTATTGGAACATCCAGACAGTAAGGCATTACAATAATCCAACCTGGAGGTAACGAAAGCATGGACTAGTTTTTCTGCATCATGCAATGACATTAAATTTCTTATCTTTGCAATATTTCTGAGATGAAAGAAAGCTATCCGGGTGATGTTATCAATGTGAGTTTCGAATGAAAGACTGGGGTCAATAATCACTCCGAGGTCTTTTACTGCTGCACGTGAAGAAACAGAAATGCCATCCAGAGTTACTGTGTAATCAGAAAACTTACTTCTAGCTGTATGTGGTCCTAGCACAAGTACTTCAGTCTTGTCAGAGTTAAGCAGAAGGAAATTTATAAGCATCCAGTGTCTAATGTCCTTAACACATTCCTCAATTTTATTAAGCTGGTGTCTCTCATCAGGTTTTGCAGAAACATACAACTGTGTGTCATCAGCATAACAGTGGAAACTAATACAATGTTTACGAATAATATCGCCCAGAGGTAACATATATAGAGAAAAAAGCAGTGGACCCAAGACAGAACCTTGTGGAACACCAAACTTTACCTCGGTACGTCTAGAAATATCACCATTTATATCGACATACTGATAACGATCAGTTAGATAAGACCTGAGCCAGGAGAGGGCCATTCCCTTAACTCCCACAACATTTTCTAGTCTATCCAGAAGAATGGAATGATCAATGGTATCAAATGCTGCACTAAGGTCAAGCAACACAAGTAGCGAGACACAGCCCTGATCAGACGCCAACAGTAGGTCGTTTACTACTTTAACCAGTGCTGTCTCTGTGCTATGATGAGGTCTAAATCCTGACTGATACATTTCATGGATGTTATTCCTATGTAAATATGAGCATAACTGCTGTGCCACAGCTTTTTCAAGGATCTTGGAGATAAAGGGGAGGTTTGATATTGGCCGATAATTGGACAGCTGACAGGGATCAAGGTCAGGTTTTTTAATCAGGGGTTTGATAACTGCTAGTTTAAAGGATTTGGGTACATAGCCAATCGTAAGAGAAGAATTTATTATTTTTAGAAGCGGTTCAATTACTCCAGGCATTATCTGTTTGAATAGACGTGTCGGTAAGGGATCTAGTACACAAGTTGAGGCTTTTGATGTAGAGATTAATGAGAGTAATTCAGTTTCTTTTAGGGGAGTAAAACATTCTAACTGATGATCTGATACAGTTATACTGTTAACTACAAGTTCACTTTCATTGTCTAACCTTAAATTAGTAGTTTGAATTTTTTGTCGGATATTCTCAATTTTGTCATTAAAAAAATTAATGAAGTCGTTGCTACTACATACTGCAGGTGTGCATGTGTTGATAGTGGACTTATTCCTGGTTAATTCTGCTACAGTATTAAATAGGAATCTAGGATTATTTTTGTTATCTTCTATTAGGGAGGAGAGATATGTTGATCTCGCAGCACTAAGAGCTTTTTTATACTTCAGGAAGCTCTCCTTCCACGCCAATTTGAACACTACCAATTTTGTTTGACGCCATTTACGTTCCAATTTTCGAGTGGTCTGTTTTAATGTGCGAGTGTCATCATTATACCAGGGTGCTAATTTTTTGTCTCTGACCATTTTCCTTTTTAGAGGAGCTACATTATCTAAAGTATGGCGGAATGTTGACTCTAAGCATTCAGTTGCCTGATCGAGTTCTGCAGGGGCTGACAGTGACCCAATCAAAGTTGACAGCTCTGGGAGATCATTTATAAAGCTCTGTGCAGTAGTTGACGTGAAAGTACGTTTAATACAGTAGCGTGGTGAGGTGCATATATTATTACTCAGACATATTTTGAATGAGATGAGACAATGATCTGAGATAACTTCAGACTGTGGAAGTATGACTATATTGTCTACGTTTAATCTGAATGTTAGTATTAGATCAAGGGTGTGACCACCATTATGGGTCGGTCCTATGACATTCTGCTTAATCCCGACTGAATCTAAGATGGACACAAACGCTGTTTTTAAAGGGTCTTCTGGGTTATCAAAGTGAATATTAAAATCTCCGACAACTAAAGCTTTGTCTAAGGAAATAACCAGATCTGAGATAAAATCTGCAAATTCAGAAAGAAACTCAGAATATGGCCCCGGGGGCCTGTAAATAATAAGCAATGGAATTAACTGGGTAGACTTATTTTTCGAGGCTACATACATTATATGAGTATGAAGAACTTCAAATGTATTAAATTTATAACCAGATTTGTGTGTTACACCTAGATAATCGTTATAAATAACCGCGGCGCCTCCTCCTCTGCCAGTTAGACGAGGCTGGTGTATATAACTGTATCCAGGAGGACTCGCTTCATTTAATGCTATATATTCATTTGGCTTAATCCATGTTTCTGTTAAACACAGTACATTAAACTCCTGATCAGTAATGAGTTCATTAACCATTAGCGCTTTAGATGTAAGAGATCTAATATTTAATAGCCCCACCTTTAGATCAAAGGTGCTGGCAGCAGCTGTACAGTCAGTCTGATCTAATTTTATATTGATTAGGTTACTGGAACAAACTCTCTGAAAATTTCTACCTTTTTGTTGAGCTCGGGGAACAGACACAGTCTCGATGTAGTGGGCCCTGAGTGACGACTCTGTGCAGCTAGCAGACAGTCGGTTTAGCCTGTTCGTCTGCTCCCTGGCCTTGGCTCTGGATTGTCAGAAATTAACTAGGCCTGTTCTGAGACTATGACCTATGCTGCAGGAAATGAGAGCAGCACCTTCCCGAGTGGGATGGATACCGTCCCGCCCTAACAGGCCAGCAGTGCCCTCAAAATTAGCCCAATTATCTATAAAGCCCACACTGTTTTCAGAGCACCACCTGGACAGCCAGCAGTTCAGCGACCATAACCTGCTGTAAGCTACATCGCCACGCCGCATTGGGATGGGGCCAGAGCATACTACAGCATCGGACATCGCCTTCGCTAATTTAAACACCTCTACAAAGTTACTCTTAGTAACCTCAGACTGACGAAGGCGTATATCATTAGCTCCTGCATGGATAACTATCTTTGAGAACCTGTGCTTGCCTAGGACCCTAAGATTACCTGCTATGTCCGGCGCCCTGGCTCCCGGTATACACCTGACTAAAGCTGCTGGTGCCCCTAAAGGCTGAGCTAATTTCACGTGCCGTATGATAGAGTCCCCTATAACCAGAGCTCTTTCAGGTTTCTCAGTGGGTGCATCACTAAGGAGAGCAAACCTGTTCGATACGTGACGCGGAGAGGAGTGGTGCTCCCGTGGGCGAGCCTCAGCGGTAGCTTTGGCTCTACGCTTATGCCGCCGAGCCGTCACCCATTCGCCCCGCTGTAAGGGCTCTAATGCCGGAGTTGGGGGATTGCTAACTCCACCTAGGGCGTCCAGACTTTCCCTAACGGAAACTACACTGTTCTCACGCTCACTAACCTGCTCTAAAGCCTGGACACGCGCTTCTAGCACTGAAATCTTCTCCGTCAGAGAGCTAACTAATCTGCACTTATCACAAGTAAAGCTAATAGAGCTATCGCTAGTGACGGAGGAAGAATGACTAAACATCCTGCACTCAGCACACTGGACAGGCTGAAGGTGTGCCATGATGAAAAGATTCACGTACCTTAAATGAAGATCTGTTGATATTAAAGCAGATCAGATGGCCTCCGCTTGTGGACTTTACACAGGAGGAGAGAAAAAGAAAGCTTCCGGTCTCGGCGTTCTTCCGAAAAAAGAAAGAGAAAAAACCGGAAAAAAAAACCGGAAAAAGGAAAGCGAAAGTGAAAAGTACAAAAATGAAAGCGACAGTATAATAAAAATGAAGACGATACTGGAAATTTATTTATAGAAAAAAAGTTAAAAAAGGATTAGTAATTAACGCCGGCACTCGCAGGAAAAAAAACTCGGCGCGAACAACTCAGGAAACAGGAAGTGCGTGTAGGTCTGGTCGTCCATGCATCTAAGGGGTAATATGGTAAGTGATCAATAACAATTAGATAATATACCATAATCTAGCTGTTTGGTAATTTATCCAGGATTAATGGTATGATTCATTAAATGATTCACTAAATGATTCATTGAACGATTCACTAAATGATTCACAGATTCATTAAATGATTCCTTGATTCGATTCATTGAATGATTCACTTCAACGATCCAAATGAGACTGATTTTATGTAATTATTAAAGATTGATCACTTATCCAAATCTTAAATACACAAATCCTTAATTACACCTACACAGGATTCTCAGGCCAGTGATCCAGGCCCAGGTAGTGGACCATCTAATTTTCTGTGTGTGCCCAATGGTGTATGCTCCCAGGTGCTTCAGTGTGAGCACAGTTCTCTTCTCGCTTGTCACCCTGGGGTGGTCTGAACCCTCTTCATTATCAGGCAACACTTCTGGTGGCCTTCAATGTGGCAGGACATCAAGACTTTTGTGGCAGCCTGTGACATGTGTTCCAGAAGCAAGACTCATAAGCAGCCCATGGCTGGACTATTAAGACCACTACCCATCCCTCATCGTCCCTGGTCCCACATTGCCATGGATTTCATCACCAGTCTCCTCAGTTCCAAGGGTAACACTTGTATCCTAACTTTTGTTGGTTGTTTTTCCAAAGCTGCTCATTTTGTCCCCCTCCTGAAGGTGCCATCTGCTAAAAAGACTGCTGAGCTCCTTATTAATCATGTTTTCAGGATCCATGGCCTGCCACTGGACATCATATCTGACAGAGGTCCTCAGTTTTCTGCTCACTTTTGGAAAGAGTTCTGTAAACTAATTGGAGCCACCCCTAGCCTTTCCTCAGGTTACCACCCTTAGACTAATGGTCAGATCGAGTGCACCAACGAGAGCCTAGATGTGTAGGCTCGCTACAATGCTTGCACCCTACAATGCTTGACCTCGGATAATGCATCCTCCTGGAGCCAGG
The DNA here is from genome assembly GCF_027579695.1 of Neoarius graeffei. Classification (NCBI taxonomy): domain Eukaryota; kingdom Metazoa; phylum Chordata; class Actinopteri; order Siluriformes; family Ariidae; genus Neoarius; species Neoarius graeffei. Next base: position 14,977,127 of record NC_083574.1, read on the forward strand.
CCTTACCTTGGATTGAGTATGCACACAATAGCCTCCCATCATCCTCTACTGGATTGATCCCATTCCAGTGTTGTCTCAGGTACCAGCCACCTCTCTTTCCCGAGCAAGAGGAGGAAGCATCTGTCCCTTCAGCCCAGGCCTTCATCCAACATTGTCAGAGGGTATGGGCATGTGCCAGGCATCATCTACTACACTTTAGCCAGTTATATAAGAGGAAGGCAGACCAGTACCACACACTAGCCCCAGTCTACCGCCTTGGACAGAGGGTTATGTTATCCACTGCCAACCTTCCCTTCTAAACCCCTTCCTGTAAGCTGGCACCCAAGTTTGTTGGTCCTTTTCCCATTTCCAAAGTTATCAACCCTACTACTGTCAGGCTGAGGTTACATAGGTCCATGCCTTGTGTTCACCTTTCCTTCCATGTCTCTCAACTAAGACCCCTGGTCTCGAGCTCCTTCTCCCCTCCCTCCAAACCCCCTCCCCCCAGATTCATCAATGGAAGTGAGGCTTACACCATCAAGAAGTTACTAAAGGCCTGTCGGTGAGGTCAGGGGTTGCAGTACCTGGTTGATTGGAAGGGATATGGCCCAGAGGAGAGGTGTTGGGTCCCAGCACACTTCATCTTGGACCCCTCACTCATCAGGGACTTCCACCGCAAGAACCCAGAGGCCCCGTCTGGGACACCCGGAGGCATCTGTAGGGGTGGTACTGTCACGAGCCAGCCAGGAACATCTAGGTCTTGATCCAGTCTTTTACTCCATTCCCTGTTTTTTCCCTGGGCCTTCCCTGCACTGTGGGCAGCACATCTGTCTCTCATCAGCTCATCCATGACTATATTATACCACTCAGATATTCATTCGATGTGGGATTGTCTTCACCTCAGGATATGGTTTTTCGCCTTTTTCCCCCGGTTTTGTCTCATCTCATCTCATTATCTCTAGCCGCTTTATCCTGTTCTACAGGGTCGCAGGCAAGCTGGAGCCTATCCCAGCTGACTACGGGCGAAAGGCGGGGTACACCCTGGACAAGTCGCCAGGTCATCACAGGGCTGACACATAGACACAGACAACCATTCACACTCACACCTACGGTCAATTTAGAGTCACCAGTTAACCTAACCTGCATGTCTTTGGACTATGGGGGAAACCGGAGCACCCGGAGGAAACCCACGCGGACACGGGGAGAACATGCAAACTCCGCACAGAAAGGCCCTCACCAGCCACGGGACTTGAACCCAGACCTTCTTGCTGTGAGGCGACAGCGCTAACCACTACACCACCGTGCCACCCCCCTGGTTTTGTATTCGATTATTTTGTTACTTTGCTGCATGCTGTGGAGTAACTTTGCTCTTTCTGTGGATCTCTTTACCTCTTATTTGGGACTGTGAGCATGTTTCTTCCAATGCAGAAGCTCTTTGAACTTTTGAACTTTGTTTTTGAATGGAGAGCTCTTTTCCCATTGCGGGGCTGCGTTTCTGGACTCTATCATGCTTTTTCCTTTTTTCATGCTCATTTGACAGCTGATCTCTAATCTCCATTTTTTCCCAAATTACCCATTCCTGTATTTCTCCCATCGGCTGCCCCTCCCCTCCACTCCTCGTCTATTCGGACTAAGACCTGCCTTCTTCTCTCCAAGTGCACATGAGTCTGCTTTTGGGTCTCGTCTACTCCTATTGCCTTTCGGCCATGACAGACACAACCTGACATAACATAACATAACATAACATAACATAACATAACATAACATAACATAACATAACATAACATAAGACAACATGGCACATCCTGACATAACACAACAAAACACAACCTGACACAACACAACCTAGTATAACATAACATAACATAACATAACATAACATAACATAACATAACATAACATAACCTAGGATAACCTAGGATAACATAAGACAACATGGCACATCCTGACATAACATAACAAAACACAACCTGACACAACACAACCTAGTATAACATAACATAACATAACATAACATAGGATAACATAAGACAACATGGCACATCCTGACATAACATAACAAAACACAACCTGACACAACACAACCTAGTATAACATAACATATAACATAACATAACATAACATAATACAACATGACATAACCCAACATAACACAACATAAAATGAATTGCAAAAACAGCACAGATAATAATCAGTGTGACATAACATAAACAGCAGCAGAACTATAGAGGCAGGTGTGATGAGGGAGAAAATAAAGTGCCAGTGCACAGTTTAAAGTGACCTTGTGCAGATTGTGAATTGAATGTCCATTGTTCCTTTTAGAGTGATGGTGCACAGAAGCTTGGGATGTCCATTGCCTATTATGTGTGTGGTGCGGGAAGGGTGAGGCAGGTTGTTATGGGAGTGAGGTGTTGTATGGCACCAGGGTGTTCAGTCTCTGACAGCTTGGGGGAAGAAGCTGTTGTAGAACCTTGCAGTGGAGGTCCTGCTGCTGCAGAACCTCTTGTGTGATGGCAAAGGGTCAAACAGTCTGTGTGAGGGGTGAGAGGGGTCCTTCAAAATGGCAGAGGCTCTACATAGACAGCATGCCTGGAAGATGTCCTGGAAGGAGGGGAGGGAGACTGGTATGATCCTCTCAGCTGTCCTCACTAAGTGTTGTACAGTCTGTGCTTTTCTGCTCACAACGGTTATCAATAGTGGTTAATTGAATCACCATAGCCTTTCTATCAGCTTGAGGCAGCTTGGTCATTTTCTTGTGACATCTCCCATCAACAAGGCCTGCAGAACTTCTGCTCACTGCACCATTCTGTGTAAACTCTAGAGACTGTTGTATGTGAAAATCCCAGGAGATCAGCAGTTTCTGAAATACTCAAACCAACAAACAACCATGCCAAACATATGTCTGGCTATGAGTATGTTATACCTGATCTGAATACCATATTTTATCTTTAGGCAGTAATTTGAGTAAAATAATACAAATATTTTTATTTGAGTAAATAAATTAGCCAGAATGCTAATCCTGATAATGATAATACTCATGTTAAAGACCAGGTCCCTTGTAGTCATGGAATTACATACACTCACCGGCCACTTTAATAGGAACTTGTTATTGATTCTAAGATTCCTGATCTTGGCTGGCAGGAGTGGAACCCAATGTGGTCTTCTGCTGTTGCATGCTGAGATGTTTTTCTGCTCACCATGGTTGTAGAGTTGCTATGAGTTGCTATATCATTCCTGGCAGCTTGAACCAATCTGGCCATTTTCCTCTGACCTCTCTTGTCAATAAGGTGTGTCCACCCACAGAACTGTCACTTACTCAATGTTTTTTTGTTTTTCACACCATAGAGACCATTGTGCGTGTGAAAACCCCAGGAGATCAGCAGTTTCTGAAATACTCAAACCAGTCCATCTGACACCAGCACCCATGCCACAGTGAAAGTCATACTTTGAGATCAAATTTTTCCCATTCTGATGTTTGAAGTGAACATTAACTAAAACTCTTGATTTGTATCTGCATGATTTGATGCATTGTGCTGCTGTCAAAGGATTGGCTGATTAGATAACAGCATAAAACAGCAGGTGGATGGGTGTACAGTACATACAGCAGGTGGATGGATGTAAAGTGTCCAGTGAGTGTATATACACTAATAATGCTGTCTAATAAGTGTCCCTGGCTCAAAATGAAAAAAAAAAAAATTAGAACAATTTCATCAGCTCATAATCAGCATTAAGTAACTTTTTGTTGCAATGCAGGAGCTTCAGTTTTCATAAAATTCCCAACTGGCAGATAACGCACGTACAAATCTATGCAGTAACTGTGGACTGATTATTAACCATCATCACCATTATGAACTGTTATTAGATAAACAAAGCTTTCCTCATGGTAATTCTACTCCTATTTTGCCATTTCATTCCTCCCAGAGCTGTTCCACAACCTTGATAACTATCTTTCAACGTAATAAGTCTTCTAACTTTTGCCGAATGCATTATATCTGCAAATATGGATGAACTTTGATGAAAATCTCAATTTTGAAATCTGTACTCTCTTCATATAATAAGCCATATCTGGTTTGCAGTGGGATTTGAAGCCGAATGCTGCATATGAAAATTGTTAGCCGGGCCTAGGGGACGAGTTCATGAGTTTAGCTCTGATGTCTGCATTTAGACTCCAGAGATTTGAAACACTAGAAATGTTGAGAAATTCAGGCAGAACAAGCTCTGAACAAGTTTTCAGATTTCTAGTGATTGGTGACATTCCTGTGCAGTATGTTTGCACGGTAGGTAGAGTTGCTACCTTACAGTTTCATGGTCTGGGGTTTGATTGTATGCTTCAGATATTGTCTGTATGGAGCTTTACATGTTCTTCAGGTTCCCTTCCACCTCTTAAAAACATGGCAGTATGTGGACTGCATGCAGTAATTTACTCTTAGTTGTGAATGTGGGTGTGCTTGGTGTCCTGTGATGGAATGTAATCTCATTCAGAGCATATTCCCACCTGCAACCAGTGGTGCTGGTCATGATAATATGGTAAATGAGGATTAATGAATGAATGAATGTTATCTCCCAGGGTGTATTCTCTCTCTCTCTCTCTCTCTCTCTCTCTCTGTACTACTCTGTTTCTAATTATATCCCAGAACACAACCAAATTCAATGCAGGAATTGACAAATTTTAAATGAGGTCATCTCATTGGAAGAATCTAAAAGGTTGATGTTTTATGCCCATTATGTTACCACCAATCAATACCATTTGTACTTTTACCTTCACCAACATTGTTTGGAGCAGGTTATGTTTTTGCCTCCATTTGTTTGATTGTTTGTTTGTCTGTTCCCAATGTGACTAAAAAAGTAGTGAACCAATTTTGATGAAATTTTGAGGAAGGCTGGGCCATTGGCCAAGGAACAATTTATTAGATTTAGATGCAAACCTGGATATGTATTTCAACCCAGGATTTTTTTTTGTCTTTTCCCAATGCAACTCAAAAAGTAGTGAATGGATTTTGATGAAATTTTGAGGATAGGTGAGCTATGAGCCAAGGAACAATTGATTAGATTTTGATGCAAATCCAAAAATGTGGTTTGGTGGAGGTTTGCACTCTGCCAAGTGCCCTTCAAGTTTAGCTTTGCTTTAGCTTGATGCTGATTGTTGTTTATTCATAGCTTAAATGTCAGTGTTTGAATTGTGTATACACTTCATGATATACAGTGTTATGCTAACTGTGTAAATTGTGTAGAGATGATAAACTTCATGCTCACCTGAGCATGACATTGTCAAAGTCAGAAGATGCTGACACAACAATAATAGGCTTATATTGATGAATTCATGCTACACAACCATACAACTACATTTACATGAACTTTTATTGTAGATGCTCCGAAAAAAAAGAATTAAAAAAATTATTTTTTAAAAGTGATGTTTAATCAAAAAAAAAAAAGGAAAATTGTTGGTCTGGTGACCAACAAAAGAGTTTATTTAACATTTATGGAAGGAGTCTCCAGTGTCAGCATAACATTTTAACAGTCAGTAAGTCTTCTGTTATGGGAAAGTCTTCAGGACAGGGTACTTTGAGCTTCCAAGTTTCTTGGTGACATAAAAAAAAATCTATATTTTTTGTCTTATTAACCTTGAAAAAAAAACATCATGGCAATTCATAAACAAGACAATATATTGGTCTGATAACAATGAAAATGGGAACTTGTAACCAGGTGTTTTACAACATTACTTATTCTATCCACATTTACTGGATATGAACAATCATGTACTCTGATTGGCTACTCTACTACTAGGCAATCAATTCATATACCCTGAGTAGAGAAAAACAAAATGGCAGAGCATGTTGCTGAACCAACCGAGGAAGAAATAAAAACTCTACTCAAAAGCAAAACCCCAAAAATACAAAAAGCAACAAAATATGGAATGAAAGTGTTTGATGGTAAGAACATATCTTTTTTTTAGTTTTCAAGAATTATTATAATAACACGTTTTCACAAATTGATACTGTCATTTCACCAGTTTGTTTACATTCTCAGTGGAAATGATTTTGTTGGATGTTTTGTATAAAGTTTATATTTATCAAATTTGCAAAAAATAAAAATGCTCTGTTTCTCAAAATCCAGTGAATGTGGATAGAATAAAATAGTTATTCCACTCAATCTCATCGTACATGGCTTATAGCTATCAGCTCATATCTGACTCAATTTTGTGGAATAACTGTTCAATGTAACTAGTGTAAAAATGGTTAAGAAGTTGACATGCCATTAATTAATAAATTAAAATTGGCATTGTTGACCAGCTCTGGTTTCCCCCACAGTCCAAAGACATGCAGGTTAGGTTAATTGGTGACTCTAAATTGACCGTAGGTGTGAATGTGAGTGTGAATGGTTGTTTGTCTTGATGTGTCAGCCCTGTAATGACCTGGCAACTTGTCCAGGATGTACTCCACATCTCGCCCATTCAGTACGTTTACATGCACATCCAAATCGAGCTGCTGTCGGTAATCGAACAAAGGGTCCCAGCAGGGGTGCCAGAGAAATCCAATCCTACATGCACACAAGGAAATCGAGCTATTGTGTGAGGTACATTGTGCACCTGAGCCACAGGTGGCGCTACATGCCCCATCGTGTTGGTACACTTCCGGTTGTCGTCATGAAGAAGAGCTATTCAAGAGCGTAAACAAAGTTATCAGTTCCGTGTTCTCCATTGCGCGTTTTTCTCCCGTCCATGAATTTTAATATATTCAACTCCTTAAGCTGAATGAGCATGAACTCTGTCTCCTCATTCCTCCAGAAGAGCACATTTCTGCTCACCATTTTCTCTTCTTCGTTTGTTCCTCCTGACCTCTTCTGCTGCTCGCTACTACTGTTGTCATGCTGACCGAGGCTGTCGTGTTTCCCGCTTGTGGTTTCGTCACTCGTCACTTCCGGAAGGGGCAGTGCTGAAGTAAGTAGCTCGACTACGTAGCTCGATAGGGTATACATGCATTAAGTAGCTCGGCAAAAATCGCATAATCTAGGTCGTGTAGCTCGATTACAAGAAATCAAGTTCGGTTCAATTTCAGCCTAGCTAAGGTGTATCCATGGCATTTAGAACTTCGATTTCAGTCGAGCAATGGCAGAAATTCGATTTTCTCTATGTGCATGTAAACGCACTCATTGTCAGCTGGGATAGGCTCCAGCTTGCCTGTGACCCTGTACAGGATAAGCGGCTACAAATAATGGATGGATTGTTGACCAGTTGTTTTGGTTTAAGAAGAATAAAACACTTCAGGACATGCTGTTATAGAAAAAGCAATTTTATCGTCAGTTCAAATAATTTTTGATGTGTAGTCATTTTGCAGGAAGTGTCAACATCAAATGTACTACTGACCCTATATAAAATGAGAAATCAACAAATTTGATCTTGAATGGACTACTTCCCACTTTAATTACATAAATTAATTTGGTGACTCAATTAATCCAGGGACACCTATGAAGCAGCATGATTACATATAATTTCATAACCCTGTGGCGCCTTCAACCTTAAAATGACTTACTCTAAATAAAGACTTACCATCATGGCTGTAGATGCTCATGAAATATATGACTTGTTACAAAGTACTGAATCATCAATCATCAGTTTCTTCCTCATGTCGTCTGAGGGAGTTTTTCCTTGCCACCGTCGCCACAGACGTGCTCATTGGGGATAGATTAGGGATACAATTAGCTCATATTTTAAGTTGTTCAAATTCTGTAAAGCTGCTTTGCGACAATGTTTATTGTTAAAAGCGCTATACAAATAAACTTAACTTGTTACAAAGTACTGAATCATCAGAACATATAAACTCGGGAAACATCACTTGACTTCGATACACTCACATCATTAACATATTTCAACCAATATCCAGTCTTTCCTTCAGATGTGTCAAGTCATTATTTACAGTTGCTACTAATATTTATGTTTATGTCGAAACCCAATCATAAATTGCAAATAATTCACATTACACACAGACATTCAAGCATCATCAGCCTCCATTTATTCTGCCATGGCTTTTGGGTGTATGGCAAATAATCTATTACCCATTATCAGTTTTAATCACATATAATAATCATGCATTAGTTATAATGACATGCAACAATCAGCTCTTTCATTCTTGACTGTTGTGAAGTAGCAATTACGCTCACATGGGTTATGGTTCATGATAACAGCAGTGATCAATGAGTATTGTTAGTTTTTTTTTTCTTTTTTATCAGACATAAAACTAACAATATTCAAGACATAAGACATAATGAACGTAATCGAAAGAAAAAGTGATCAATGAGGTTTGACAATATGACATGAGAATGAGATTGACAAAAAGGTTGTGAGGTTTAAGATTTCATCAAATTTATTTCAACAATAGCCATGTAAAGCTAGCACAGCCTAGGAAAGATCATAAGAAGATATCTTGAGAATACTGGAGCCATGACTGAATGAACAAATTTCGTGGATGCTTTCATGATTTGGGTGAAAGTTATCTTAGGAAGTTTCTGAGAAACGGAGCTTGATTTTCTATCATTTTCAACTCTGAATCAAAGACAGTATCTGTGTCATGATTCAGAAAATGTATAAATGCATCTTTGACAGTATTTTTACAAGGTTTATTTGCTGGTAAATAAATGACAGGGTTGAGTATTTTTGCATCGATTTAGCAAATATGCATAATTTGGTTAACTAGCATACGTACTAATGGCAGAGTGACCTAAAGTATTTGCAAGGGCACAAAATCAACCTGAATATAATAATATTATAGCATATGAACCATCAAATTGTGTAGTGTACCGTAATGTATTTCACGTCAATAAGTTGCTGCATTGTCTTGTGATTATTGTCCTTTTTGATATCAATAATGACATATGCATTGCAGTTAGGAATACATATTTATTCCTTTCTTTGACACCACGTGCTATGCGCCAGAAACATCATGGCATTTATTATGGTGTGACTCTGCTGGGTGCCTGGTGGACAGCAGTGAACCAATGCTTTCACTTTACATCATGACGATATAGTTACGATTGAATATCAAACTTGATCTGTCAAATAGTTGTCTGGTTCCATCTGTCACATCCATGTGCATAGGTGCATACATGCAGCACCATTTGGACTAATTACCATGCACCTGTTCCTGAGTAGAGTGCAATCACAGCACATCCATATCAGGACTTTCAGTAACACACAGACTTTGCAAAGTACAGTACACACACTGTGCCCTGTGTCTGACATTGTCAAGCCTTGTTTGTTGGATCACTTTTCTGGTTTTGACTCTGTGTTTCTGGACTATCTCTGATATCCTGTCTGTACTATAATACTGCCTGTTTTTCAACTCTGCCTTTGTCTACTGTAGCAAGTGTTCTAGGTGGGTGGAGCACAGAAGCACAGCAGGCCAGAACTGAGTTCTCAAAAACTCGTTTATTGTAGCTTTTCAGCTTTTAACTACACACACACACACACACACACACACAAGTATCCAGGTTGGGGAGTAGCTCCCTTCCACCGCTCTCCCTCTCCTCTTATAGGGCGCGGTCACTGGGGAAGACACAGAAACACAGGTTAATTCCCATCAGGTGCAGTGATTCCACCACTTAACTTCCCTGACTCCGCCCTCCATTCACAGACCGACACTTGACCACACCCCTGCTGCCATATACGCCCACCGCCCGACTCAGACCGGGGAGCCGTCCGGCCTGTGGCCGACTCCCCCCCCCCTTGACGGGAGAGGAAGTCCGCCACAAGCATCTGCACCCCCGGCCTGTGGACCACCTCAAACTTAAATGGCTGGAGTGCCAGATACCGACGGGTGATCCACGTGTTGGCATCACTGCAGGTGCAAGTGGTCCGACCAGAGGGTGAAAGGGCGCCCCAGCAGATAGGAGCGGAGGGTGAGGACTGCTCACTTGATGGTGAGGCATTCCTTATCTATGGTGCTGTACCTGCCCTCGCGCACCGACAGCTTGTGGCTGATGTACAGCACTGGACGATCCTCCCCCTCCTGGGACAGAACAGACCCCAGCCCTCTGTCCAATGCATCCATCTGTAAAACAAAGGGGAGAGAAAAGTCAGGGGAGTGTAACAGTGGCCCCCCACACAGTGCAGCCTTTACCTCAGAGAAAGCCCGCTGGCATTGCTCCGTCCACTGGACCGGATCTGGTGCCCCCTTTTTAGTGAGATCAGTCAGCGGGCTGGTGACGTCTGAATAATTCGGTATAAACCTACAATAGTAGCCAGCCAGCCTCAGGAACTGTCTCACCCCCTTTTTGGTCTTGGGCCTTGGGTAGGCTGCAATCGCTGCTGTCTTATTCATTTGGGGACGCACCTGCCCATTGCCCAAGTGGAAGCCCAGATACCGTACTTCCACCTGCCCAATAGCACACTTCTTCAGGTTGGCAGTGAGCCCCGCTCGCCTCCGTGACCCCAGGACAGCCCTCAGGTGTTTTAGGTGCCGTGGCCAGTCATTACTATAAATAATAATGTCATCTAGGGATGCGGCCGCATAAGTGGTGTGGGGGCGGAGGACCCCATCCATAAGCCGCTGGAATGTAGCGGGCACCCCAAACAGCCCAAACGGAAGTGTGATGAACTGGTGTAAGCCAAACGGTGTGGAAAAGGCCGTTTTCTCTCAGGATAGCGGAGTCAAGGGGATCTGCCAATATCTCTTTGTCAAATCCAGTGTCGAATAAAAACAAGCCGTGCCTAGTCAATCGAGCAACTCATCAATACGAGGCATTGGGTATGCGTCAAATTTAGACACAGCATTGACTTTTCTATAGTCCACACAGAACCGGACCGACCCGTCGGCCTTGGGAACCAAGACCACCAGACTGCTCCAGTCTCGACGATGCCCATTTCGAGCATGGCCTCGAGTTCTTCCCAAACCACCTTTTTCTTGTGTTCGGGCAGTCTGTAAGGGCGGCTGCGCACTACTACCCCTGGGGGCATCTCAATGTGGTGTTCTATGAGGTGGGTGTGGCCGGGCAGGGGTGAGAACACGTCAGAAAATTCTGTTTGCAACCGGGCAACCTCTGCGAGCTGGGTCGGGGAGAGGTGGGCTCCACAGGGGACTAGAGCGGTGGGTGATGCCGATTTTCCCTTTTGAACCTCCGGCCCCAGCTCCGCCTTCTCTGGAACCACTGACACCAGCACCACAGGGACCTCCTCGCACCAACGTTTTAACAGATTAAGGTGGTATATCTGTAATGCCCCACCCCTGTCTGTTCACCTCACCTCATAGTCGACGTCCCCGACTCACCATGTGACCTCAAAGGGTCCTTGCCACCTGGCAATTCATTTTGAGCTCGACGTGGGCAACAACACGAGTACTTTGTCTCCCGGTGTGAATTCCCTAAGGCACGTGCCCCTGTTGTACAGGCGGACTTGACGTTCTCGAGCCTGCTGCAAATTCTCCTGGGTTAGGTGTGTGAGTGTGTGGAATTTTGCATGCAGATCAATAACGTATTATGTTATATACATTACTAACGTGCGTGACATAAATGTAGTGCCTTGATCAGTCAGAGTCTCTTTGGGGATTCTGAATTGGGAGATGACGTGGAAGAGTGCTTCCGCAATACTACGTGCGGAGATATTGCGAAGCGGCACTGCTTCTGGATATCACGTTCCATAGTCTACCAGAAATAAAATAAAGCCATACCCTCGTGTTGACCGATCTAATGGCCCGATGAGATCCATCCCAATTCTTTCGAACAGGGTCTCGATTAAGGGTAGAGGGCACAAAGGCGCTTTTGGGATGGCCACTGGATTTACTAACTGGCATTCGCGGCATGCTGTACACCACCTACGGACAACGCCGTGAATCCCTGGCCAATAAAACTGGGCCATTATTCGGACGAGTGTCTTATCCTGCCCTAAGTGTTCTGCCATGGGATTAAAGTGAGTCGCCTGGAATACAAATTCCCGGTGGCTCTTTGGGATCAAAAGTTGGGTTATTTGTTCCTTAGTCTGAGTGTCCTGCGTCACTCGGTATAACCTATCCTTAATAATGGAAAAATAGGGGAAGGACGGGGTGGCATTTGGCTGGAGCATTTGACCATCGATTACTCTCACTTGGTCAAATGCATGCTGCAGACTTGTCTTGTGACTGTTCTAACGGAAAATCTGCGAGGGATTCCCTGAGAGAGGGAGGAGGGGCCTGCTGCTCCTCACTCTGACGCGGTGATGACGTAGACGGCTCTATGACAGCTGCTCCTGCCAATGCCAGACCGGGACCTCACCCCCGCTGAACTATGGCAGGACCCACTCTTCATCAAGTGCGTCATTAAATCCTGAAATCCCGGCCAATCAGTCCCCAAAATTATTGAGTGGATAAGGCAAGGATTAACCGCCGCCTGTATTCTAAATTTCTCCCCTCGAAACAGAATGTGGACCGACACTAAAGGGTAGTTGTGAACATCCCCGTGCACACACAACACCTTCACCAACTGTGCTCTTCCCAATGCCTCGGCTTGCACCAGGCTTTGGTGGACTGAGGTCTGATTACAGCCAGAGTCCACCAAAGCCTGATAAGTATCCCCTTGGATACTCACCGGTATGTGATACGCTCCAGCCCGAACGAGGGTGGTTCCTGGTGGGTCGGGGATCCAGACCACCATGCCCACCTCCATCGCCAAGCACTGATGCTGGAGGTGCCCCAGCTCCCCACAGCGCCAGCACACCAGCCCAGGCTCTCTCTCTCTGCACTAGTGTTCTGGATATCACTCACCTGAGGGGGGTGAAACACAGACACGGAAGTAGGAAACGGTAGGACACCGTGGGTGCGGTGGGCTGGCTGGGGTGGAGCCGGCCCCCGCCTCCATGGTGGGGGAATGGGGCGAGGGCGAGGAACAGAAGGGGAGAGAGAGAGGGGAGAAGGGGAGTCACGCTGTCCTGCCTTTGGAATGGTCGCCATATGGTCCTCTGCCAGCTCAATGGCCTGATCCAGCGATGCTGGGCTATGGCACTGGACCCACTCCGTGGTTCCTTCCGGAAGTCGAGTGACGAACTGCTCCAGCACCACCAAATCGATGATTTCCTTGGCATCGCGGTTGTCGGCCCTCAGCCACCGGCGGCAGGCGTCCGGAGTTGCTGGCCAAACGTGAATGGCCGGCCAACCTCCTCCAGGCGCAGCGCGCGGAAGCGCTACCACTGCTGCTCCGGAGTATGACCCACGCGCTGGAGGACGGCCCTGTGGAGGTCTGCATAGACCAGCCGGCTGTCGGTGGGGAGCTGTAGCGCGGCCAGCTGTGCCTCGCCCGTGAGCAGGGGGAAGAGGCGCGCCGCACGCTGTTCCACCAGCCAACCCCACACCTCTGCTGCCTGCTCAAAGAGAGCAAGGAAGGCCTCGGGGTCGTCGTGCGGGCCCATCTTCGTTCGGGTGAGGTGGGGAGGGCCCACGGTGGTGGAGGTGGTGGACCTCACCGATGCGAGTAGGTGCCGGAACGCCTGGCGATCTTCCTGCTGTGCCAGCACCAGGGCCTCAAACCTTTGCTCCTGTTCCTTCCGGAGGGCAACCAGCGCCTGGTGCTGGCTCTGTTGGGCCATGGCGAGGGCATGGATCAGGTCCTTGAAGGGGGAGGACTCCATGGGGCTGGTCTCTCCTGCGCGCCATTCCCAGGTTTCGGCATCACTGTAGCAGGTGTTCTAGGTGGGTGGAGCACAGAAGCACGGCAGACCAGAACTGAGTTCTCAAAAACTCGTTTATTGTAGCTTTTCAGCTTTTAACTACACACATACACAAGTATCCAGGTTGGGGAGTAGCTCCCTTCCTCCGCTCTCCCTCTCCTCTTATAGGGCGCGGTCACCGGGGAAGACACAGGTTAATTCCCGTCAGGTGCAGTGATTCCGCCACTTACCTTCCCTGATGCCACCCTCCATTTACAGACTGATGCTTGACCACGCCCCTGCTGCCACATCTGTGTTTTGGATCTGTTTGCTACCATGCTTTTAATAAAACTCTTCCTGCACTTCCATCCATCTATCACCCTTACATGACAGAAACCATCAACTATCCAACAAGCTAGTGGACTAATGAAACTGTTTTAAAGTAGCTTTATATGAAACTGTCATGGATATTTTCCAAAAAATGTGTTCATAAATAATCCCATGTTCTCATCTCATCTCATTATCTCTAGCCGCTCTATCCTTCTACAGGGTCGCAGGCAAGCTGGAGCCTATCCCAGCTGACTACGGGCAAAAGGCAGGGTACACCCTGGACAAGTAGCCAGGTCATCACAGGGCTAATCCCATGTTAATAAAAAAAAAAAAAAGCAAGTTTACAATAAGCGCTGGATGAAAACCCATCTATCTTATGGAAATAAAGATACAAATTTCATTGTCCGGAAGTCAAGTGTTTATGAGATACATTGGCTTGCACTTATGTTCAGGTTCCCTGAGATGGTACGTGTCCGTCTTTCATACTTACAGTTAGGTCCATATATATTTGGACACTGACACAAATTTTGTTTTTTTTTTACCTGTTTACTGAAACATATTCAAGTTATAGTTATATAATGGACATGGACATAAAGTCCAGACTTTCAGCTTTCATTTGAGGGTATCCACATTAAAATTGGATGAAGCGTTTAGGAGTTTCAGCTCCTTAACATGTGCCACCCTGTTTTTAAAGGGACCAAAAGTAATTGGACAATTGACTCAAAGGCTATTTCATGGGCAGGTGTGGGCAATTCCTTCATTATGTCATTCTCAATTAAGCAGATAAAAGGCCTAGAGTTGATTTGAGGTGTGGTGCTTGCATTTGGAAGATTTTGCTGTGAAGAAAACATGCAGTCAAAGGAGCTCTCCATGCAGGTGAAACAAGCCATCCTTAAGCTGCGAAAACAGAAAAAACCCATCCGAGAAATTGCTACAATATTAGGAGTGGCAAAATCTACAGTTTGGTACATCCTGAGAAAAAAAGAAAGAAAGCACTGGTGAACTCATCAATGCAAAAAGACCTGGACACTCACAGAAGACAACAGTAGTGGATGATCGCAGAATAATTTCCATGGTGAAGAGAAACCCCTTCACAACAGCCAACCAAGTTGTAAACAACACTCTCCAGGAGGTAGGCGTATCAATATCCAAATCTACCATAAAGAGAAGACTGTGTGAAAGTAAATACAAAGGGTTCACTGCATGGTGCAAGCCACTCATAAGCCTCAAGAATAAAAAGGCTAGATTGGACTTTGCTAAAAAACATCTAAAAAAGCCAGCACAGTTCTGGAAGAACATTCTTTGGACAGATGAGACCAAGATCAACCTCTACTAGAATGATAGAAAGAAAAAAGTATGGCGAAGGCGTGGTACAGCTCATGATCCAAAGCATACCACATCATCTGTAAAACACGGCAGAGGCAGTGTGATGGCTTGGGCGTGCATGGCTGCCAGTGGCACTGGGTCACTAGTGTTTATTGATGTGACACAGGACAGAAGCAGCCGGATGAATTCTGAGGTATTCAGAGACAGACTGTGTGCTCAAATCCAGCCAAACTGATTGCTCGGCGTTTCATAATACAGATGGACAATGACCCAAAACATAAAGCCAAAGCAACCCAGGATTTATTAAAGCAAAGAAGTGGCATATTCTTGAATGGCCAAGTCAGTCACCTGATCTCAACCCAATTGAGCATGCATTTCACTTGTTAAAGACTAAACTTCAGACAGAAAGGCCCACAAGCAAACAGTAACTGAAAACCGTTTCAGTAAAGGCCTGGCAGAGCATTAAAAAGGAGGAAACACAGCGTCTGGTGATGGCCATGAGTTCAAGACTTCAGGCAGTTATTGCCAACAAAGGGTTTTCAAAAAAGTATTAGAAATGAGCATTTTATTTACAATTATTTAATTTGTCCAATTACTTTTGAGCCCCTGAAATGAAGGGATTGTGTTTAAAAAATGCTTTAGTTTCTCACAATTTTATGCAAATCATTTTGTTCAACCCACTGAATTAAAGCTGAAAGTCTGAACTTCAAATGCATCTGAATTGTTTTGTACAAAATTCATTGTGGTAATGTACAGAACCAAAATTAGAAAAATGTCTGTCCAAATATTTATGGATCTAACTGTATGTTGTTCATACGTATGTTTTACGGTTGCAAAAGCAATCAAAAATCAGGGTCAATGCATTACCATATTCTCTTAAGTATGGAGCTCTGCTATTCTTCTTCTTCTGTCCAATTTGTAATTTTTGTACTTTCAAAGCAACCTCATCAATCAGAAACACAATGTCATTGAAAATAAAGATTTCTTCAGGCAATTTGGATAATGCTGTTAGGGCTGGTGGAGGTATGGTGAAGTTAGGATCCAAAAACAGATCACAGACAGTAGTCCAATAAATAGGATTACTTAATACAGGGAAGAAAGGGTGTGGCAAAAGATAAACAAACAGGACAAAAAACAAATAGCAAAAATAATCAGGGCAAAATGAAAAACAACTTGACAAAAACATGAGACAGGCAAAGACAAAAACGCTAGCACAAAAAAACATAGACAAGAAAAAGACCCTTAGTGCAAGAAACCATGAACCAAAAATAGCCCTTAGTGTAAAAAAACAAGAACCAGAAAAACACTACTGCAAAAACCATGGACAAGAGAAAATAACTAGAGAGAAAACCCATAAGGAGCAAGAGAGTCCCAGAAACAGCTAGAGAAGCAAACGAGACATTCTGGCAAAAACAGAGTCTGAGAATGGCCTTTAAATAAGCAGCAGTGAAAACCAGGAAGTGAGTTCAGGGGAGAAGGAATTCCTGTCCTGGATCCGAATCGGCGCTGGTGTGAGAGATCCGTAATCTCCGGAGTGGTCATCCGTGGTGGAGCATGACAAATGCAACTTCCTGTTAAACATGGGTCTTTTGACTTTCCGAGGAACATTACAAGGATTTCACGAGTGAATGTGTTCACGTAACAGGGTTGAATTAATATTGTGAGACACAACCAAAATGTAAAATTTTCATCACATATAATGGATGACTCATGGAAAAGAATGTTTTAAGCATTATATATTAAATGGATTCATGCATTAGTACAAAACAAATAATATATTTGAACTCTTCAAGAAATGTAAATTTAAATATGAAGGTAAAATGGAGCTATAGTGGGCTCTGACAGGCAAAAATGCAATTTCTAAAAAGAGGATTCATTCATTCATTCATTCATTCATCCATTATCCATAACCGCTTATCCTGTGCAGGGTTGCAGACAAGCTGGAGCCTATCCCAGCTGACTATGGGCAAGTGGCAGGGTACACCCTGGACAAGTCGCCAGGTCATTGCAGGGCTGACACATAGAAACAAGCAACCATTCACACTCACGTTCACACCTATGGTCAATTTAGAGCCACCAATTAGCCTAACCTGCATGTCTTTGGACTGTGGAGGAAACCGGAGCACCCCAAGGAAGCCCACACAGACATGGAGAGAACATGCAAACTCCACATAGAAAGCCCCTTGTTGGCCACTGGACTCAAATCCAGAACCTTCTTGCTGTGAGGCGACAATGCTAACCACTACACCACCATGCCGCCTCATTCAGTCATTCATTCATTCATTTATTTATATCAGAAATATGCACATTTCTGGTTGTGTTTAAAGTGCCTTTTATCCTTACTTTACATACCTGATTGTAAAGGTAACATCAGTGAGAAACAAATCAGGCTCAATATGTTGAACAAAGAATTTTTTTTTTTGTGTGTGTGTGTGTGTTTTCTGATGTTCATCTCATCTCATTATCTCTAGCTGCTTTATCCTGTTCTACAGGGTTGCAGGCAAGCTGGAGCCTATCCCAGCTGACTATGGGCGAGAGGCAGGGTACACCCTGGACAAGTTGCCAGGTCATTGCAGGGCTGACACATAGAGACAAACAACTATTCACACTCACATTCACACCTATGGTCAATTTAGAGCCACCAATTAGCCTAACCTGCATGCCTTTGGACTGTGGAGGAAACCGGAGCACCCCAAGGAAGCCCACTCAGACATGGGGAGAACATGCAAACTCTACATAGAAAGCCCCTCGTTGGCCACTGGGGTCAAATCCAGAACCTTCTTGCTGTGAGGCGACAGTGCTAACCACTACACCACCATGCCACCTCATTCATTCATTCATTCATTCATTTATTTCCATCAGAAATATGCACATTTTCGGTTGTGGTTAAAGTGCCTTTTATCCTTACTTTACATACCTGATTGTAAAGGTAACATCAGTGAGAAACAAATCAGGCTCAATATGTTGAACAAAGAATTTTTTTTGTGTGTGTGCTTTCTGATGTTCATAAAATATAAAACTAAAAGTAACTCTCTGCCATTCCACCACTCTTTATTTGCACCAGTCACAATACGATTAGGCTTGACATGCAATCTGAGACTCCATGACTGCCTTCGATTTTCCATCATCCTACTGTGTAATCACAAATACATTCATCGTTATGCAAGACCTGGCATCTCTGATTACCTCTCCCTCACTATCCATCCATCCATCCATCCATCCATCCATCCATCCATCCATCCATTATCTGTAGCCGCTTATCCTGGACAGGGTTGCAGGCAAGCTGGAGCCTATCCCAGCTGACTATGGGCGAGAGGCAGGGTACACCCTGGACAAGTCACCAGGTCATTGCAGTCCCTCACGATCCATCTTTGCTATTCATACTCCAGAGCTGTTCTTCATTGTTCTCAATGGATTTACATGATGATAAGTTAATCCTACACATATGCTGTTGCATTCCTTGCCTTGGGCTTGATGGGCATTCCTGGTTGCTTCATAACTGTCAGGATTTAGGTCACCTTCACAAATTGACTCTTTAATTTACAGGAAGATTATATAGGGTTGATGGTAGAAGGGTCACTATATGTTCCAGCTTCAAGAGGTTGGATAATAGCACAGGTATGCAATGTCAGGGTATTGATATTGATACCACATCAGTGTTGAATGCTTCATTCTTGATTTGTCAGAAGGTGTTGAATAATTTTCCAAGGTTTATATTAATGTTCTCAATCTAAGATGCAATTGTTTCCTTAGTAACAACATAAACATGGTCTTGGATGGCAAATAGTATGATGAAGGTTCTTGTGAGATGCATATTTATTTAGCATTAACTGAAGGAGTCTCCAGTGTCAGTGCTTTCTAATAATCAGAGGTAAGGGAAGGGAATGGCTGTTTATAGCTTCCTATAATGAGTGAAAACAGAAACTTACTTGATTTGTGGACAACATTAAACATAATTAAAATGTACACAAAGTATGATTGATAGTTCTTTATGAATTATTAGCTCATACGGCCGACAGGCGATGAGCTTATGCTGTCATGCGTTGTCCGTCGTCTATCCATTGTCTGTCATCCATCCTGCGTCATCCACATTTCATGAAAATTGCTTCTTCTTTCTCAATTCTTCACCGATTTTTTTTTTTTTTTGGCAGGAAGGTAGGTCTGCCTGGGGTGCATATAGTTTCAACCCAAAGTTGCATAATTGCAATTAATAATGAAGATATGGAGTAATTAAGCCCTAATGGGCAGTTTCCACACAAATAGCTTCTTCTCTCTCAATTCTTCACCAATTTTGATTCTTTCTGGCATGAAGGTAGGGGAACCTAGGGTGCATACAACTTCTACCCAGATTTGCTGAATTACAATTATTAATTATGGACTATTTAAGCCTTAATGAGCAGTTCAACAAAAATCACTTCTTCTCAGTCAATTCCTCACCATTTTGGATTCTTTCTGGCAAATAGGTAGGTATTCCAAGGGTGTATATAGCTTCTACGGTGTATATATAGCTTGCAACATTTATTGTGCAAGGTGGTCCACTTTAGATAATTCCTTCTGGACTAGACAGGGCCAGAGTGAGTTACGCTGTCATTGGCAGTCTCATTGATGTGGTAAAAGAAGCAGAAAACATTTCAGGTTGTGCTGTTATAAGAAAAAAAAATCAACTATTGGGTGGTAACATTAACTTTGCTTTGCACTGACCTGTCCTTGATTATTTTCCTGTCACTGCATGTTTTATTCTATAGTGTTTAATTCTGTCTGATAGACACTGGAAGTGGATATGCAGTACCAGTCAAAAGTTTGGACACACCTTTCATGCAATGTTCTTTTTTCTTTATTTTTATTCATTAAAAGACATTTGATGTTTTGAAGTGATGATATCATTTCTCTTTACTTAGTTGAGCGGTTCTTGATATAATATGGATGACTACCAGGCTATTTCCTGTATTTTTATTACTTACTATTAACTGTTTGATATCAAACACATTAAGAAGGCTAAATAAATAAATAAATAAGTAAAACTCATCCACTAATTAACTTTTGAAGAGGCACACCTGTGAATTGAAAAGCATTCCATGTAACTACCTCATGAAGCTGGTTAAGATAATGCCAATAGTGTGCAAAGCATCATCAGGGTAAACGCTGGAAACTTTGAAGGATTGAAAATATGAAACATATTTTGTTTTTCTGAACACTTTTTTTTGTTTTCCACATAATTCCATTTATTCTATCCACATTCACTGGATATGAGCAATTGCCTGCTCTGATAGGCTACTCTACTACAATGCTATAAGCTCATATACCATGAGTAGAGAAAAACAAAATGGTGGAGAGCATTAAGTCAGATATATCACTTTGTGAAAATTAGAAATTCACAATTTAGAAAATGTGAAATTTCTAAAACCACATTTCATTATAAAAAAATACTACAACCCCAATTCCAAAAAAGTTGGGACAAAGTACAAATTGTAAATAAAAATGAAATGCAATGATGTGGAAGTTTCAAAATTCCATATTTTATTCAGAATAGAACATAGATGACATATCAAATGTTTAAACTGAGAAAATGTATCATTTAAAGAGAAAAATTAGGTGATTTTAAATTTCATGACAACAACACATCTCAAAAAAGTTGGGACAAGGCCATGTTTCCCACTGTGAGACATCCCCTTTTCTCTTTACAACAGTCTGTAAACGTCTGGGGACTGAGGAGACAAGTTGCTCAAGTTTAGGGATAGGAATGTTAACCCATTCTTGTCTAATGTAGGATTCTTGTTGCTCAACTCTCTCAGGTCTTTTTTGTCGTATCTTCCATTTTATGATGCGCCAAATGTTTTGTATGGGTGAAAGATCTGGACCGCAGGCTGGCCAGTTCAGTACCAGGACCCTTCTTCTATGCAGCCATGATGCTGTAATTGATGCAGTATGTGGTATGGCATTGTCTCATCTCATTACCTCTAGCCGCTTTATCCTGTTCTACAGGGTCGCAGGCAAGCTGGAGCCTATCCCAGCTGACTACGGGCGAAAGGCGGGGTACACCCTGGACAAGTCGCCAGGTCATCACAGGGCTGACACATAGACACAGACAACCATTCACACTCACATTCACACCTACGGTCAAATTAGAGTCACCAGTTAACCTAACCTGCATGTCTTTGGACTGTGGGGGAAACCGGAGCACCCGGAGGAAACCCACGCGGACACGGGGAGAACATGCAAACTCCACACAGAAAGGCCCTCGCCGGCCACGGGGCTCGAACCCAAACCCTCTTGCTGTGAGCCGACAGCGCTAACCACTACACCACCGTGGTTTGGCATCGTCATGTTGGAAAATGCAAGGTCCTCCCTGAAAGAGACATCGTCTGGATGGGAGCATATGTTGCTCTAGAACCTGGATATACCTTTCAGCATTGATGGTGTCTTTCCAGATGTGTAAGCTGCCCATGCCACATGCACTAATGCAACCCCATACCATCAGAGATGCAGGCTTCTGAACTGAGCGCTGATAACAACTTGGGTCGTCCTTCTCCTCTTTAGTCCGAATGACATGGCGTCCCTGATTTCCATAAAGAACTTCAAATTTTGATTCGTCTGACCACAGAACAGTTTTCCACTTTGCCACAGTCCATTTTAAACGAGCCTTGGTCCAGAGAAGACGTCTGTGCTTCTGGATCATGTTTAGATACGGCTTCTTCTTTGAACTATAGAGTTTTAGCTGGCAACGGCGGATGGCACGGTGAATTGTGTTCACAGAGAATGTTCTCTGGAAATATTCCTGAGCCCATTTTGTGATTTCCAATACAGAAGCATGCCTGTATGTGATGCAGTGCCGTCTAAGGGCCCGAAGATCACGGGCATCCAGTATGGTTTTCCAGCCTTGACCCTTACGCACAGAGATTTTTCCAGATTCTCTGAATCTTTTGATGATATTATGCACTGTAAATGATGATATGTTCAAACTCTTTGCAATTTTACACTGTCGAACTCCTTTCTGATATTGCTCCACTATTTGTTGGCGCAGAATTAGGGGGATTGGTGATCCTCTTCCCATCTTTACTTCTGAGAGCCGCTGCCACTCCAAGATGCTCTTTTTATACCCAGTCATGTTAATGACCTATTGCCAATTGACCTAATGAGTTGCAATTTGGTCCTCCAGCTCTTCCTTTTTTGTAGCTTTAACTTTTCCAGCCTCTTATTGCCCCTGTCCCAACTTTTTTGAGATGTGTTGCTGTCATGAAATTTCAAATGAGTCAATATTTGGCATGAAATTTCAAAATGTCTCACTTTCGACATTTGATATGTTGTCTATGTTCTATTGTGAATACAATATCAGTTTTTGAGATTTGTAAATTATTGCATTCCGTTTTTATTTACAATTTGTACTTTGTCCCAACTTTTTTGGAATCGGGGTTGTATACATAACCAAGAAATTGTAAAAACAGCAGATATTACTCTACTGTTGCATTGACCACTGTACTGTTACCAAATTTGGAGCTCATTCTATAGCACACCTTCCATCCCGTTTCATGCTCCATTAAATTAGGAGGAAAAAAAAGATAAAATAAGTCAATTAGACTCTAAATTGACCATAGGTGTGAATGTGAGTGTGAATGTTTGTCTGTGTCTATGCGTCAGCCCTGTGATGACCTGGCGACTTGTCCAGGGTGCACCCCGCCTTTTGCCCATAGTCAGCCGGGACAGGTTCCAGCCCGCCTGCGACCCCACAGAACAGGACAAAGTGGCTACAGACAATGAGATGAGATACAGTGGTGCTTGAAAGTTTGTGAACCCTTTAAAATTTTCTATATGTCTGCATAAATATTATCTAAAACATCATCAGACTTTCACACAAATCCTAAAAGTAGATAAACAGAACCCAGTTAAACAAATGAGACAAAAATATTATACTTGGTCATTTATTTATTGAGGAAAATGATCCAATATTACATATCTGTGAGTGGCAAAAGTATGTGAACCTTTGCTTTCAGTATCTGGTGTGACCCCCTTGTGCAGCAATAACTGCAACTAAACGTTTCCGGTAACTGTTGATCAGTCCTGCACACCGGCTTGGAGGAAATTTAGCCCATTCCTCCATAAAGGACAGCTTCAACTCTGGGATGTTGGTGGGTTTCCTCACATGAACTGCTCGCTTCAGGTCCTTCCACAACATTTCGATTGGATTAAGGTCAGGACTTTGACTTGGCCATTCCAAAACATTAACTTTATTCTTCTTTAATCATTCTTTGGTTGAATGACTTGTGTGCTTAGGGCCGTTGTCTTGCTACATGATCCACCTTCTCTTGAGATTCAGTTCATGGACAGATGTCCTGACATTTTCCTTTCGAATTTGCTGGTATAATTCAGAATTCATTGTTCCATCAATGATGGCAAGCCATCCTGGCCCAAATACAGCAAAACGGGCCCAAACCATGATACTACCACCACTGTGTTTCACAGATGGGATAAGGTTCTTATGCTGGAATGCAGTGTTTTCCTTTCTCCAAACATAACACTTCTCATTTAAAACAAAAAGTTCTATTTTGGTCTCATCCGTCCACAAAACATTTTTCCAATAACCTTCTGGCTTGTCCACGTGATCTTTAGCAAACTGCAGACGAGCAGCAATGTTCTTTTTGGAGAGCAGTGGCTTTCTCCTTGCAACCCTGCCATGTACACCATTGTTGGTCAGGGTTCTCCTGATGGTGGACTCATGAATATTAACATTAGCCAATGTGAGAGAGGCCTTAAGTTGCTTAGACGTTACTCTGGGGTCCTTTGTGACCTCGCCGACTATTACACGTCTTACTCTTGGAGTGATCTTTGTTGATCGGCCACTCCTGGGGAGGGTAACAATGGTCTTGAATTTCCTCCATTTGTACACAATCTGTCTGACTGTGGATTGGTGGAGTCAAACACTTTAGAGATGGTTTTATAACCTTTTCCAGCCTGATAAGCATCAACAACACTTTTTCTGAGGTCCTCAGAAATCTCTTTTGTTTGTGCCATGATACACTTCCACAAGCATGTGTTGTGAAGATCAGACTTTGATAGATCCCTGTTCTTTAAATAAAACAGGGTGCCCACTCACACCTGATTGTCATCCCATTGATTGAAAACACCTGACTCTAACTTCACCTTCAAATTAACTGCTAATCTTACAGATTCACATACTTTTGCCATTCACCAATATGTAATATTGGATCATTTTACTCAATAAATAAATGACCAAATATAATATTTTTTGTCTCATTTGTTTAACTGGGTTCTCTTTATCTACTTTTAGGACTTGTGTGAAAATCTGATGATGTTTTAGGTCATATTTATGCAGAAATATAGAAAATTATAAAGGGTTCACAAATTTTCAAGCACCACTGTAAGTCAGTTAGACAGTTCTGTAGCCCATCTCCATCAGTAAGCTCTCCAGGAGCAGTTTGGTGTTGTCCTGGATGTAGGATTGATAGAGCCAGCAGGACAGATACACCATGCAGAGATCTGGGTTAGTTGTGTGAGCCACTTCCCGTAATATGGCTCTCTTTAGGGCCAGCTCTTGCTTGTAATCCTCATAAAGCCCAAAAGACACTTCAGCAAACTGCGATGTGGACCAAGTCTGAAACAGTGGTGTTGGTCTTCCTTTCTCTCCATACTGAAATGTCTCCAGTTCACATATCCCCTTCTCAGCAGACACCATTTTCTCCATTTTAGACAGAATGTGGGCCAGTTTGTCTACAACATTCTGTAGTTTGCTGCATTCCTCCTCTAGCTCTGGGTTGCTGTGATATGCACTTCTTTCTGCAGGAGCTGCAGATGAACTTTGGTCCTCCATCATGAACTCAGGCTCCTTCACAGACTCTTTACTCAGTCTGAAGTTGACTATTTTGGTTGCAATGGTGGATCCTTCATCACTTAGACGCTCCCATTTTAGGATTAAATTATGCCAGTTTGCTGTGTTATCCTTCAGTTTTCTGGCACTTCCAGTCAAGTTGCCTTTTCTTCCAGGGGGTGTAGCCTCATTCATTTCAAATGGAGCTCTGTCATTAGTATAACACAATAAACCATTAAACTCATGGTAACCTCTTAACATCTTGTTTATGATGCATGCTGGCTGTCTTTCTCACTCTGTGGTAGATTCAACGCTGAAACACTCGCTACTGCCTCTCGAGGTTTCTTCCTCATGTCGTCTGAGGGAGTTTTTCCTTGCCACCGTCACCACAGGCTTGCTCATTGGGGATAGATTAGGGATAAAATTAGCTCATGTTTTAAGTCATTCAAATTCTGTAAAGCTGGTTTGCAACAATGTTTATTGCTAAAAGCGCTATACAAATAAACTTGACTTGACTTTCTTATCAAGTATTTAAAAGAAACAGAAATAGCTAAAATAACATAGTCCCAGGGCGGCACAGTGGTGTAGAGGTTAGCACTGTCACCTCACAGCAAGAAGGTCCGGGTTTGAGCCCCATGGCCTGCGAGGGCCTTTCTGTGTGGAGTTTGCATGTTCTCCCCATGTCCACATGGGTTTCCTCTGGGTGCTCCGGTTTCCCCCACAGTCTAAAGACATGCAGGTTAGGCTAACTGGTGACTCTAAATTGACCGTAGGTGTGAATGTGATTGTGAATGGTTGTCTGTGTCTATGTGTCAGCCCTGTGATGACCTGGCCACTTGTCCAGGGTGTAACCCGCCTATCGCTTGTAGTCAGCTGGGATAGGCTCCAGCTTGCCTGCGACCCTGTAGAACAGGATAAAGCAGCTAGAGATAATGATATGAGATGTTCTTACATAGTATTGATGTCTTCAGTATTGTTCTATAATGCAGAAAACAGTCAAAATACAGAAAAAAATCTATGAATGAGTGGGGTGCACAAACTTTTGACTGCAACTCTACATGCAGATTAAAGAGTTTAATAAGAAAAACAGGCAGAGAAATCCAAAATAAATGGTCAAAAACAGGCTCAGAGTCAAGCGACTGGCAAATAACTTGAACGAGAAAAAATCCAGAAAACACAAAAAACCAGGAACAGAGTCAAAAACCACAAGAGCATGAAGACTTGAACAAGAGGCTCAGTAATATTAGGCATATGTGCACTGAGCAATGAACATATGAACAGCATGTCTTATATGCTGTGAGTGTGCTGTGAAATAAGTCCAGGTATGTGTAATCAGGAATCTGGTGAATGTGAATGTGAGCAGTTCTGTGGTGCTTGTTGTCATAACTTACATTACAGCCATGTTTGAAGGGCATGGTGTATTCTGGGAAAGTGCAGTCCGACCCCTGATGCGATAACACAATAACATCTAGTAATGCCAAACATAAGCCCATCCATGATGAGTTATATACATGATGAATAAAACATTAGGCCTGGCACAAATCAGATCACAGTATTTCTTTTTCATTATAATATATATACATTATAATGAAAAGGAAATACTGTTTAGATCCTGAAGTTTGTACTCTTTCATTCCACAAGTAGTCGTGCTCTGTATGTGAATTAGATCAAACAATTAGTTAGACAATCTCGATTACAATTTAAAAAAAAAGTCATGAGCTGCCCATCACTTTTAACTTGATGCAAGAGAGCTAATGTTATCCCTACATAGCTAGCGATAACTTTCAGCTAACTATGTTAGCAAAAACACTGCTAGTTAGCTAAATCCTATTTAATCTCTATGGAGTGGTGGTTAGCTAATATCAGTTTACACATAGTTGAAAAAAAATCAATGCCTTAATTACAACCTGAGCACATAAAAATACAGTGGATATAAAAAAAAAAGTGTACACACCCCATTAAAATGATCGGGTTTTTTATGTAAAAAAAAAAATGAGACCACGATAAATAATTTGAAAACTTTTCCCACCTTTAATGTGACCTACAACTTGTACAATTCAATTGAAAAACAAACAAATCTGTTAGGGGGGAAAACATAAAAAAATACAATAAGTTGGTTGCATCAGTGTACACACCCTTCAACTAATACTTTGTTGAAGCACCTTTTGATTTAATTACAGCATTCAGTCTTTTTGGGTACACACCGGCCATCAATTAAAATGACTCTGATTCACCCCAAATAAAGTTCAGACATTTACTCAGTTGCATCCTCCAGCAAAAGCCATGGTTTGCAGAGAGCTTAAAAAGCATCAAAGGGATCTCATTGTTGAAAGGTATCAGTCAGGAGAAGGGTACAAAAACATTTCCACAGCATTAGATATACCATGGAGCACAGTGAAGACAATCATCAAGACGTGGAGAAAATATGGGACAACAGTGACATGACGGAGACCTGGACGTCCCTCCAAAATTGATGAAAAGACAAGATGAAAACTGGTCAGGGAGGCTGCCAAGAGGTCTACAGCAACATTGAAGGAGCTGCAGGAATTTCTGGCAAGTACTGGTTGTGTACTACATGTGACAACAATCTCCCGTATTCTCCATATGTCTGGACTATGAGGTAGGGTCAAAGAAAAACATCCAGGCCCTGGCTAAATTTTGCAAAAAAATATACATCAACTCTCCCAAAAGCATGTGGGAAAATGTGTTATGATCTGATGAAACCATGGTTGAACATTTTGGCCACAATTCCAAAAGGTATGTTTGATGCAAAAACACCACTGCACATCACCAAAAGAACACCATACCCATGGTGAAGCATGGTGGTGGCAGCATCATGTTTTGGGTTTGTTTTTCTTCAGCTGGAACAGGGGCTTTAGTCAAGTTGGAGGGAATTATGAACAGTTCTAAATACCAGTCAATTTTGGCCTAAAACCTTCAGGTGTCTGTTAGAAAGCTAAAGATGAAGAGGAATTTAATCTTTCAGCATGACAATGACCCCAAAAAAGTTTTGGAATGGCCCAGCCAGAGCTGAGACCTAAATCCAATTAAAAATCTGTGAGGTGACCTGAAGAGGGCTGTGCACAAGAGATGCCCTTGCAATCTTACAGAAATGGAGCGCTTTTGCAAGGAAGAGTGGGCAAATATTGCCAAGTGTAGATGTGGCAGGCTGATAGACTCCGACCCAAAAAGACTGTATGCTATAATTAAATCAAAACATTCTTCAGCAAAGTATTAGTTTAAGGGTGTGCACACTTATGCAACCAGCTTATTATACATTTTTTTTTTTTTTTATGATTTCCCCCCTCACAGATTGTTTTTCAATTGAATTGTACAGATTATGGGTCACATGAAAGGTGGGAAAAGTTTTTAAATTATTTATCATGGTTTCATTTTTTTTTTTTACATCAGAAAAACCTATCATTTTAACAGGGTGTGTACACTTTTTATATCCACTGTAGATGTCTGTTGGTTTTCTAAACATTTTAGGAGGTAAATTCACCACTTTGGATTTACACATAGCTTCCCAGCATAAAAGTTCTAAGATATAAGTTGTCTCTCTTTTTCTTCACTCCAGTGCCAGAGATGCCGCCATGTTTGTTGAAAATTTCAGAAGTGCTCAGGTAGCCATATGACTCGTTGCTAGCACTCTGATTGGATGATCTTAAAAAGTTGCCCCAAATGATCAGAATTGTTCAGATCGAAATTATGCTGGTCAATCTCAACGGGAAAGTGTCGAAGCACAATTGCCCTGTAACATTGCCCCAAAAGTTGCCCCATGCATCATCACCTTAACAGAAATCATTCTCTCCAGCAAAGCTCTCTAATGGACAACTGGCCCAATGTCAAAATGTCTGATATGTCAACCCAAACGCTAATTTCTGACATATGATTTTGAGATTCCTTTGTGATAAACTGAACAATCAAGAGTTTTCAAATTTCAGACTCAATTAGACCTTTCTCTAAGCTTGAACTCAGAGGCCATGTTGTAAATTATATCCACTAGAGACTCTAATTTATGGCCACTAGAGACCCATAACCCTTACATGGCCGAATACAAATATAATTTCAGAAAATGATGAGATGGAAGCCTTTTTTTTTTTTTACAAGCCCAGTAATGGTGCTATTCTTTGAAAGATATACTACATCACAGAAACAGTACATCTGAGATTCTCTGGCTACTTCATTATGGAGGGTGTAATGAAAACAGACTATTATGCATAATTACTGTATCTTTCATGCTGGAAAGATTCTGATCATGTATTCATGTATTGGGTTTTAGAGAGAGGCTGTTGCATATTTCAATCTCTCTCTCTCTCTCTCTCTCTCTCTCTCTAACACACACACACACACACACACACACACACACACACATACAGACCTTTTGGCTCCTGTGGGTGCTTTATTAACAGCTAATAGACAGAAAATATTTTTGTGACTTGCTTAATGGATAAATGCTGCAGGAAGCCTTCAGATTCAACAAATAAATTGATTAATTAATTTAAAAAATGACTGTAGGGTTACAAGTGCTACCGCATTAAATCTTTTATATTTCAAGTAATAACATTTTACTCAAAATGACCTGTTCAGTATTTTATATTCTTCCATCGGTGAAACAAAGCTCATAAAAAATACAGGAATTTTAACAAGCAAAGGCATTTT
The DNA here is from genome assembly GCF_027579695.1 of Neoarius graeffei. Lineage (NCBI taxonomy): Eukaryota > Metazoa > Chordata > Actinopteri > Siluriformes > Ariidae > Neoarius > Neoarius graeffei. The sequence goes on from NC_083574.1 coordinate 15,006,847, forward strand.
AATAGAATCATCAAATCATTAAGATTGAAATCATTATCCTCCCCTTTACTCTAAATTAATCCATTCATATTTTATATGAGTTCAGTCCAGGTGTTAAAGCCAAATGAATGGCTTGATTATTGGCAGTAAACCTGAGCCACTGCATTAGTAAGCAGAACCCTATATAAAGAAAAATCTGAAATATCCTCCTCCCGCCTTTTCCCTTCTCAAGTATAATTCATTGTGACTCACATACACTGTGATGGATTTAAGGAATTTCCTCATAAATGTGAACATTAGTCCAAAATACTGAGCTCTCTTCCACAGAATGTATGCGTGGTGACCTGGAAAAGCCCTTCACATGACTAATTTTGACATTTTCTACGAGACAGATTTCTGAAAATATATTTGAATTGAAATATGTTTCTCTTTTGCACATATTTCAACCAGACAGAGAGGTCTAGCATCTTGAAAAGGAAGAAAATCACATCGAAATTCCAGTTTCACTGGAAGACACCAACTTTTGAAGAAGTAGACTTTTAAAATGGGAAATTACATCTCACTTCTCATCCATTTCAGTCTCTGTCTCTTCACCTGATGTAAAAGTCACTCATGGCCTCATTGTTGTATCTTCACTTGACTGATCACTGTTTACACAAACAAATAATTGTGTGTCATTCACGCCTGTTCTGTTCAATCAATTTTGTGTTATTAGTGTCTTTTGATTAGATCATTTAAACATTTTCAAACTTTGCCAGCTGTCATCTGTACAGAGAGTGGAAACACTCTTGTCTGTTTCCCTCCACCTACTTTGATGGAGGAGACTATATTTTCACCTCCATTTGTTTGTTTCTTTGCCTGTTCCCAATGTAAAGCCTCACTCAAAACCTGCCATAAGTGTTTTGGACACGCAAGGGTCGCAGGGTTTGGTAGCTCGCAGCCATGCCACAGGGTCGCGGTGAACCTGGGGGAAAGTTTGGGGGAGGAGTTTGGGCAAAGTACTTGTCAAGTACAGGTTGCACGTCTGACTTCCTCAAGGCGTGGTAAAAATTGCGCTGTTAGCCTGTGGAAAGCATATGTGTCAGATAACGGAATCCAGGGACACATGTCCGCCCGGGGGCATTTTGAGTTATTGACAGATTCAGAAAGTACAGTTTCTAAGCTTTCCAATGATGCCTTCCATGTGGAGATCTGACAATATTTGAAGAATGTGTGGCGTTTTGAAAGTGCATACCTCTTAAAACAGAAAAGGGAGAAAATCACCCTCAAAGTTTTCCATCTCAGCTACTCTGGGTGTACGGCGGGCACATAATGGTGCTCATTTGCATGACATTAAGGAAAGCTCTACCCCCTATGAGCTAGCACAATGCTACTTTCATATAAACAAAGATCACCACGTCAATTTTCCTTCCATGCAAAGTATGCCCAAAACAATTATGAAGTACAAAAATAAGCCCTAAAGTATACTTTAATGTTTTGTGGTAGAAAAATTACTCACACCGTAAGAAAGAAAGATAGCACAATGATGACACAACTAACACAATGCTAGTTTCATGTAAAGCCTCGGTCACAACTGACCGTACATGCTCCTACGGCCGGTCTACATGCAAAAAACGCAAGAAATGCACAGAGGGCGCGCATGAAACACACGAGAGCGCGCGTGTGACGTGCTGATTTTTGAGCCGTAGACCGGCCGCAGAGGTTCTTTGTCATGTCAAACAAACTCTACGGGCGCTTACGTTTTTTTCAGGTTGCAAGACAAACTTACGGCCAACGCGTGTCTTTCTCCATGAACAAAAAGAAAAACGCAGCGATTTGGGAAACACCAAAAATTGCACAGCCAAAAAATCGTATGTCCGGTTGTGACCTAGGCTTAATCAAACCACAACACTCTCCGTTACATGCAAAAATAACCACACAGCCTTAGATTAATAAACTTACCCCATCAGAAAGAGAAACGTCGCCTTGCACACATCAATGCCTCCGATGGAAAGTAGTTCTAGAACGGTTCGTGTATCATCTGATCATTCAAGTATTCCATTCAATCTGGAAAACGAGGTTGCATTTTTTTTTGCTAGAAATGGTTATCTCTGATGTAAATACCGTGTGTCTGTTTGCTTCGCGGTGTTTCAGCTCCTCTGCGCTCTGTTTAGCTTGCTCATTCCATAGTGAAATTACATGCCTGTATGCAGCTTAAGTAGCCACGAGCTCAGCTCGTATCATACAGCTGAGTCGCGAAAAAAAAAAAAAGACTTAAATCATCATGTGAATGGCCCATATGGTAGTTTACCCACACCCCCCAGCAGGCTTCAGTCCTGACAAAAACGAGACAATTTGCAACAAAAAATGTATGCTTTTCCAACAAAACAATCTATTATCTGAAATACTGATTGCATTCTTCAAGATCTCAACTTGCACATGATGGAAAAAAACAAAAATCACAAATTTTGAAAAAAAAAATGCTTCTTTTGCGATTATCTCGGATTCTTTTCGGCTGACATGTGTCCCTGGATTCGGTGAGGGGTCACATATGTCTGACGCACGTGATCAGTGCGTGTTCAGTGAGTGTGGAGTGCGTGTGACTTGCATTTGACCAGTTTCCTGCGCTACGAGTACGGGCCGCACTTGTGAAGCATGTGTGACACATGTGATTAGCACGTTACAATCACTCATAACTTGTGTGTGACACAAGCCAGGAGTGGGTATAAAACCAGTGTGTCTGCAGCATTCTACATCTGTTTTTCAACTGAAGAACATTGGATATTTTGTGGGAAAAATTTAAAAATTTTCAGTTTAAAGTGTAGAAAATGGGACCCAAGAAGAAGCAAGCAAAAGTGAAGTAACCCAGCCTGAAACAGCAGAGGGGGAGGAGGAGGAAGAATTTGATGATGATGGCAGCAGCACCAGCAAGCCCTGCACGGACAGGGAGAAGTATGCCTTCAAGCCAGCAGAAGGCACAGCACCCTGCCAGAGGTATTTTCACAGGTAAATACACATGCTTTAAACATTCATTTCAGTATATATATATGCTTATGTAATTAATATTATATATGCTGATTTTCATGTATGTTTCAGCGAACGATGCCCAGAAATGAGGACATTGCAATCCCATCATCGCTGTCAGGCCACTGTGCCATGCTCAGTGATGAGGACAAGGACATTCCGACACCCCATCCCACCACTCAGCAGGAGTAGTAGCAGGACAGTAGCTCGGAGCCAAAGTGTGTTTCAGTGCTCAAACTGTTGGGCTATTTAGTTGGAATTTTTTTTACAATGTAATAAAATGCATTATTCCCTTATACTCATGTTTTATTATTTGACATTTGCATGGTAAATTAACATATACTCAAATAAAAACAGCAAATGAGGTGGTCTTCTTCCATTCTACAATGCTACACGCTACATGATCAGTTCCTTGGTTCCTCCCCAATATATATATTGGGTCGTGTGTGCTGTGTGCAGGTTGCGTGCGCTGCGTGCACACCACACATAGGGGTAGAAAGTGAGATGTACTTCTGTCTTGTGGACCGCACAAATAGCAAGTGTAGAATACTTGTGTCGTACTTCTGAGGCACGTCACTCTTACAATGACCATGCGTCACTCATGCGTCTTACTGTCATTGCAAAAAGCCCCTACTAGACGTGCTGCTGACTTGGTTCAGGTGTACAAAAGGAGTACGGGTCCTGTACATAGTGTATACATTCTTGATTTGTCGCAAGACCCGTAGAAATTGCATGTGCAGGACCAAAAGTATCCTTTGTACTTTGTACAAAATGTCTGCCAAAATAATTTCTGCTTAGAATGTAAGCAAACCAGTGAAATGACAGTAGCAATTGTGAAAAATGTCTGCAAAGGTTCACAGTCATCCAGGTCATTGTAAACCAGTGGTCACCAACCTTTTTATGCCCGAGATCCCTAACCTCTGCCTAGATGGCAAGCAAGATCTACCCCTTGAAGCGTTGACAGAAAAAGAAATCCAGACTAGACTGTTTCAAGTTGAGGCTTTTTATTTAGCCTAATTTTAACTGAATAAGATTTAAGACCCTGGTCCAACTTTTTAATTTCTTGTGAGAGCTGACTAAATGACTTAATTTCAGTACAACATACAATGGAAATTAACTATACACAAAAAATATATAGGCCTATATCTGTAGTGAGCAGAATGAATGAACCACCAATGACTCAGATTGTTATTAATATCAACTAATAATATTGTAATGAGAAAGCTGAACTGTTAACATCAGTTGCACTGTCTTGTTTGTATTGTAACACTAAATTTATTAATTTCACAGCAACATAAAATGGAAATTGTCAACTGAAATTACAACACAACAGTGATGATATATCACAAATTGTAACTTAAGTGACAAAATGACAACTTCAATTCAACATGAACTGATTTTCTTTAACCATACACACACAATAAAGACAAATATGAACTTGCAGTGATGCTACTACCAATGACTGCTGTCATGCTACAGAGGTTACAGTTCATCACGCAACTCAAGTCAATGTGATGGCTGTGACTGAACACGGTCAGTGAGTGCCTTATAGTTAGGTTCATATCACGTATCATATTACGGCAGGAACAAGCAGCAGTAACATCCATGACTTTACGCTTAAAGCTCGACAAAGGAAAAACTTGACAGCAAGCTAATTAGCATGTTAGCGGCTACAGTCGGTACTCAGCACGTTAAAAGTGGGTCAGCGTTGTAACGACATAACGTTACTGTACAAGCAATGCTTATTTAACGGTAACAAACTTAAGCCCTATATGTTGAAATTCCTCTCTTATTCGTTCGTTAATTTATCACACAGTCTTACCTCAGTCAACTTCTTCCCTCCTTCTGTGGAAATTCAACGTCTCAGACGCGGACATGAGTGGGCGGGGGATGCGTTTGATTAAGTCTCCTGATTGGCTGGTGATAGATTGGTGTCATTATAGCGCGTCGGAGCGGTTCATGCGAGGCTCGAGTCTGATCCACCACTCCGCGGAAACACTTCAAGAGCTACAGGAGCACTGAAAGCCAGGTTATATCCTCATGGTTTTATAGGCAATATCATGCTTCCTTTTGTAAAGGGGCGGCAGAAATTAAACGGGGGCAGGAATCACAGAAAGGGGGGCAGCCCACACCTCTAAAAACCCCTCGTGGAGAACCCTGAACTGTATTGTGAGGCTATCACCATGGTGACGACGCTCAGAGACGTAAGACGTAAGCAGCAGGAGTTAAAAAAAGAACCCTGCGACACAGAGGGGGAAAGCTGTAGTGGGCCTATCGGAAGACATGTAATATGAACGCCAATCAGATATACTGCAGTGTATTTCTGTATAATCTTCCAATTTCTTTCCTCATCCCCCAAGATCGACTGGGAAAGCCTCTGAGATCGACCAGTCGATCGCGATCGACGGGTTGGTGACCTCTGTTGTAAACTGTAGGTGCTAAGGAAAGCAACTGGACTTGCTTGAAATCCTTGAAGACATTTCACCTCTCATCCAAAAGGCTTCTTCAGTTCTGTCTGACTAGTGGCTGATAAGTGGTGTCTCAGAGGAGGTGGTCTGAGACACCACTTACAGTGCCTTGCAAAAGTATTCATCCCCCTTAGTGTTTTTCCTGTTTTGTTGCATTACAAGCTGGTATTAAAATGGATTTTTGGTCTGTTAGCACCATTTAAGTTACACAAAACGCATACCACTTTAAAGGTGCAAAATTAAAAAAATAATTATTGTAACACAAACAATAATTAAGATGGAAAAACAGAAATCTGGAGTGTGCATAGGTATTCACCCCCCTCAAAGTCAATACTTTGAAGAGCCACCTTTTGCAAAAATTACAGCTGCAAGTCTCTTGGGGTATGTCTCTATTAGCTTATCACATCTAGCCACTGGGATTTTTGCCCATTCTTCAAGGCAAAACTGCTCCAACTCCTTCAAGTTAGATGGGTTGCATTGGTGTACAGCAATCTTCAAGTTATGCCACAAATTCTCAATTGGATTGAGGTCTGGGCTTTGATTAGGCCATTCCAAGACATTTAAATGTTTCCTTTTAAACCACTCCAGTGTCACTTTAGCAGTATGTTTAGGGTCATTGTCCTGCTGGAATGTGAACCTTCATCCCAGTGTGAAACCTCTGGCTGACTCAAACAGGTTTTCCTCCAGAACTGTCCTGCATTTAGTGCCATCTATCTTTCCTTCAGTCCTGACCAGCTTTCCTGTACCTGCAGATGAAAAACATCCCCACAGCATGATGCTGCCACTACCATGCTTCATTGTAGGGATGGTGTTCTCAGGGTGTTGGGTTTGCACCACACATGGCATTTCCCATGATGGCCAAAAAGTTCTATTTTTGTCTCATTTGACCAGAGAATCTTCTTCCATGTGTTTGGGGAGTCTGCCACGTGCTGTTAAGCAAACTCCGAATGTGTTTTCTTATGCAATGGCTTTTTTTCTGGCCACTCTTCCATCAAGCCCAACTCTGTGGGGTATAGAGCTTAAAGTGGTCCTGTGGACAGATACTCCCATCTCCGCTGTGGATTTTTGCAGCTCCTTCAGTGTTATCTTTGGTGACTTTGTTGTATCTCTGATTAATGCCCTCCTTGCCCTGTCTGTGAGTTTTGGTGGGCAGCCTTCTCTTGTCAGGTTTGTAGTGGGGCCAAGTTCTTTCCATTTTGCTATAATGGATTTTATGGTGCTCCCTGGGATATTCAAAGTTTGGGATTTTTTGATAACCCAACCCTGATCTATACTTCTCCACAACTTTGTCTCTGACCTGTTTGAAGTGCTCCTTGGTTTTCATGTTGCTTGCTTAGTAGTGTTGCAGAGTCAGGGTCCTTCCAGAACAGGTTGATTTATACAGACATTATGTGACAGATCATGTGACACTTTGATTGAACACAGGTGGATCTAAATCAACTAATTATGTGACTTATGAATTGAATTGGTTGGACCAGCTCTTATTTCGGGGTTTCATATGAAAGGGGGTCAATACCTATGCACACTCAAGATTTCTGTTTTTTCATCTTAATTATTGTTTGTGTCACAATAAAACAAAAAAAGTTCACCTTTAAAGTGGTAAGCATGTTGTGTAACTCAAATGGTGCTCACCCCCCAAAAATCCATTTTAATTCCAGCTTGTAATGTGACAAAACAGGACAAACACCAAGGGGGATGAATACTTTTGCAAGGCACGGTATCAGCCACCTACAGTGCAGTCCTTGGCACACTTCCCAGAAAACTGAATACACATCCACACCAAGACTCAGTTGACTTCAACAACTTACATGATGGCAGACAGAGCCAATGATTCACAGATCACCCTAGCAACCCTCGAGGCTGCTAACACCATTCACACCTAGCCTCCAGTGACCTTAACACCTACAGGATGACTGACAGGGTCAACAACCCATGTAACCTCAACGACTCTCTATAGAGATCTTGCAGTCACGTGACCGGAAAGTTCACAGTCGCCATCTTGTCGGTAAAAAACACAGCTGAATACTGCTGCACTCGTGTACATAATGGATCAATTTCAACCGACGGACTACACGGCTCATTTTTCTAATGAACAGATAACTAGATGCATGTCTAAAATAAACGATCTACAGATTAGTGACCCTTATCGATTACTGGACGTAGTTTTCACGACCGTGTCAGTGGATATTGAACTGCCAGAGGTGGAATACCCAGACGTGTATAATTACCTCATTAACTTTCCCTCGCTGTTCAGTGGTGAAGCACTGCGTGCTTATAAATCTCTGGACAGTTATCTTTACAGAAATTCAGGATTTGTCAGCGACTCAGATGTGGCATCTTGTAAACAAGAAAATAACAATCCTCATTGGATGGGTAAGTCACTTAAGTATTGAGTATAGCACTGACCAGCCGATTATAGAATAGAATAAGGTAATTCCAGCTGTAATTCCAAATCGTCCGTCTTGTTTACCATGGATCTGGCATTGGAGAGATAGAGGCTTAGCAGTGGAGATTTGAGTGGCTGTTTTCTGAGCTCAGTCAACAGGCCTGCTCTGCAGCCTCGCTTTTGCTTCCGCTCCCGGCGCTGCCTCCTTCGCTTTGCTTCCGATAACAATCCGCGGAGACCCCGCTGGTCTCACTATCTCGTCCGGAATGTTGTGCATGCGATGGAAATCACTACAAACTGTCATTTTCTGCTGGAAACCAATGTCCAGTAAGTCCATATGGTTGTAGTGGATATTGAAGTCTGATACAGACGAACAACACGCAAAAATACACACAAAAAACATAAAAAAACATGCACAGGTAGGGAGAGCTTGTAGCCGCAGCCGTTGTAGTAGAATTGTTTATAGTAGGGTTTTCCAGAAGAAAAGGTAGACGCAGAAGTAGAACTAGAAGTAGAAGGCAGAAATATGCCGTTTGACCGACAAAATGGCATCTGTCACAATCTGGATCGGCTGTGACGTCACATGCAAGTGCTCCATAGGGTTGCTTTTGGTCCACAAGAGGATAAATACCTGGAACTCCCCACTCGTCAGACAGAACTGAAGAAGCCTTTGCATGAGAGGTGAAATATCTTCAAGAATTTGTGAAAAATTTGATGATAATCATTCTTGAAAAAAAGATACGTTCTTACCATCAAATACTTTTATCCCATAGATTGTTGCTTTTTAGTATTTGTTGGGGTTTTGTTTTTGAGAAGAGTTTTTATTTTGTCTTCAGTTGATTCAATAACATGTTCCGCCATTTTGTTTTTCTCTACTCATGGTATGTGAGCTGATAGCCTCGTGGTAGAGTAGCCAATCTGAGTGTGTGATTGTGATTGCTCATATCCAGTGAATGTCTCATCTCATCATCTGTAGCCGCTTTATCCTTCTACAGGGTCGCAGGCAAGCTGGAGCCTATCCCAGCTGATTACGGGCGAAAGGCGGGGTACACCCTGGACAAGTCGCCAGGTCATCACAGGGCTGACACATAGACACAGACAACCATTCACACTCACATTCACACCTACGGTCAATTTAGAGTCACCAGTTAACCTAACCTGCATGTCTTTGGACTGTGGGGGAAACCGGAGCACCCAGAGGAAACCCACGTGGACACGGGGAGAACATGCAAACTCCACACAGAAAGGCCCTCGCCGGCCATGGGGCTCGAACCCGGACCTTCTTGCTGTGAGGCGACAGCGCTAACCACTACACCACCGTGCCGCCCTTCCAGTGAATGTGGATAGAAAAAATAAATATACAAATAAATAAATATAGACACATTTATGAAAGACATTGTAAATTAAGGACACATTTAAGAACATTGCCAAATCATTTCCTTGCAAAAAGATTCCCTGGTAATTTTTTCATTCAATACATGAAGTGAGATTTCATCATTTCTGAAGAAATCATATTTACATGTTATGGTGCTGTGCAAATAAAACTGCAAACAAAAGCTAAGAATGCTAAGACCATTTGTTTGCATCGTTTTGTGACGTGACATATGCAAATTCTTGTTTTTTTATTCATTCTGAATAATTTGCATGCAATGAAGTGTAAAAAAAATCATAAAGTCATTTGTTCTTGATGAGCCATGTCAAACACAACCCATCAATGTGACACATGAAATTTCAGGGTTTGTAATTTTATTGAACCAGAATCTTTTTGACTTGATGGAATAATGATGGTCCAATATTCTCCATTTGCTCCCATAAGTCATTTCTTTGACAGACAGAAACATGGGCATGAGTTTCATGGTGCAAAATAAACATGTCACCAACCAAGCCATGAAAAAATAGCAAGCTTTCAGCATTAAAAATTCTCTATCTGTTCTGCTGACTTTCTCTTGATGAGCTGTGGAATAAGTGCATCATCACACTTTCACCAAACATGTTCATATAAAAAGAGGGCCAAGATCTCATTTGGAAAATGTGTTAAGCTTGAAAAAAATCTCATCTCATCTCATCTCATCTCATCTCATTTTCTTCCACTTATCCGGGGCCGGGTGGTAGAGGCAGCAGTCTGAGCATGGAAGCCCAAACTTCCCTCTCCCCAGATACCTCGGCCAGCTCCTCGGGAAGAACACCAAGGCATTCCCAGGCCAGCCGAGAGACATAGTCCCTCCAGCGTGTCCTGGGTCTTCCCCAGGGCCTTCTCCTGGGGGGACGTGCCAGGAACACCTCCCCAGGGAGGCATCCAGGAGGCATCCGAAAGAGATGCCCGAACCACCTCAGCTGATTTCTCTCGATGTGGAGGAGCAGCGGCTCTACTCTGAGCTCCTCCCGAGTGACTGTGCTTCTCACCCTATCTCTAAGGGAGCGCCCAGCCACCCTGCGAAGGAAACTCATTTCGGCCGCTTGTATCCACGATCTTGTTCTTTCGGTCATTATCCAAAGCTCATGACCATAGGTGAGAGTCGGAACGTTGATCGACTGGTAAATCGAGAGCTTCGCCTTTTGGCTCAGCTCCTTCTTCACCATGATGGACCAGTAAAGCGACCACATCACTGCGGAGGCTGCACCAATCCACCTGTCGATCTCACGCTCCATCCTTCCCTCACTCGTGAACAAGATCCCGAGATACTTAAACTCCTCCACTTGAGGCAGGACTTCTCCACCAACCTGAAGAGGGCAAGCCACCTTTTTCCGGTCGAGAACCATGGCCTCGGACTTGGAGGTGCTGATTCTCATCCCAGCCGCTTCACACTCGACTGCAAACCGCCCCAGTGCATGCTGAAGGTCCTGGTTTGAAGAAGCCAACAGGACAATATCATCCACAAAAAGCAGAGATGAAATCCTGTGGTTCCCAAACAGGATTCCCTCCGGCCCCTGGCTGCACCTAGTAATTCTGTCCATAAAGATTATGAACAGAACCGGTGACAAAGGGCAGCCCTGCCGGAGTCCAACATGCACTGGGAACAGGTCTGACTTACTGCCGGCAATGCAAACCAGAATCCTGCTCCATTCGTACAGGGACCGGGCAGCTCTTATCAAAGAGCCCCGAACCCCATACTCCTGAAGCACCCCCCACAGGATACCACAAGGGACATGATCGAATGCCTTCTCCAGATCCACAAAGCACATGTGAACTGGTTGGGCAAACACCCATGAACTCTCAAGCACCCTATGAAGGGTATAGAGCTGGTCCAGTGTTCTAAGACCAGGACAAAAACCGCATTGTTCCTCCTGGATCCGAGGTTCGACTATTGGCAGAATTTTCCTCTCCAGTACCCTGGAGTAAACCTTCCCGGGGAGGCTGAGAAGTGTGATTCCCCTATAATTGGAGCACACTCTCTGGTCCCCTTTCTTAAAAAGAGGGACCACCACCCTGGTCTGCCACTCCAGAGGCACTGTCCCCAACCGCCACGCGATGTTGCAGAGGTGTGTCAGCCAAGACAGCCCCACAACATCCAGAGACTTGAGATACTCAGGGTGGATCTCATCCACCCCCAGTGCCTTGCCAACGAGGAGCTTGCAAACCACCTCAGTGACTTCGGCTTGTGTAATGGACGAGTCCACCTCTGAGTCATCAGCCTCTGCTTCCTCAATGGAAGATGTAACAGTAGGATTGAGGAGATCTTCAAAGTATTCCTTCCACCGCCTGACAATATCCCCAGTCAAGGTCAACAGCTCCCCACTCGTACTGTAAACAGTGTTGGCAGAGTACTGCTTCCCCCTCCTGAGGCGCTGGATGGTTTGCCAGAATTTCCTCGAGGCCGACCAATAGTCTTCCTCCATGGCCTCACCAAACTCCTCCCAGTTCCGAGTTTTTGCGTCCGCAACTGCCCAAGCTGCGGCACGCCTGGCCTGCCGATACCCATCAGCTGCCTCAGGAGTCCCGGAGGCCAACATGGCCTGATAGGACCCCTTCTTCAGCTTGACGGCATCCCTTACTTCTGGTGTCCACCACTGGGTTCGGGGATTGCCGCCACGACAGGCACCGGAGACCTTACGGCCACAGCTCCCAACAGCCGCGTTGACAATGGAGGCAGAGAACATGGTCCACTCAGACTCAATGTCCCCCACCTCCCTCGGAAGCTGGGAGAAGCTCTCCCAGAGGTGGGAGTTAAAGACCTCCCCGACAGAGTGCTCGGCCAGACGTTCCCAGCAGACCCTCACCATACGTTTGGGCCTGCCAGGTCTGTCTGGCTTCCTCCTCCGCCAGCGGATCCAACTCACCACCAGGTGGTGATCAGTTGACAGCTCAGCCCCTCTCTTCACCCGAGTGTCCAAGACATAGGGCCGGAGATGAGATGAAATGACAACAAAGTCGATCATCAACCTCTGACCTAAGGTGTCCTGGTGCTACATGCACTTATGGACACCCCTATGCTCAAACATGGTGTTCGTTATGGACAAACTGTGACTAGCACAGAAGTCCAATAACAAAGCACCACTCGGGTTCAGATCGGGGAGGCCGTTCCTCCCAATCATGCCCCTCCAGGTGTCACTGTTGTCGCCCACGTGAGCGTTAAAGTCCCCCGGTAGCACAATGGAGTCCCCAGTCTAAGCACCTCTCAGTACCTCTCCCAGGGACTCCAAGAAGGCCGGATACTCTATACTGCTATTCGGCCCATAGTCACAAACAACAGCAAGAGCCCTCTCCCCGATCCAAAGGCGCAGAGAGGCGACCCTCTCGTTCACTGGGGTAAACAACACATGGCAGCTGAGCTGAGAAGCTATAAGCAAGCCCACACCAGCCAGCTGCCACTCACCGTGGGTGACTCCAGAGAAGTGAAGAGTCCAGCCCCTCTCGAGGAGCTGGGCTCCAGAGCCCAAGCTGTGCGTGGAGGTGAGCCAGACTGTCTCTAGCCGGTACCTCTCAACCTCCTGCACAAGCTCAGGCTTTTCCCCCCCCAGCGAAGTAACATTTCATGTCCCAATAGCTAGCTGCTGTGTTCGGAGATCAGGTTGTCGAGGCCCCTGCCTTCGACTGCTGCCCAATCCAGACTGCACCGGCCCCCTATGGCTACCTCTGTGGGTGGTGAACCCACAGGAGGTTGGGCCCACGTCACCACTTCGGGCTGGGCCTGGCCGGGCCCCGTGGGCAAAGGCCTAGCCACCAAGTGCTCGCATACGAGCCCCAACCCCGGGCCTGGCTCCAGGGTGGGGCCCCGGCTGCGCCATACCGGGCGACATCACGGTCCTTGATTTTTTCATTTCCATAAGGGGGTTTGGTGAACTGCTCTTGGTCTGGCCTGTCACCTAGGACCTGTCTGCCTTGGGAAACCCTAACAGCGGTGTAATGCCCCTGACAACATAGCTCCTATGATCATTCAAGCACACAAACCCCTCCACCACAGTAAGGTGGCAATTCTAGGAGGGGCGAAAAAATCTATGCACGATACAATTATTGTGATATGCTTTTAAATTTCCATCAATCACAAGTGTATGAGAATGAGCAGAGACGTTCTTATCCAACAGTTACATGATTTATCACAAATTACCTTATTACATAGTAATAACAATGTAATTACATATTAATTATGCTTCTTTTCTTTGCATTGATGTATTTGGGCTTATTAGCCATTGTGATCTTCAATTTGTTTGTGAAAGTGTCATGAGGATGCTTTATGAGTGAATTTGCACATGTAATACCTGATAATATCTGGTATCAGGTTGTTTAAATGTTCATACGTTATAGTTATGTGAATAAAGCTTGGCTATATGAATTCATCACATGAGTTTGCATTAAAATACACTCTTAGAATAAAAAAAAATGTCCTTAATGCCCTTAAAAGTATATGAATAAACATTATAATGTGTTTAAAAGCAAATGATTAATTGCACAGGGAGATGTATTACAACATGTTAGGCATGCTATATCAGGAATACAACATAATGGAGTGTGCTGTTAGAGGAAAATAATCAATGACAGTATGATGTAATGATGGCTGATGTGAAGATGATTTACTATTAATACCCTAAAGTTGATTATTTTTGAATAACAGCATGTCCTGTCATGTTTTATTCCTCTTTTAACACAGCAGTTTGTCAATCTTACATTTGAGACATCTCATGCTAAACTGTGTGGGATATGTCCACGAGGCTGAGACAAGATCAAGACTTTAAGGCACTGAGACAAAGTCAAGCCCAAAACCAAGGCAGGGTGAGACCAAGTCAAGACCTGTTCCAGACCAGGGTGTGTGAAGGGGGGGACCACCATTAACAGTAATGAATATTTCAAATTATTAATGTCATGTTATTGGCAGGAAGTTTTACATCCAATCACAGTAACAATGCTAACAAATAAATCAGACAAGCAATTTTGTTAAATTCCCACAGTTGTGGTCTTGACTGGTCTTGAAATAAAATCCCAAGTCCTCCATGTCTGAAACTGAGACAAGACCAAATAAAAATGCAGTCGATTCCAAAACGTGACTGAGACCTTCAAAAAGTGGTCTTGAGAATGGTCTTGAAAACTTCAACACTAGTAAATATAATAAAGTATAAAGAATAATTATGATAAAATCAGTTGTAAAAAACAGTCAAGTCTCCTGATGAATAAACATGTCCAGATTCAAAAATAAATTTCTTTTCCAAATCCAACTCCAACATTTGCCATTTGTGACAGGATTGGACATATGATATGTATTGTTCAATAAACAATCGGCCACTTTTTGCTGGTATCAGCCCTATACCAGTACTGGGTATCGGATTGGTACAGTACCAGGGTACCATGTCTAGCTGTAACCAGTTGTGCCCTTAGCAGTCCCTCTTTTTCTCTCTCTTGAAGATCATAATAATAATAATAATAATAAATAGTTACTGAAACTGTCCTTCATCCTGAAGACTTGTCAGAAAACTTTCCCTCAGCTTTACCTCACATTGTTACAAAGCACTTAATAATAATACAATAAGTTTAACTTATTTAGCACCTTTCTCACACCTTTCTCACTTTATAATTACAAAAGAAAGAAAGAAAGAAAGAAAGAAAGAAAGAAAGAAGTCCACCAAAAGAAGTCAGGATGTACAGTGGTGCTTGAAAGTTTGTGAAACCTACAGAATTTTCAATATTTCTGCATAAATATGACCTAAAACATCATCAGATTTTCATAAAAGTTCTAAAAGTAGATAAAGAGAATCCAGTTAAACAAATGAGACAAAAATATGATTTGTGGTCATTTATTTATTGAGGAAAATGATCTAATATTACATATCTGTGATTGGCAAAAGTATGTGAACCTTTGCTTTCAGTATCCGGTGTGACCCCTTGTGAAGCAACTAAACACAACTAAACGTTTCCAGTAACTGTTGATCAGTCCTGCACACCGGCTTGGAGGAATTTTAGCCCATTCCTCCGTACAGAACAGCTTCAACTCTGGGATGTTGATGGGTTTCTTCCCATGAACTGCTCGCTTCAGGTTCTTCCACAACATTTCGATTGAATTAAGGTCAGGACTTTGACTTGGCCATTCCAAAACATTAAATTTATTCTTCTTTAACTATTCTTTGGTAGAATGACTTGTGTGCTTAGGGTCATTGTCTTGCTGCATGACCCACCTTCTCTTGAGATTCAGTTCATGGACAGATGTCCTGACATTTTCCTTTAGAATTTGCTGGTATAATTCAGAATTCATTGTTCCATCAATGATGGCAAGCCGTCCTGGCCCAGATGCAGCAAAACAGACCCAAACCATGATACTACCACCACCATGTTTCACAGATGGGATAAAGTTCTTGTGCTGGAATGCAGTGTTTTCCTTTCTCCAAACATAACGCTTCTCATTTAAAGCAAAAATTTCTATTTTGGTGTCATCCATCCACAAAACATTTTTCCAATAGCCTTCTGGCTTGACCACGTGATCTTTAGCAAACTGCAGACGAGCAGCAATGTTCTTTTTGGAGAGCAGTGCTTTTCTCCTTGCAACCCTGGAGTCAACCACTCCTGGGAAGGGTAACCATGGTCTTGAATTTCCTCCATTTGTACACAATCTGTCTGACTGTGGATTGGTGGAGTCCAAACTCTTTA